>NC_090648.1:353192472-353539080 GCF_040937935.1 Hyperolius riggenbachi
TGTCCGTTTACCAGGGACTACTGGTATATTTATAATTCACGTATATTAGGGTGAACCACACCCCAGGCCTATCAATTCTAAGCTCAAGATTAGTAAAGCTCAGCATAATCTAATATTTAGAAATTGAAGTTTTCTTGTGATATGCAATACATTTGTATATACAGTATTGTAATACCCATATGTAATTGTAGGCATACAACACAAATTATGTAAACCAAGTATATTTCTTAATTACTTTTTGACAGTAGATGCCATCTTCAATGACCCATGGATTGTGACTTAATACAGGCGTTAACACAAGTCTTCAGTTTTTAAAGGGAACCTGAACTGAGTAAAATTATTTAAATTAAACACGAGGTAACTTCAAATGAACATTGCATAGTTACCTTGCTATTAGAAGCTCACCATTTTCTTCTGTCAACTATCCCTTCCAGTTCTGACAACATTTTGTCAGAACTGAAATATATCAGTTGTTGTCAGTTATTGTACGTTATAGCTGAGAGGACAACTGATGTGCCAGGTAAAGTCCATGTTTCCCTATGGCTCAAGTGGGCGATGTGGGGTAATGGCCATTTTCAAAATGCAGGATGGAGAATTCCCTTGATCACAGTGGACAAACAGGACGTGGGAGAGGAGAAAAAGATTGAGGAGTAGACTACACAGGAGGTAAGTATGACTTGTGTATGCTTATTTTGACTTTTAATTTTCAGTTCAGGTTTTCTTTAACCACTTGAGGACTGCACGGCTAAACCCCCCTAGTGACCAGGCCATTTTTAGCAAAATTGGCCACTGCAGCTTTAACGCCAAGCTGCAGGGCCGCACAACTCAGCACACAAGTGATTCCCCCCCCCCCCCCCCCCCCCCTCACTTTTCTCCCCACCAACAGATCTCTCTGTTGGTGGGGTCTGATCACTCCCCCCATGTTTATTTTTTTTTAAATAAATATTCGTTTTTTTGTTTTTTGTTTTTTTTAAACCCTGTTTCTTTACATTTCTTCCCTCCCTCCCTCCCTCCCCACAGCCAGCCAATTATGGCGATCGGCTGTCATAGGCTTCTGCCTATGAGAGCCGATCGCTCTCTTGTCCCCCATGGGGACAGCCGTTACTACATTGTTACTACATTTTCATTGCATGCGGCCAGTGAACCTTTTAGGACTCTGTAGTGTATGCAGTGACTAATGCTAGAATCCCAGTGAGCATGCTGCATGCCAGTACATGGGCCATTTAGTGAATATAGCAGCACTACCAGTATAGGGGCCTGATTCACAAAGCGGTGCTAACAGTTAGCACCCTGGTGAAAAGCCCTTTATCACGCCTAAACTCAGTTTAGGCATGATAAGTTTAGGTGTGATAAGTTTAGGTGTGATAAGTTTAGGCATGATAAGTTTAGGTGTGATAAGTTTAGGCATGATAAGTTTAAGCACCAACTGCGTTAGCACCGCAGTGCACAGCTGATCAAAAGTTTTGCGCTAGCAAAGTCTGGTGCACTTCGCATAGAGTTTAATGGCGCTGCTTTGCGTGCGGGACTTTGCACGCTATCTACACTTATCTAAACTTAGCATGCCTAAACTTATCACACCTAAACTTATCACACCTAAACTTATCACGCCTAAACTGGCTTTTCACCAGTGTGGTGCAAAGGTTATCATGCCTAAGGTCTTTTAGGCGTGATAACTGAGTTATCACCGCTTTGTGAATCAGGCCCTAGGGCAGCTAATAATATGGTTGAGCAGTCAATGTGTTCTGCTGAATTTTCTTTCATTGAATGTACACTTGGTCTCATGATGAACAGTGGATTTTAAACAGTAGGTATTTTTGGTTCTTTATTGTTCTTGTAATGGTCATAATTTAGTCATTTTATTATCATTAAAATGAAAACAATCTTAATTACTTTTGTTGCATATTCATGGTGTTAACTGTGTTAGATCTGTTAAGACCGCAAAACAGTAATTCCTAAATTATTTCATAAATAAAGCAGACATTTTATTAACATTTCATTAATCCTTCTGCTCAGTTTTCTGTCCCTCCCTATAAAGCCCGAACACTGCTGTGTCCTGAGACTAATCTTCCCTTGTCAGAATGGTTGTCTCAAATAATTTGCAGCACCTCCCCCTTGCTGTATGAGTGGAAGCAGATTTATTTGGGACCGTGGTTTAACCACTGGAGGACCGCTGTGTTAAACCCCCCTCGTGACCAGGCCATTTTTTGCTAAATGGGCCACTGCAGCTTTAAGGCTTCCCTGCAGGGCCACACAACTCAGCACACAAGTAATTCCCCCTCCCCCTTCCTTTTCTCCCCACCAACAGAGCTTTCTGTTGGTGGGGTCTGATCGCTCCCCCAGTGTTTATTTTTTTGTTGTTGTTGTTTTAGTAAATATTTGTATACACTTTTTTTTTTTTAATTTACATTTTTTTTTTATAATTTACCCTCCCCCAGTCAGCCTATCACAGCTATCACAGTGGATCGCTCCTGTGTCCCCCAGGGGGACAGCCGTGTCACACGGCGTGGAGTGGTCTTGGGGCTGCTGCCGCATTCATGCCAATCGGCATGGAGCGGTCGGTAACAGGTTAATGGGATGAAGGTCAGCAACAGGAAAATTATCGCAATTCACTGGATGCTGAAACTGTACATAAAATTGGCTGTTCAGTGTTGGACTGGGCATCATCGCTAATGCCAAAAAGAATGTAAGTTTGGAAAGGCTTTCGTGTTTATAGGGTGGGCACTGAGGAATGATGCTTCATGTATACTATAAAATCTCATCACCCGAAACGATCATTTATGATAATTGTTTAAAAATCTAGAGTGTGCACAGATGTCCCCTGACAATTTTGGCTTCTCTTTAGTGTTACAGCAAAACAGGTCCTTCTTGCCTAACCATTATTGTTGTGCTTGTGATGTTCTTCCATCAGTACTCCTCCAACACCAAGTATGGGCTGTTTGAGAACGCACGCATCCCCACGCCCGAACCTGCCCTTTAGCGTGGTGAAAACCTGCCTTTACCGAGCCCTAATGATGCCCATATATGCTGCAGAAGAAAAACCACGACGACAACACTTCCTGTGAACTTAGGATGACAGCCATGGACAGGGCCGGCCTTAGGTTTCACAGCGCCTTGAGCAAACCTGATTTTTGTGCCCCCCTTCATCCTCTTCACGCATGCGCGCACGCATGCACACACACACACAGACCCATATGCAATTCACCTTTTCTCCTGAGATATCTCCTAGGACAGTGGTTAGCAACCTTTGTGACGTTGTGCCACATCATGCCAAATGCTCAGATCTCTGTGACACGTCACATATGTATAATAGAAGAAATGGTATTAATAACCATGAATGGATGGAAAGAGTGCATTATCCTGAATGCACTTAAAAATGAAGGCTAGAACCTTTCAGGAATATTAATAAAAACAATCAGTGGGGCAGTTAGCCACCCCTCCCCCCCATTTAGAATGATAGCACAGCACCGACAATTTGCACCACGCGTTATAGCCGCAGTGTGCCCCCCCCAAAAAAATGCCCCCCCCCCCAAACTTATGTGTAGGTGCCCTCAATATAGGTTGCCAAGCATAGGTGCCCCCAGTATAGTCTGTTGAAGGTCTCCATCGCCCCTATAGGTAGCCAGGTGTAGGTGCCTCCAGTATAGGTAGCCATGTGTTGGTGCCCTCAGTAAAGCTAGCCAGCTATAGGTGCCCCCAGTATAGAAAATCAGGTGTAGGTGCTCTCAGTATAGGTAACCAGCTATTAAGCGCCCCCTTGGAAGCCGGCGCCCTGTGCGACCGCTCTGCTCGCACAGGTCAAAGCCCGGCTATGGCCATGGGCAGTGACTGAATGTACTGTAGCACACGTGGATGTGAATGAAGTTACCACGCTGTGCTGAACCGGACCGTAAACAGCTTGAGTGAGAATTGCAAACTAAGTATTCTAATGCTTAGAGGCAATGCGAACTATCATATGTAAAGTTTGATATCCAGAGTTGGGCCGAACGGTTCGCCTGCGAACGGTTCCATGCGAACTTCCGTGGTTCGCGTTCGCGTCCCGCAGGCGAACTTTTGCGGAAGTTCGGTTCGCCCCATAATGCACCATGAGGGTCAACTTTGACCCTCTACATCACAGTCAGCAGGCCCAGTGTAGCCAATTAGGCTACACTAGCCCCTGGAGCCACTCCCCCCCCCCCCCCCCCACGAAAAGGCAGGCAGCGGCGACCATTACGCTCACTCGTGTGCCTGCATTAGTGAGAGTAGGGCGAGCTGCTGCACACTCTCTCTCATAGGAAAAGATTAGTTAGGCTTAGCTTGTCCCTGGGTGCATACCTGTTCTGTGAACCCACCACTGCATACCTGTACTGTGAACCCACCACTGCATACCTGTTCTGTGAACCCACCACTGCATACCTGTTCTGTGAACCCACCACTGCATACCTGTTCAGTGAACCCACCACTGCATACCTGTTCAGTGAACCCACCACTGCATACCTGTTCAGTGAACCCACCACTGCATACCTGTTCTGTGAACCCACCACTGCATACCTGTTCTGTGAACCCACCACTGCATACCTGTTCAGTGAACCCACCACTGCATACCTGTTCAGTGAACCCACCACTGCATACCTGTTCAGTGAACCCACCACTGCATACCTGTTCTGTGAACCCACCACTGCATACCTGTTCAGTGAACCTGCCACTGCATACCTGTACTGTTCAGTGAACCCGCCACTGCATACCTGTTCTGTTCAGTGAACCCGCCACTGTATACCTGTTCTGTTCAGTGAACCCGCCACTGCATACCTGTTCTGTGAACCCACCACTGCATACCTGTTCAGTGAACCCACCACTGCATACCTGTTCAGTGAACCCACCACTGCATACCTGTTCAGTGAACCCACCACTGCATACCTGTTCTGTGAACCCACCACTGCATACCTGTTCTGTGAACCCACCACTGCATACCTGTTCAGTGAACCCACCACTGCATACCTGTTCAGTGAACCCACCACTGCATACCTGTTCAGTGAACCCACCACTGCATACCTGTTCAGTGAACCCACCACTGCATACCTGTTCTGTGAACCCACCACTGCATACCTGTTCAGTGAACCTGCCACTGCATACCTGTACTGTTCAGTGAACCCGCCACTGCATACCTGTTCTGTTCAGTGAACCCGCCACTGTATACCTGTTCTGTTCAGTAAACCCGCCACTGCATACCTGTTCTGTTCAGTGAACCCACCACTGTATACCTGTTCTGTTCAGTGAACCCGCCACTGCATACCTGTTCTGTTCAGTGAACCCGCCACTGTATACCTGTTCTGTTCAGTGAACCCGCCACTGCATACCTGTTCTGTTCAGTGAACCCGCCACTGTATACCTGTTCTGTTCAGTGAACCCGCCACTGTATACCTGTTCTGTTCAGTGAACAGTTTGGTGTGTCAATGTGAAGCAGTACCTTAATTACACTACCTGATTGATGTATACACATGCAAGATGTTTTAAAGCACTTTAGGCCTGTCATTTAGCATTCAATATGATTTCTGCCCTTAAAACGCTGCTTTGCGTCAAATCCAGATTTTTCCCGGGGACTTTTGGCGTGTATCCCACTCCGCCATGCCCCCCTCCAGGTGTTAGACCCCTTGAAACATCTTTTCCATCACTTTTGTGGCCAGCATAAATTTTTTTTTTTCAAAGTTTGCATCCCCATTGAAGTCTATTGCGGTTCGCGAACTTTAACGCGAACCGAACCTTCCGCGAAAGTTCGCGAACCCGGTTCGCGAACCTAAAATCGGAGGTTCGGCCCAACTCTATTGATATCATGAAGATATGAAATGAACTTTCCTTGATATTATTATCAAAGGTACTGCCGGCCAACTACCAGCGCTGCAGCTAATATTCTAGAAAGGACATTCCCCTGTTAGAGGGAGGCAGCTGCTGAGTGAATGTGTTGTGCTGTGTGATACTAGATAATGGGTGAACAGGGTTACATGCATGGAGCATATGAGTCAATGAATTTGACCTGCATCCATACACACAAGCGTGGATTCGGGGCGTAACAAGGGATAAAGGGTTGGCTTTTAATATGTTGCACAACAATAATTTTATATTATGTGTGTTTTTTGGTTCCTTTTGAGGAACGTCATTGTGTCCAACTTTTGTGCCATGCAATAAATTTAACCTGTTCTGGACTACTAAAAAAGGGTGATATGCCTTTTTTCACTTGGCTTTTTTATAGGACATATACAGCTGCACCGACCTGTTAAGACCATTTGAATGCCTGGGTATTGAATGTACTGTGTGGCACCATCTGCGGGGACCCACAAAAAAACTCTTCTCCTCCAACACCTCCCCTTTCCAAAGAAATGATTAGGAGCCATTGTTTCTGGCAACAATTCCCTAAGGGCAGTACATAGCTAATAGGGGGAAAGCCTAGTCTAATATTGGTATGATTTGGAGGTTGGGCTTGACATCGTAAGAAGGAGTAGTAAGGAGGAGTAGCTATTTTAAGGGCTTGTTCACATCTAGGGCGTTTTCAGCCTTTTTTCAAGCGCAGCTTGAAAATTGCCCACAAAACGCCTGTGCAATGAATCTCTATGAGAAGATTCATATCAACGCGTTTCGTCCGCTTTGTGATGCCTGTACCATTTTTGTGGCAACTTTGCTCTGCAAAATTGCTTTGGAAAAGCGTTTTTAAAAACACGCAGCACGCAGGCTAAAAAAAAGTGCTAAAAAACGCAAAATGCTTGCATTTTGATTTTAGATGTGAGACTACTTCTGATATGCAGATGACCAGGGGCAGACTGACAACTCATGTGGCCCCCGGGCAATAGGAGATTATGGGGCCCCCATACCAGTGTTTCCCACCTTTCACGTTATATTTTTACAGACTGAGGCCTCTTGCACACTGCAAGCAATTCAGATTCAGATTCCGCTTTTTAATCTGTTTTTACTTCAGATTCAGATTCAGATTTGCAGTTTGCTCCTTGCACACTGCAAATCTGAATCTGAATCGGAGGTAAAAACTGATTAAAAAGCGGAATCTGAATCTGAATTTCTTGCAGTGTGCAAGAGGCCTTAGATATAATAATTTACTGACAACAGTAAATATTTTATATTGTGATATTTTATACTGATAAAAAACCCCTGTGCCACGCCGAAAATTGGGTGTGGTCACGCAACAGAATGTGGGCGTGGTCATGGGTGGGGCAAAATATACATGACCTTAGCAGTGGTGTAAAAGGTCTGCCGGGGAAGTTTGAACTCTGCCATAGTGTTTCCCCCCAAAATACATGTAATCTGACAGCATTTCACCAAAAATCCATGCAATTTGGCAGAGGTTCCTCCAAAATACAGATAATATGGCAGTCGTTCCCCCAAAACAGACATTATCTGGCAGCAGCGGTTCCCCCAATTACACATATTTGGCAGTGGCTACCCAAAAATACATGTAGCAGCAGTGGTTCCCCCAAAATACACAGAATCTGGAAGCAGCGGTTCCCCAAAAATAGTTAATCTGGCAGCAGTTCCCCCAAAATAGGTGCCCCCAGTATAGGTAACCAGGTCAAAAGGTATCCCTTGGCAGCGGTTCCACAAAAATACACATAATCTGGCAGCTGTTTCCCAAAATACACTTAATCTGGCAGCAGCAGTTCCCCAAAAATAGTTAATCTGGCAGCAGTTCCCCCAAAATAGGTGCCCCCAGTATAGGTAACCAGGTCAAAAGGTATCCCCAGTGGAAGTAAACAGGTCTATAGGTTTTCCCAGTGCAGGTATACAGGTCTATAGGTGTCCCCAGTATAAGTAGTCAGGTCTGTAGGTGTCCCCAGAATAGATAACCAGGTCTATAGATGTCCCCAGAATAGGTAGCCAGGTCTATGGGTGTCCCCAGTATAGGTAGCCAGGTCTACAGGTGTCTCCAGAATAGGTAGCCAGGTCTATAGGTGTCTCCTGTATAGAGAGCCAGGTCTTTAGGTGTCCCCAGTATATGTAGCCAGATCTTTAGGTGTCCCCAGTATATGTAGCCAGGTGTATAGGTGTTCCCAGTATAGCCAGGTCTATAGGTGTCCCCAGTATATGTAGCCAGGAGGATAGGTGTCCCCAATATATGTAGCCAGGTCTATAGGTGTCCTCAGTATATGTATCCAGCTGTATAGGTGTTCCCAGTATATGTAGCCAGGTCTACAGGTGTCCCCAGTATATGTAGCCAGGTGGATAGGTGTCCCCAATATATGTAGCCAGGTCTATAGGTGTCCTCAGTATATTTATCCAGCTGTATAGGTGTTCCCAGTATATGCAGCCAGGTGTATAGGCGTCCCCAGTATAGCCAGGTCTATAGATGTCCCCAGTATATGCAGCCAGGTGTATAGGTGTACCCAGTATAGTCAGGTCTATAGGTGCCCTCAGTATATGTAGCTAGGTCTATAAGTGCCCCCAGTATATGTAGCTAGGTCTATAGGTGTCCCAAGGAGGGGAGGCTGCCAGTGAAAGAGGGCAATGGGCATAGCAGCGGAGAAGGGTGGAAGTCTCTCCCCCTTCCCTCACCTTGGGGCCCCCCTTCCCGGCTCTCCCCTCTGGAATAAGCGGCTCACAGCGGGCGGGGACTTACTGCTGTTACAGCCACCGGAGGGAGCACTGATCTGTGTGCCACTAGTCTGGTCTACTCAAGATCAGCGCCTCCTCCAGTGGCTGTAACAGCTGTAAGTCCTCGCCCGCTGTCAGCCGCTGAGCCAGGAAGGGGGGCCCCAAGGTGAGGGAGGGGGGGAGACCTCCCCCCTTCTCCGCTGCTATACCCATCACCCTCTTTCACTGGCTGCCTCCCCTCCTGCTCAGGGTTCTCTGGCGGGCCCCCCTTGACCACAGGCCCTCGGTCCGTGCCCGAGTGCCCGAATGGTCAGTCCGCCCCTGCAGATGACACTTACGTTTCAGAGGTGCCAAAATGAAATAAAATAGTTTTAAAAGAGGAGGTTGATATGAACTTACCTTCTTTCAGGAAAAACACTTAAGAGTGAAATAAATAATTAGATTTAACATTCAAAAAAACCTACTCTCATAGGATGCAAAGTGTTTTGTGGCGCTAGGATCCCACTTCATTACGCTAATTTTAAGAGCAAAATCTCAAAAAGAGCTGTAAGTGTAGGAACCAGTGATGCTCATCTGAGCTAGGATATCCGAGGTACTCGGATATCCTAGCTCTTTTTTCACTATTCGAGCTCGAATAGCGAGCTCGAATAGTATTAGCTATCCGGACTGTGCTATCCGAGCGCACTTGGATAGCAAGCAGCTATCCGGAGATATCCTAGCTATCCGAGCTCGGATAGCGTCACGAGCTCGGATAGCGTCACGACAGACGTCATCTCGAGTCTTCACAAGCGAATCAGAGGGCTCCAAGCCCTCTGACTGTAGCCAATCACAGAGGGGGAGCCTGGCCAAGCCCCCCTCTATAAATAGCGGACGCCATCTTGCCTCACTCGTCCTGCTTACGACTTACTGATTGATTGTACTTAGAGAACTGCTCCAGTGTTTTTTGTCTGTGTGCAAGTGCATTGCTATTGTTCTAAACCTAGCGTTTTTACACTCCAACACTTGATCTTCCACTGTATTGCTTTGTATTGTAGATAGATTGTATTTTAGGCAGTTTAGGTTGTGTGATTAGGGACTAGGGAGGGAGAGTCTGTCACTGGTGCTGCTGCTGCAGGCCTGCAGCCAGCAGCTAGGCCCTGTGCCTGCCCTGCTCTGTGCTCTTGCTCTAGTCTCTAGATACCTCACCTCACCTGTGCTCTCACCTGTCCTTACTGTACTACTTCTGTGTTAGATAGATATTGTACTATTTTATAGTTAGCAAGGCCCAGCTTTACTGCTATACCTGTCCTGCTGTATCTGCTTTCTGTAATCTAGTCACACCTGTTGTATTATTTAGCTAGATTCTTCTATTGTTTAGTTAGTAGTACTGTAGTGTACTGTAGTCTGTGTATAGGTACCGTCCGTCACCGCGTTACCTAGGGTCTTTGTGTGCGCAGTGCACGTCTGCGCTGTCCGCACCCTCTCGTTAGTGCTACACCCGCACTATTGTTTATATATTACTTCTATTGTGTATTTGCTGACTTGTACTGTAGTCTGTGTATAGGGACACCGTCAGTCAGCGTCAGCTAGGGTCTTTGTGTGCGCAGTGCGCACTCTCTCGTTAGCGCTACACCGATCTCTGCTGTAGAGTACACCTGTCCGTCACCTCACACACCCACCACCACCAGTCCCACCCCATTAAAGTACCCCACTTGTGCCACCCGCCTTTATATACATACGTTTTTTTTTCATTTGTATAATATTAAAAATATACAATGTCTGGCACTGGCAGCCACGGTCTGGGCAGGGGCAGCGAGGGCATCGCCAAGAGAGGAGGTCCTGGGCATGGCAGCCGCGCCACCACCACCATGCGCAGTTCTGCGTCTGCACCAGTGGCTATTCCGCCATTAGCCACTGGCCGTGGACGCCTTGGCAGCCCAACAGCTGGGAGTCACGCTGCAGAGACACAGCAGCAGCGTGTGGCCCAGATGTTCCTGCCACCGACGTGTCGTAGCCGTCCTATTGAGGAGAAGGACGCAGACGCTGTGGTGGAACTGATGGTGGATGAGCAGGCCACCATTAGCTCTGGAACCGAGTCCTCCATCCCCGCCACCACTCCTGTTCGCAAGAGCAGCAGCAGTCGCCCAGCACTGCCTGGGGAGCAGGAGGAGGAGGAGTGCAGTTCTCCAGCCCCAGCGGGCGACATCAGCACCCTGTCACTCAGCATCATCTTATCCCCAAGCATAGCGGGGTTATGGAGTGCTGTTGCGGCAGAATTGGCGGAGGAAGGAATGCTCATGGGCACTTTGGGGGATGATGCTTTGGACAGTCAGACAGTGGTGACTGTCCATCCGCCCATGCATGCAGAAGGGGAGTTTGGGGGATCCCAGCAGGACATGTTTGTGGAGGGGGAGGATGATGATGACATTGTGAAGGACAAAGACTGGTTGCCAGGTCCTGGGAGTGGGGATGTCATCAGCTCTGAGGAGGAGGAGGAGGATGCGTCTGCGGGCCTTGCTAGAAGGATCAGCATCGCAGGCATGGGCAGGATCACAAGTGGGCGTGGTATGCAGGCCACACAGAGTGCTGATCAGGAGACGAGTTCTGCCAGTGCCACCACCAGTCGCACCAAGAACCCCCCTCCCCAACCACCACAGGGAGACCAGCGGCAGCAGCACCTTCCAGCCGAAGGGGCAACTTCACCTCCCCAATATAGAATTTTTTCACCCTTCCATATTTGGAGTGCAAGTATGCCACCTGCAACCAGTGCCGCAAGCAGCTCAGCAGAGGGAAGGAGCCCTCTGCGTTTGGCACCACCTCTCTGGTCAACCACCTTGCAGGGAAACACTTTCACGAGCATGAGGAGTTCGTGAAGTTCAAGAAAGCTGGCAGTGGCAGACCCGCCACCACTGCGAAGTCGTCGGCAGCAGGAGTGCGTCAGCAACGCACTGCTCCTCCTCCCTCTGCAACTCCTGCCGCCGACACTGAGGCCTGTTCTGGCAGCCAGTCCTCAGTGGCCTCCTCTGCTCCCTCCACTGCTTCCCGTGCCAGCAAAAGACCTCGCTAGACCCTGCTCAGCGACACCTTCCAGGGGGTGGTCAGGGTTCTGCCTCCCAGCAGCCGTCGCGTGCGTCAGCTGAACGGCTTGCTGGCACGGGCCATGTGCTCCCAACTCCTGCCTTATTCCCTTGTGCAGGAGGGGAGCGACATGCGTGCGCTCCTGATGTGTGCAGCCCCCGATTGGCCAATCCCCAGCCGACATTATTTTGCACGCACGGCCATCCCTGCACTTCACCGCTCTGTGATGGCCAATGTCGGGAGAGGGCTGGAGCATGCGGTGGGTAAACGGGTCCACGTCACCATGGACTCGTGGAGCAGCCGGTTTGGGACAGGCCGCTATCTGTCCTTCATCGCGCATTGGGTCAGCTTGGTGAAAGGGGGTGAGGAGGGGGGAGCAGCATCGGGCACTGTCAGAGCAGCAGCAGCAGCACCAACAACGCAGTGGGTGGTGCCACCATGCAGGGTCAGCGGAACAGCAGCAGGTTCCTCTGATTCGCTTCCATCCTCCGCTACACCAGCCCAAACCCCCCGCCTCAGCAGCAGCGTGAAGCCCCGCCACTGCCAAGCACTGCTGGAATTGGTCAGCCTGGGGAAGACCAAACTGACGGCGAACCACGTCCTGGCCAAACTTCGAGAGCAGAAGAGGAATTGGCTGACCCCCAGAGGCCTCAGAGTCGGAGAGGTGGTGTCTGACAATGGGGAAAACCTGGTTGCTGCCATCAGCAGGGGAGACCTGACCCACATCCCCTTCCTGGCGCACGTCCTGAACCTGGTAGTCCAAGAGTTCCTGCGGACCTACCAGGGGATGGACCGACTCCTTGAGGCGGCAAGGAAGGTTGTGCGTCACTTCCGGCACTCGCCTGCAGCCGTGGCGAGCCTGGAAGAGGTGCAGAAGGAGCTGCACCTGCCACAGCACCGGCTCATGCTCGATGTTCCAACTCGCTGGAACTCCACCCTGACGATGTTGGAGCGTCTGGTTGAACAGAGGCAGGCTGTCAGCCAGTACGTTGCACGAGCTACAGTTGCCTCCCTCACTGCAACTGGGCGTGCCGCCACCAACCTCCCGTCCATCATCTCCACGGAGGACTGGGGGCACATGCAGCAGGTGTGCTCAGTCCTGGCACCCTTCCTGCAGGCCACCAACATGGTGAGCAGGGACCATGCAATGGTGTGCGAGTGGGTCCCCTTGGTGTGTGTGCTGGACAGGGCCCTGTATGCACTGGTGGAAGAGGGAGCGGCAGCCTTGGACCAGCAGGAGCTGCAGGCAGCTTCACAGGCCACCTCTGAGGAGGAGGGCTCGGAGTTGGTGGAGGTCCCTGACCTTGCTGCTGATGAGGGGGAGCAACAAAGCGCAGCTGGGCTGGTGCGGGGGTGGAGAGAGGATGAGGTGGAGGAGGCAGAGGAGGACAGCAATGTCGGCTCTGGGGCTGCCGATGATGTGCCAACAGACGTGGCCAGACTGTTCCCAATGGCAGCGCACATGCTGAGGTGCCTGCGCAAGGACCCAAGGGTGATCCAGATGAAGCAGAGGGAGGACATCTGGATCTGCATGATGCTGGACCCACGTCTGAAGGGGAAGCTCAGACAGTTTCTGCCTGCAGGAGGAAACCGTGAGCAACAAATGAGGGATTTGCAGCTGTCCCTTGTTGAGCGCTTGGAAGAAGCCTTCCCTCAGACATCCACCCCCACTGTCCAGCCAGCACAGAGGCAGCAGCAGGTGCCTGCATCCACCAGCAGCAAGCGCTCGCGCACCACAGACCTGCTGTCTCTGACCCAAGAGCTCTACATGAGTGTAGAGCTGCCAAGGACTAGAGAGGAGGTGCCTGCAGCAGCATCCTTCTCCAGTCACAGGCAGTGCTTGACCCGCATGGTGGCTGACTACATGGGGTCCTTCAGCGGGCTTGACAGCGTGGCCCCTGTTGATCCCATGGAGTATTGGGTCAAGCACCTGCCGATCTGGAGCGAGCTTGCGCAGTACGCCCTGGAAGTGCTCTCCTGCCCCCCTTCCAGCGTACTGTCAGAGCGTTGCTTCAGTGCAGCCGGTGGAGTCGTTACTGAGAAGCGATCTCATCTGTCTCACAAGTCTGTGGACAGACTGACGTTTCTCAAAATGAAAAAAAATTGTAATTATTTTAGAGGTGTCCGGGTTGAAAATTGTGCTGTCCCAATTGTGTATTGGACACAATGTGGGCTTCACGACCGCTGTCTGGAACCTCATGATGTTCATTTACGGCCCTGGAACCACCGCTAGGAACCAGGGCCTACTATGTCTCACTGCCTGCCCTCCTGCCTGCTGCCAAATGCCAGTCTGCCACACACACTTATCCTCCTCACGCTGCCTGCTGTTATATTTCCTCCTGCTATCTGTGTCTCCTCTCCACTGCCAGGGAACACATTACAAGGTGCTGCTGCCCATGCGCCACCAGCTATTACGCTCAACAATAGCTGCAATAATTTAAAAAAAAAATTGTAATTATTTTAGAGGTGTCCGGGTTGAAAACTGTGCTGTCCCAATTGTGTATTGGACACAATGTGGGCTTCACGACCGCTGTCTGGAACCTCATGATGTTCATTTACGGCCCTGGTACCACCGCTAGGTACCAGGGCCTATTATGTCAGTCACATCACACTGCCTGACACACATTACTCCTCCTCCTGTAGCTGCATTGAGCTTCTGCTGTCTGTGTGCTGCTACCACTGCCAGGGAGAACAGAAGAACTATTTTCTACTGCCACCTGCCCACCCACTCTCCTACCGAGTACCGACCGACTATTACCACACACTACAAATAGCTGCAAGCCTGCAACTACTTCCTCCTCCTGCTGATGTCTGTGTTTTACCACCGCCAGGGTACACAGAAAAAGGTGCTGGGGCTTGCAATGTGCCACTACCTACCTATTATGCCATCAACACAAATATAACTATGGTGTTATTAAAATAAAATATTTCCACAAATGAAATAAAAAAAAATTACAAAAGAAAGGAATACCAAGACACATAATATAATGATAGAGAAGAAGAGGAGGAAGAAGAAGATGATGAAGAAGAAGAAGATATAGAAGAAGAAGATATAGAAGAAGATGAAGAAGATATAGAAGAAGAAGATATAGAAGAAGAAGATATAGAAGAAGAAGATATAGAAGAAGATGAAGAAGATATAGAAGAAGAAGATATAGAAGAAGAAGAAGATATAGAAGAAGAAGAAGAAGCTATAGAAGAAGAAGAAGATATAGAAGAAGAAGAAGATATAGAAGAAGAAGAAGAAGATATAGAAGAAGAAGATATATAAGAAGAAGAAGATATAGAAGAAGAAGAAGAAGATATAGAAGAAGAAGAAGAAGAAGATATAGAAGAAGAAAATATAGAAAAAGAAGATATAGAAGAAGAAGCTATAGAAGAAGAAGAAGAAGATATAGAAGAAGAAGAAGATATAGAAGAAGAAGAATATATAGAAGAAGAAGATATAGAAGAAGAAGAAGAAGATATAGAAGAAGAAGAAGATATAGAAGAAGAAGAAGATATAGAAGAAGATAAAGAAGAAAAAGATATAGAAGAAGAAGATATAGAAGAAGAAGATATAGAAGAAGATGAAGAAGAGGAAGAGGAAGAAGAAGAAGAAGAAGATATAGAAGAAGAAGATATAGAAGAAGAAGATCAAGGCGACGTAAATGAAGACTAACAACCATTTTGGACACGCCTTCTCATGCAAACACTTTTCATGAAGTTAATTTACTTTTTTTGAGACCTTTTTTATAACTACTACATCACCACATAATCACTTGATGTGTTTCTTCATAAAAAAGGTGGTTTCATGCATCATTGACCTCCAATACAAGTTTTACAAGCAATTTAAGGCCAGCTCGAATATTTTACTCGAATACAGACTCGGATAGTGACGTCGGATATCCGAGGTCGAATCGGATATTCGATTACATCGGATATTGAACTTCGAGTGAATTCGGATAGTTTACTATCCGAATTCGACCAAACTCGAATAGGATAATGAGGTATCCGAGCAACACTGGTAGGAACACACTAGACAGAGTCGCATATGCGTTTTCCACTATGTGCTATGGAAAGCATCTGCAATCTACTGGTTCAGGAAGTCTAGAGTACCAACAAAAAACGGGGCTCTATGCATAGTAGCTGTGACCCTATTACCACTACATTTTTATCCCCAAAACCTAATACTTTGCTGTACACCTTCAGCACCAACAATTGTGATCAAAAACTTCCAGTAGCAGAATGTTAGTCTTTGGAATTGCTGTTGAGACATTTCAGCCCACTTTTCTTCATAGAATAGATTCAATTCAGCCACACTGAACTGTTTTTGAATGTGGAATGCCAGATGTTATCAATCCCATGTCTTTCAGAAAGATCCTCTTTTGGTCATCAGCCCACAGAACATCACAAAAGTTTTGGGAGCATTTATTGTATTTTTTGGCAAGCATCACATTAACCTTTATGTTCCCTTTATTTTACAGTGTTACTTTGCAACTCTTCTTTGGATACTACTGACAAGTGTCATGATAATAGAATAAAGATGCAGAGAGAGACCCGTGGTATATTAGATCTTTGTCTGGGTTCCTTAGTGACTTCATGAATGGTTGTCTATGTGCTCTAACAGAGATTTTGCTTGGATGGCCACCCCTGGGCACATATGTCTAAAGTCTTCTCTTTTTGGAGATGTCTGCACTAACTGGGTTCATTGGACTTCCAGGGTTCTAGAAACGGCTTTGCAGCTTTTTCATGACTAAATTGTACTTTTTTTCTCATGTGTTCTGGAATTTCATTTGATTGAGGCGTAGTGT
The DNA here is from genome assembly GCF_040937935.1 of Hyperolius riggenbachi. Taxonomy (NCBI): domain Eukaryota; kingdom Metazoa; phylum Chordata; class Amphibia; order Anura; family Hyperoliidae; genus Hyperolius; species Hyperolius riggenbachi. Next base: position 353,208,891 of record NC_090648.1, read on the forward strand.
GCTGCTTGCTTTGGGATTTTAATCGATACAAAGCTTGAAAGGTTCTATGATGTGATGTTTGGATTCGATCAGACCAGCAGCAGTCAAGCTGGGGTGTGTCAAGTCTATTTTTCCTTTTATTATTCCTTTTATCTTTGAAGTAAAGTGAGTACAGGTTATAGAGTTATTGGTATTTTTTTTTCCTTCAGAAAATAAAATGACCATACAAAAAGTGTGGGGTTTACTTTTGAATTTTTCTACATTGGCGATAACAAACAAAGTGTTCACAAAATTATCTCTAGCAGTGGGCAAGTATCTATAAAAGTATCACACAGGCTGAATTGGAACCAACATGAACAGAAAAGTACTGAAAAGAAGCCAAACTCCACAGAGTCCTGCAAAGAGGGGCACACAAAGCATGTGGTTCAGTACCACACCGGACACTCCTAAGTATTTGTACCTTTACCTGCAGTATATTTGACTGGACACCACTGCAGAGGAACATGGATATATATGGCTTTGTCTCAGTTGTATAGCAAGGACACTCAGCTCAGCATTGTCCTTATTATTCTGCATCAAGACACCATTCATGAACCGGTATTTGTAATGGATTACATTTTCCCAACAGCACGTTCACCGGTGACAATCCAACTCCCTTTTCCCCATCACCGAATCATACAGTCTTGCCAACAATCCCGATTCCCCATCAAAACTTTACTTTGCTTGGCCAATAAGATCAGCTATCTGCTGGCTGCCTAAATGATCTATTGTTTGCACTCTGAATTATTTCAGGTGCAAGCCTGTTATACTGAGATAGGTTGTTTCATCTGAGCACTTGGATAACATTACATATGGTTGGCAATGTCACATGATGGTAAATGGACAAACTGCATATATCACACCAGCAGCCAAAATTGGTTGAATGAAACAGGGTCAGCGGGCCTCGCTTGCACCGCTTCAGCAGATATTGTTCTGCAAAGTCTTTGAACTATTATGCTGATTGTAGGTCAGGCATACGAGAAGGTATTATTTTCTGATCAAGGGCTTGAATATACAGCTGATCCATCTGCAATTGATCTATAGATGATCTGTGGATGTGGTAGGGCCCATTGTGGCTTTTCAAATGCAGCATGTTAATACTATTGCATTTAAAAAAAATAGAAAATGCCTCGTAGCTACTGTATGAACAGGGCAAATTTGTGGTGTGTACAGTGTACCTATATATTGCTGTTACATAGAGTGACCAGATTTTTCTAGGCCCAACCGGGGACAGGGGAATATTGCAGCATGGAAAGTAGGCATCATGACATGACGTGGGTGGAGCTAACTGTAATGTAACGGCATAACGTAAAGGCAGTGGGTCCGAGTTTCCTCCCAAAACACAGTTAGGCAAAGTGACTCTAAAGGTAATTAGGCAACATTCACTACTACTGGAATTATTTCTTTTTCATCTTTTTCATCAACAAAGAAAACCTGAGAATGCCCTATGAGGAGATGGACTTGCCCAAAAGCTGTCGTTTCTGTCAGATTTTAACTGCCTACTTTTGTTTGCGATAGTGGTCCTTTAAGCTCATGATTTACAATGGGCCCTGATTATCAATGTCTGCGAGGAGCTGGCTGTGTTGTTTATAGTATCCACTCATTTATTTCCTCATCAACCACAAAATACTGACAGTCAGAGAAAATACCACAAAGAACCAAATTAATAGTGAGTTAACCTCCCTGGCGGTAAGCCAGACACAGTGTCGGGCTAGCCGCTGCAGGGGATCACGTGGCCCCGGGAGGATTTTTTTAAAATAAAACTTGTTACATAGTCTTTAGCTAGCACTTGGCTCCAGGCTTCGCTATGGGGAGAATCGGGACTGCGCATGATGTCATGACATCGATGACGTCATGATGTCACGTCCGATCGTCGCCATAGTGACGACTGAAGCTAATTTGGAAGCTGCGTCTCTCGCGGGATCGCGGATGGGTGAGTGTTGCCGGCGGCGATCGGGGGGAGCAGATAGGTGCCAGGGGACTTGGGGGACACAGGTAGCTAGCCTAGTGCTAGCTACGAAGTTTAAAACAAGATTTATTCCAAAAATCCCTCCCACGGACGCAGCCTCATAAACTGCGTACCGGCAGGGAGGTTAATGGTATTTATGTTAACATTTCAAAGGTATGGCCCATGTGCAATTCACTTTTTCTCCTGAGTTTTCTCCTAGGTGATAGTTTCACAACTTGTCAATAAAATGCCTTTTAAACCACCAGCAAAAAAGAAAATAATTTTAATAGCACTTTTTCACCAACTTTTTGGTACTTCTTCAGTTGCAAAGTGCTGAAAAATTATTTTAAATACAATATGAAAAATTAACTCCAAGGAGAAAACTTTGGAGCAAAAAATGTAATTGCATGGCCCTTTATTAATTAATTAACTTTTTCTCCTAGGAGATAATTCTTCACCTTCTGTTTAAAAGAACTTTGCGATTGAAAAAGTAAGTGAAAAAGTACCATCAAAAACATTTTCAGTATTTTCTTGCTTGCTTGTGGTTTTAAAGACATTTTATTAATAAGGTATAACCGTATCACCAAGGAGAAAACTTAGGATAAAAAGTGAATTGATTAAGGGGCTACGGCCGTTGTCCAATTACTTTTTCTCCTGGGTTTTCTCCTAGGAGATAATTTTCCATCTTATCTAAAAATAACTTTTCAGCACTTAACAATTGGAAAAAAAAACCTAAAAAGAAGGCTAAATGGTAATCTTATTTTGAGTAATTTCTTACATGTTAGGAGCTTTAAATGTATTTTATTGATAAGGTTTGAAAATATCTCTTTGGAGAAAAGTTAATAGGATATGGGGCATGTGTCCTTTACGAGTATTATGTTCTTAAAGGGAATGTATAGTTGTATATTATTAAGTGCTAAACATATTTGTTTACAGAATTTGGAACTAAAAACTATAATCGTTTAAAAATGTAATACATGCATATAAAGTATTACTAATAAATAGGGCTGTGGGCTAGAAGCCTCATGCACACTGTAGACTGTATTAAGTCTTGAGTGCGTACAGGTGTCCCTGAGATCTGATTAGGTCACGTAAAGGTCCACTAAAGCGAATTAAGTAAGCAGTAAAAATCTGACAGAACTGACAGATTTTGGACTGCTCCATCTCCTCATGGGGGATTGTCATGGTTTTCTTTGTTTTCAAAAGCAGTCTCTTAATGGCAGTTGCTCACTTTAACTCCCAAAATAGTGTGCAAGTGAGTAGGAAGCCTGGCTGGTCTCTTACTATTCTGGCAGTTAGACTTGGCAACTGTTGTTCAGGAAATGCTTTTAAAAACAATGTAAATCCCGAGAATCCCCTATGAGGAAATGGACTAGTCCAAAACCTGTCTGTTCTGTCAGATTTACTCTTGCTGCTTATTTTTTTTTTTGTTGCTATAGTTTTCCTTTACTAATCCAAAATGCTTTGATTTCATTGTGCCCCTCCTTACCCCACTGTCAAAAGCCAGTCCGTTACTCCTGGTGCCATTGTCTGTCCTCCCTTGGGGCCCTGCAGTGTCACCTGCAGGATCAAGACTCCACTCTGGCAGATCAGAACCAATAACTAGCCCTATAGAGCTATCATATTTACTACACTGACACTGCAGAAAAGCAGAAACTTTCTTATTTTATATAAAACTTGACGGTCAAAAGAGCAGGTGTAAAGCCTCATACAGCTCGGCTCGGCTGAGGCTATCGTTCTACATTCTAAGAACCAAGCTTATGTACAGTTGCTCCATGATAGTTAGTGATCTGTCATGCATCTAACAACATATAAGCACATTGTATTCATTTGTGCCCTGCACCGCAGGACAATGATCGCTTGTGTGCTACCCACTGCCCTCCCTTCCCGTTCCATTGCACAGTACTCAATGCATGCCTGTAGCTCAGCAGTATGTCTGTACAGTGCTTGTAACCTAATGATGAGCAGCAATTGTTAAAGATGACATTTAATGACAGGTTTTCACTATAAATTCACCCATCTGTAGGATATGTAGCATTCTAGTATTCTCTGATTAATCAACAGACTTTAGGTAGGCATGACTTCTCAACCTGTCAGCTTCAGCCTAACCCAGCCAACCCTACCTCATCTTATTATTTCACTAACCTAAACTTAAGATAAAAAATAAATAAATACGGTAGTTCAATGTTGTATTGGCAGCTGCATTGTGAGCAATGAGGTTTTCAGAAGCTTAGGACGTCTGATGTCAGCATTGCACTACGCTCCATGTCTGCTGAGCTGTTTGAATACCATGAATGGGGCCCATTCCACGCCATGTCTGCTGAGCTGTTTGATTACCATGAATGGGGCCCATTCCACACCATGTCTGCTGAGCTGTTTGATTACCATGAATGGGGCCCATTCCACACCATGTCTGCTGAGCTGTTTGATTACCATGAATGGGGCCCATTCCAAGCTCCATGTCTGCTGAGCTGTTTGATTACCATGAATGGGGCCCATTCCACACCATGTCTGCTGAGCTGTTTGATTACCATGAATGGGGCCCATTCCACACCATGTCTGCTGAGCTGTTTGATTACCATGAATGGGGCCCATTCCACGCTCCATGTCTGCTGAGCCGTTTGATTACCATGAATGGGGCCCATTCCACACCATGTCTGCTGAGCCGTTTGATTACCATGAATGGGGCCCATTCCACGCTCCATGTCTGCTGAGCCGTTGGATTACCATGAATGAGGCCCATTCCACACCTACTATTGAAGTAAGAAGTTATAGTGTTAATAATTGAGTAAAAACATGCACTAGGCTAGTGGGCACCATAAATCATCTGCCAGTGTCCTAATTTGCCAGCCCTTACTTATGAAGGCTGCTCTCTGGACCTTTTATGTTCCCCTCTCGTTGTGTCCACCCATCTGGTAATATATGCGTGGCACATAAGGGAAGCACTTCTCCCCTATCCTCTGCAGTAATCAGAAGTTGGGGAACATGTTCCATCAGATGAGTGGGCGGACTGCTATGTTGTCAGAGAGGAGGAGTACACTGGGGAAAACTGGATTCATTTGGCCAGGTAAATATTAGAGATGTCGCGAACCTCCGATTTTCGGTTCGCGGAAAAGTTCGCGAACCGCAATAGACTTCAATGGGGATGCGAACTTTGAAAAATAGAAAAAATTATGCCTACCACAAAAGTGATGGAAAAGATGTTTCAAGGGGTCTAACACCTGGAGGGGGGCATGGCGGAGTGGGATACATGCCCAAAGTCCCAGGGAAAAATCTTGATGTGACGCAAAGCAGCGTTTTAAGGGCAGAAATGACATTTAATGCTAAATTGCAGGCCTAAAGTGCTTTCAAACATCTTGTATGTGTATACATCAATCAGGGAGTGTAATTAGAGTTCTGCTTCACACTGACGCACCAAATTCACTGTGTAACGTACCGCAAACAGCTGTTTGCGTAGTGACGGACGTGCTGGACTGGTGCGCACTGTGGCGAGAGTGTAGGCCGTGGCGGTTTTCAAGCCCATATGGTCGCCGGGCTGTGGTAGCTTAATGATAGAACAACAGTGACTGTCCAGCTGATCAAATTTGGTCTTTCCACAATGAAGCAACAACCTTATTATCTTCTTGTATGTAGGTAGGCATAGGTAGGTGTCCCAGTAGTTAGCTAGGCACAGGTAGGAGACCCAGTATAGGTAGGTAGGCATAGGTAGGTGTCCCAGTAGTTAGCTAGGCATAGGTAGGAGTCCCAGTATATGTAGGTAGGCATAGGTAGGAGTCCCAGTATAGGTAGGTAGGCATAGGTAGGAGTCCCAGTATAGGTAGGTAGGCATAGGTAGGAGTCCCAGTATAGGAAGGTAGGCATAGGTAGGTGTCCCAGTAGTTAGCTAGGTATAGGCAGGAGTCCCAATATAGGTAGGTAGGCATAGGTAGGAGTCCCGGTATAGGTAGGTAGGCATAGGTAGGTGCCTCAGTAGTTAGCTAGACATAGGTAGGAGACCCAGTAGTTAGCTAGGCATAGGTAGGAGACCCAGTATAGGTAGGTAGGCATAGGTAGGTCCCCTAGTATAGGTAGGTAGGTAGGTGTCCCCGTATAGGTAAATAGGTGCCCCAGTAGTTAGGTAGGCATAGGTAGGTGTCCCAGTATAGATAGTTAGGCAGGGCCTGGCTGGCACAGTAATAACAATTACCAAGGTCCAGCTGCAACAGATAGGGCTATATAATGTCAGTGAGCAACACACACACACACACACAAAAAACACATCTGGAAAACATTAGCTCTCAAAAGAGCTGTTGAGGGGTGCTATTTTAGCAATAACAATCAGCCAGGAGCAAGCCAAGACCAAGAGCCTAACTAATCTTTCCCTAGGAGAACAAGTCTGCAGCAGCTGTCCCTAGTCTGTCTCTAGCAGGCACACGAGTAAGTGTAATGGCTGGCAAACCTGACTTATATAAGGGGGGGGGCTCCAGGGCTTAGTGTAGCCTGAATGGCTACAATGTGCCTGCTGACTGTGATGCAGAGGGTCAAAGTTGACCCTCATAGTGCATTATGGGGCGAATCGAACTTCCGCAAAAGTTCGCTTGGTCCAGGCGAACGCGAACCCCCAAAGTTCGCCTGGAACCGTTCGCCGGCGAACCGTTCGCTACATCTCTTGTAAATATGGATTTTTTTTAATACAAATATTGCATCTTTGAAGAAGTTGAAAAGGTTGGGGGCAATAGGGTAAGGCCTATTATCAACATCTTTTTGTTTGATTCACATAAGTACCCTATAGAAAAACCTGCTACATTCTAAGATTTTCAGTAACTGGACTTCGCTATCCTAGAATTTAAAAAGCATCCGGCATGAGAACAACCACTACCAAATATTTAACAGGAATAAGATTTAACAGGAACAATTAGTGAATAATTAAAAGGACAACCACGCAATTATCCAAATGTTTATGGTCAAATGTAGAAAGGACAAATGACAAACCATCAATATGTTTCTCATAGTGAATTCATACAGCATACTTAACCAACTATCAGATGTTTCCAGGAAGAAAATGTACACAGGGCTAGCAACAGAGGACACCACACCAATCAACCACATATTTCTGATGGCCAATTTACAAATACCAGCCAACTAATCATCTATGTTCTGTAGGCAGTTCACCAAGGACAACAAACCAATAATGTAAATGTTTTTTGTGGAAAATGTCCCAAATCTGCCAACCAATAAACTTTATGCTGGAATTTACAAAGGACGACCAACCAACCAATCATTTAAATATTTCCGCAATCCAAAGGTGGAGCTTACAACGAACAGCCAAGCAATCATCTGCAAGTTTTTGGTGGAGAATTTACAAAAGACTTACAACCAGTGATCCAACTATTTCCAGGAGAAAGTTTACAAAAGGAAACCAATTATTCATGTTTTCAATGAATGGTGTACATTAACCAAGGCATCAACCATATATTTTTTCTGGCGGAGAATTTAGGAAGGGAAATTAACCAATTATTCAAATCTTTCTAATGGAAGATATACAAAGATCAACCAGACAGCCTATCCTCAAAATATTTCTGCTTGGAAATTTAGAAAAGACTGCCAAAGAATCATCCCATTGGCTTATAACCATTCAGTAGGTGGCTGCAGTGGCGTAACTAGAGGGGAGCAGTCCCTGGGGCTGCAAGGAGGGGGCCAGAGCTGTAAGGGGGCCCCAACTGCTACTTTACTCCCTCTGATAAAAGGGTTCATTCTTCAGATCAGGGGTTTTTGTGTCTACACTTATGGGTGTGAAGATTATGATGTCCACACTTGTTTTATGACCCTTGCAAGATGGGCCACCAGGCTGTGAGGGTCACCAAGCAATGGTGTAGCAATAGGGGGTGCAGAGGTAGCGACCGCATTGGGGCCTTTGGGCTAGAGGGGCCCCCGAGCGGCCCACCACTCAAACACAATATTAGCTCTTTATTGGTTCTGTGCTGGTAATAATCACTTCTATAGATGCTTTGAATAGTAGTGACACAGCACCTCCCCCTCTCCCTTCTTGCACCTCTGACACTGCGGTTGTCCTTGGCAGGTTTTGGTGTGCCGTATCAATTGATATGTACAGCATACTTGGGGGGTCCCCAATGCCAAAACTTACAATGGGGCCAGAGCTGCTAAGCTACACCACTGTCACCAAGGGTAGGCAAGGGTATGGGTGTGAGCATTGGGGGGCCCATCAAAGTTTTGCTGGAGGGCCCCATGATCTGTAGTTGGGCCATTGGGTGGTTGCATACATTTTTGGAAGTGGGGTTGTAGTGGGCATGACCAGCAGTAACTTTTAGACACCCAGATCATTGCAGTAGGTATAGGTACATAACAGGATATGGTATACATGGTTAATGAACGCATTTAAATCTGGATTCAAGCTGTTATATAAACTCATTTTGTTATCTAACACACAAAAAGCAATACATATGGAACTCTATGACACAGGGCACCGGGATTAGTACACCTGCCATGAACAAATATTCTATATTCACGCAAGAAACTTCTACATAGCTTCAGATAAAGTGATCCTGCTCCTCACTCAGGCTGTTCTCTCCCTGTTTGATCTGTGCAGAAATCTCATTATCTGAGACTGTGTAGCACTAGCTCTCCAATTCTCATGAACATATCCTCAGTACTTGCCTATGTATATGGATGCTTTGCAGTGCGGTCTGCCTGAGTTACTGTATGTCTGAAAGTCTGCTGAGATGCACACAGGTGTCTGGAGGAGAGGAGAAAATGTAGGAATGTAATTTTTATATTGTTCGGTGTAATTAATAGCCGAGAGAGGTGCCTATTGGGACTGAGTTACTGGGCACAGCAATTGCATAAGACTTACAGATATTGAAGGAAAGCAAGCCGTTAAGGTTCGATGTGTGCCTAAGGGGCCCATATAATATAGGTATGAGATCCATTTCAGTGGAATAGTGAGAGATGAATCAGAGTGTGCATGCAGGGTTTCCTGAAATGCCTGTAAATATCCATGAGTTATTCCTATAGTGAACGCTGCTTATATCCTAGGAGCCATATCCATAGCACATGCGTTAGCAACAGAGTGCAAGCAACAGGGAGATACATCATATAGACTGAATAACAAATATAGATATTGTGGACGTCATCTAGAAACCAACATAGCAATTACATTATTATAATAGATTTCATATTCATGGTAAACATATCCAAGATTACTTCCATATAGCGAGCAGAATCTATGCATTCTCTTATGCTAGATAGATAGAGGAGATAGATGGATAGATAGATAGATAGATAGATAGATAGACACTCGCACACTGCATGCATAAATTGTACACAGAGTGAGCCACCCCTCCATGCAGTATGCATTGCAATGCTGTGCATGTATATATGCCACATAGGTATCATTCTCCCCTCACATCCTGTTATACATTAGACTCACCTCTTATTGTGTCCCCAGTGATATATCACCCCTTATCCTATTGCCCCTCCCTTTGCAGAGGTTCCCTGGTACCTGAGGTTGTATGGTAGCCTTGTGATTGGAAGCAATGCTCTGCAGGAGACAGGCAGACAGAATGGTGCCAGCCTTTTGTTGCCTGGTACACTGAGCTGACAGTCTGTCTTCCTCCTTCCTACAACTCCCTCCCCCAGATTTGGCTTGTGAAGATGTGAGCCTCTCTGGTCTGCGCTCTTGTCTCAGTAAGCGACTGCAGCTCCTGTGATGTGTGAGGTTGGTGGCACACTCCAAGGGACATGCAACATCTTATTCGGTGCCCACTGCTGGGGAGGCTGGCAGTATCTTTTCAGGCACCAGAAAAACCTTGTCTAAAGTCCACCCACAGGCTGTGGGATCAGGAGGCACCAGTGAAAGCAATGCATTGTGAAGGGTTGCAGCAGGCAGCTGGGAGTCCCTATCTCTCCTGAGTAGTGACGAATAGAGAATTCCCTTCTGCTTCCATTTCCACACCTGATTTACTGCCCCTTGTTCTGTATTTCCCAGCACCACATCTCCTCTCACTCTCCTTGCCTCTCTAATTCCTCCTCTCCCCCTCCTTGTGCTTTTCACTCATTTTCCTCTGTGCCTTATGTCAGTTCTTATTTGCTTCCTCTGTACGTCTGTCTTGTAGGCATCACTCCCTGTTTTGTCAAATTCCCTTTCTTCTTCCTACCCTCCTTCAGGCTCTCAATTTTTACCCTTTTCCTTATTTTTTTACACTGGCCAATCTGAAGAATCCAGGTAGATCATTCCATTACTTCAGTGTTCTCCCTTTTTCACCTTTCTTACTTGTCATTTCCATTACCTTTTTTCTTATCGGTGTGGCTTTTTCCCTTTCCTATTTCCTCCTCAGCTTTGCAGTCTGTCACTCCTGTTCCTCTATTTGTATCTGCCTTTACCTTCTCTCAGTCACAGCAGTGCTGTCCCTGTCTTAAGGATTACACGCATCCACATAGTTCCCTTTCTCCTTGAGGGAGGGTGACGTTAGGATGAACTGTCTGTGTCCCCAATGCCTGGGTTCCCTTCTTTCACACTCCAAACCCACCTCCTCCAGCAATAATCTCCCTGTTCCTTTTAACTGCTCCTCCCATCAATACACCAAAAGCATATTGACTAACTGATTCCATTAAAATCTCCTTTTTTTAAAAACTGAGGGTAAGATGAGCGATAAACGGCAAGACCGAACACAGTAGGTGCCCATGTCATTTGACGGTGTGGGTGTAATGACTGCTTGGGCTGTTCTGTGTGTGCACACGTGCAATGTATATGTGTTGGCATGTGCTGCCGAATTCCTATTCATTACACTGCTCCCAGCTGTTGTCATGGTAACAGAGTATCAGGAAATCACGACGCTCACAGGCACACAATGTGTCAGCACTGCTTTAGGAAAGGCAGTTGGGGGTGTTGAGGGGAAAAGTGCTTTAATAATGGGTCTTATTGTATATAGAAAATTAGCCTGGGAGGGGAAGTGGACTGCTGCAGTGGAGTTAAGGCTTTGTGTCCGGTCTTGTGTTTTGTGCATGAGGGAGAATCGGAAACATGACATTCTTACAGATTTCATGTGAGGCCCTGTGTGGCAGAGTCACATATTACCAACGCAAAAGACATAATGCAGGTGTTTATCCATTCATGCCTAAGACATTCAAACCACTGTCTTCTGCGTTCTTTCAATCCCTGCTCTCACTGTGACGAGGAGGAGCGTGTCACTGCCTAATACTTCCTGATTGATTAATTCATTGAGAGAACTGTCAATGCTTTCAATGCAGTTTAACTTGGGTCAGAGCAATTACTGCTATTTTCCCTGTCTTCCTTATCAGTCTATGCCTACTCTTAGGATGTAGGCTGTCTGTATTTAGTGCCAGGGCCGAGGCATAGGCTGGAGAGGCTCCAGCCTCAGGGCGCAGTGTAGGAGGGGGCGCAGAATTCATTCAGCTGTCATTCCTAATTGTGTTTGAAGCAGAAAGAAATAAGAAAAGGGGATACATGGCAGTGACTGCAAGCCATATAACTAGATATTAAGGTGTTGGGGAGGTTGTGGGCCCTGTGGCGCCTCTTAGTCTAATAGCAATCAGTGTGTGATGGCTGGGTTGGCAGGGATGGAGGGGCGCACTTTGGTGTCTCAGCCTTGGGTGCTGGAGGACCTTGTCCCGGCTCTGTTTAGTGCAATATTGTAAATAAGGAAATGGGCACACCAAACGAGTGTGCTGGTCTTGTGAATTAGTTATTACTCCATGATGGGCTGTTCCATATTTAGGCTGACGGGGAAGCCTTGTTGTCAGGGCCCTGCTGGTCTTGGCACCATTGCTTGGGGTGGGAGCTCCCAGGGTGTGGAATCTAAGTGACCCTTGGGCTTCACCAGAGCATCCCACGGGGGCTGTGAGCCCTAGCGGGTGACACACTACTTTGCTGCGTGAAAGCCACAAGGTCTCAACCCCCGAAAATGCCCCACCGGTGACAGGAAGAACAGAAGGACAAATCTTGCAGTGAGGGAAGATGGACAGGTAGGGCTAGTAAGTCTCTACCCTATGCACAACCTAGGTAAGCTGTAAAGTGGTGTCCATCTCTCTCTTTCAATACATTCCCTTGTGCAGTGATGTTACTCCCTAGTAGTAGTAGAGCTCCACCCAACATGTTACATCATATACTTACAATTCATCAGGGGCACATGCTAAAGCATGTTGGATTTTCTTCTTTGTGATTCACACCACTGATATCCAGAATAGCTCTCGAAATAACATTAATATACAAATTAGTTTTCATGTGCTTCATTTGGTCAGTTTTGTTGGCTGAGCAGCTGCACACAAGCCTAAAAGCAGCAGGTACAATACTATAGTTCTCTGGAGCAATTAATCATGCGTCTGAATCAGGCAGTCTGACATACTAATGTGGGTATGGCAGATGCAAGGAATAGACTATCTGCCTGCATGCATAGTGCCTACTGTAGTCAAAATAATAATCTCGGATGTCTTTCATGGTTTGGTGTAGGCCTCTCAGTACCAGCAAAATGCAATGTTAATGCAACAGCATGTAACAGTACTTGCTTCTATGCTCGTCCAAATAGGTTTTTTAACCACTTGAGGACCGAAGGCTTACACCCCCCTAGTGACCAGGCTATTTTGTACAATTTAGGCCACTGCAGCTTTAAGGCCTTGCTGCAGGGCCATACAACTCAGCACACAAGTGATCCCCCCCCCCCCTTTTCTGCCCACCAACCGAACTTTCTGTTGGTGGGCTATGATCCCTGCCGCCCTGTTTATTTTTTTGTGTATTTGTTTTTTAAATAAATTTCACTTTTTTTTTATTTTATGGCCTGTCCGCCCTCTCCTCGCCAGCCAATCACAGTGATCGGCTGTCATAGGCATCAGTCTATGACAGCTGAACGCTCGTGCCTCCCAGGGGGACAGCCGTTTCACACGGCTGGCCCCAGTACAGCTCTGACGTAGATCGCAGCGCTGTACAGTGTACATAGAAGGCGATTGCTGCTGGAAGACTCCGTCATTCAATCGGAGAAGCGCGTGCATCGGGGCGAGCGATCTCCTGCAAAACCCCACCCCAGGAATTCACGCCAATTTGAGTTGAGCGGTCCTGGGGCGCCGCCGTGTCCATGCCAACTGGCGTGGAGCGGTCTACAAGCATTTAAAAGCCTTTCCGTTTCATAGCATAACAATGGCCAGGCCCAGATTTACATCACAGGAACCTAAAGGCACAGATGTCCCGGCAGAATAATAAAGTAAGACAAAGGTTCTCTGCTCAATTAAAGGAAAGATAAGTTTATTGCATCAAAAAAGCACACACGGCGACCACATGCAATTGTCTGCCGCCAAAACAGTTTAAAAACTAAAAGGCCATAGATTAAAGTGCAGAATGCATGAAAAAGCTAACATGCTGTGCAGCACATAGTAACCTAAGCCGGCATATAACACACTTACATACACGTGGCCACCACATACACTCTCATTAGGCCAAAGAAGCAATGGCAAAGCAACTGCAAAGTAATATTCACCACAATTCTGCTTCAAAAGTTCCCACAGTAGGATACCAAGATTTCTTATGCCAATCATCCGAAATGCGCAGTACAGCAAGATCACTTGATAAATGAATGGATCTCACAAAGTCCAGACAGTATTAGATCATGTGGGTACCCACTTATGATAAAAGAATGAAGCAACAAATGGCACCCTAGACTTTGCCCTCCATGAACCTACAAACCCCTGCTGAACCACACCAAAACTGTTATGGCTGGCCCAGCTTTTACTTCTCCCTTATCTGTAATAGGTAGCTACAGGTGTCACTTAGCATTAGATAGCCAGAGGTACTCTCGGTAATTAAGTATTAAGACTGAATGGAAATTTCGTCAGTGGATTTCCGAGAGGTGGGTGCGTAGCCTCTCATTTAAGCTTTGCTTGTGACTCTGCATAGGAAAGGAAGGAGGGAGCCACTAGGGGAGGGGAGTGAGATGCCTTTCCATCATAAGGCGCCTGTAGGCGCACGCCTACAGTGCCATATGGTAAATCCAGCCCTGACATGACTATGCACATGGCATGGTCCATAACAATGGATTACTGAGTTTGCTATGGAAGAACATGACTTGAACAGAACTCAGAACTCAACCCAATTAAACACAATTTAGGGAATATAAATGGAATCATTTAAAACTCACATACACCACTCTCCTCCTCCAACATCTGCGCTGGTCATCATTAATGTGCATTCTTTGAGTAAGTCAAGTTCCAAAATCTAGAAGGAAACCTTCTATGAAAAGTAAAGGATAATATAATAGAAGAAGGGGACCCTTGGATGGTGTAATGGTTAAGGGCTCTTCCTCTGACACAGGAGACCAGGGTTCAAATCTGCCTGTTCAGTAAGCCAGCACCTATTCAGTAGAAGACCTTGGGCCAGTCTCCCTAACACTGCTACTGCCTATAGAGCGCGTCCTTGTGGCTGCAGCTCTGGCGCTTTGAGTCCACCATGAGAAAAGCGCGATATAAATGTTATTTGTCTTGTCTTGTCTTGACCCAATTTCATATGAATACTCATAGTTATAAATATTCAGTGGGCATTTATGGGTATATGAGTGCAGCTTCGTGTGTCCAGTCTTAGCCATATAATGTACTGCATATTCACCAATTCCTGCTGAGGATATGTGTATTTTTATTACAATAACTGTCAGGCACACTTGCTGTCTTGCTGTCAGTGGATACCAGCCAAGCAAGGGTTTTATTTCTTTCCATGTAATGTTGTTTCCATGTGAGTTAACCTCCTACTGCATTAGACAAATATTGGGTGGGGTATTCAGTAAAAAATTTCAACCATATTGTTTAGGGTTTGCATCTTCTGTGTAAAAACAGATGATAAGCATTACATTAAATTCTCTGCTCTAGCTTTGTTTTCTACTGTTAATATTCCCTAAATTGTGAATTGCAAGGCCCATATACACAGTGTGCTTTTTATTTGTTTTTGTATTTAGAAGCTTTTTCAAGATTTAATTTTATATCTTTTGCCTTTGCCAACACTTTTAGTATATGTTATTACAAACCTTGTATCTCCTCAGTTATCCTGTGATTCCTGAAGCATTAAGCAACTTAAGTTCCATTTTTTTTAACATAGAATTGTTTTTATTATTTGTATAATTATTAAGTATTTATATAATGCTGACCTCATCTCTTACTCACTCTCACTAGCTGTCCCCCAAAGGAGCTCACCATCTAATCCCTACCATAGTCATATGTCTACTGTAGTCTAGGGCCAATTTAGGGAAACAGCAAATAACTTATCTGTATGTTTTTGGGATTTGTGATGAAACCTGAGCGCCTGCAAGAAACCCACCCAGACACAGGGAACACATACAAACTCCATGCAGATAGCACCCTAGCTGGGATTAAAAATGGGGACCCAGCGTTGCAACGCAAGAGTGCTATCTACTACGCCATTCTAAATCTCTCCTATTAAGTCTGGTTTATCTTTATTCCTACAGATTGTGCTCAAAAGGGGGGACATATTTGCAGCAACGTCTGTTTAATATTGTTTTTCAAAAATTATTAAACTTTGCTTTTCTAAAGTTCAGTTTTAGTAGCCCCTTTGTTCAGTCAAACAAAAGTATTAAAAATTCAGTACAGTCATGTGTATTAGGTGGCTTATCTGTGAGGCTTGGTGGTGTATTCTCCACAGTCAGCATGCAACGCATGAGCTGGCGTGGAGGAGGTACACACACTAGCACAAGGAAACAGGCTATCCCTAGTATAGTGGAGGGGAGGACTGACTCCAATAGGAGATTGTGGCGCACAGAGCCGGTGCAGATCTGACAGCCACAAACAATGCCTTCGTTATAACGTCTCAGCGCAAAGTAGCGCTGAGCGCATAAACCAGAACTGAGGAGATCAGGACAGGTAGACAGAATGAACGCTTGCTAGCTAGCGGCTACTTAGCGACAGCAAGCGTCCAAAACCAGACAGACTGGAATGAGGCAGCCAATGCGATGCGGCGATGGCGTGCCTCACAAAGACAGGACAGGATAGTCAGAAAATAGCAGGATTAACACAGATAAATATACAATAAGTATGTTTTCCTAGCGTATTACAATTACAGCTATCAATGAAACTATTTGTAACGTCTGACTAACATATGTATATATCGGCAATGAACCGATATATGACATAAGCAGGAACGCTGACTAGGAATGGAGTCATACAGGGAACAGGACTCAGAAGGATTCGCTATCTCTTCGCAGAGATGAACGCAATCCACAAACGGTAACAGAACAGGATTCAGAAGGATTCGTTATCTCTTCGCAGAGATGAACGCAATCCACAAACGGTAACAGAACAGGATTCAGAAGGATTCGTCATCTCTTCGCAGAGATGAACGCAATCCACAAACAGTAACAGAACAGGATTCAGAAGGATTCGTTATCTCTTCGCAGAGATGAACGCAATCCACAAACAGAACCAGGAGCAGGGTAACTACCTCAGCACGGGTGGTCACGGTACGCGCAACCTACCAAAACGTGCTGGAAAGCTGACTAACTGCACACAGGATATAAACAGTTCGTGTACGTATACATCAGCGACACTGATGTATCAACGTAACACAAATACAAGGAAAATAATAAACGTGCTGGTATGCATATATATTGGCAATGAACCAATATATGATGCAAAGACCAGCAAAGTATCTTTATAACAAGAAACACGATCGGGGGCTAAAGCGACAGCAAGACTGGCTTACACTGAAGCTATGAAAACCCAAGGAAACCCTGCAGGAAGCAGATCTTTATACTGAGGTCATCCAATGGGAGCAGACATGCAGATTCCCACACAGGTGAATGATAATCAGTCACAAGCTGACAGCAGGGAAAGACAGACAAAGCTATGCAGCTTGCATGGAAATAGATCAGAACTGCCTGAGCTGCAGCACTACTACTTCCAGAAATAGCTGCTGCAGCAGCGATCATTACATTATCACAAATAAAGAGATCTTCTGGATTGCATTACCGAGTAATAACAGAACTAATGTTCCAATTGTTTTTTCAGACAGAAATTGTGATAAATGCAGATTTTTTATGTTACTAGTTTAAAAAGATTTTGAAGCAAATGGATTTGGTCATTTCCAGAAGACCAGATACCATATCAGATGGAAAGTCCAAGAGCATTTGAGAAACACTGAGCGCAATACTGTATCATTTGAGTTACTGTTCAACAAAACAATGAAAAAAGGAGTTACCAAAATTCTTAAAAACAGTTTAAAGAGGAACTGTAACCAAGGAATGAACTTCACTCCAATCAGTAGCTGATACCCCCTTTCCTACAAGAAATCTTTACCTTTTTTGAATAGATCATCGGGGGTCTGTATGGCTGATTTTGTGGTGAAACCGCTCCTATGGTGTGATGTCAGGACCTAGGTCCTGACAATTTCCTGTCTGTGAGCCTTGTTGCATTGTGGGAAATAATAGCTTCCAAAGTTTCCAAATGTCAAGCAACCAGTATCTCCCTCTGTGCATATGTATATTTATAAAAACAAAACAATCTCTCTCTCTCTCTCTCTCTCTCTCTCTCTCTCTCTCTCTCTCTCTCCCTCTCTTTTCACGTCTCACTTTGCATTGTATGGATTTATTTTTTCTCCTTTTTTGCTGATGTTCCTCTTTAAACATCTCAGAGAACCATTAAGTCCTGATGAACTAAATTTCTTTATTACCTGTAATGGCTGATTTATCTTATATTTTTAGGATTTTGTTATTGTCGTTTTGTCTCATAATTTCAATGAACCCCTTGCTTTGACTCTGGGGCAGTGGGGATCCATCGGTTTTGGTGGGAAATTAATATTAGAGGTTCTATTCATTTTGGTGCAAAATCTAAATCCAAGAGACCTTACAGAGGATATTCATTCAACTACCAGCCGAGTATCATGCAACTTAGAGAGCAAGCCGCTCCGTAATCAAGACACTAGTTAAGACATTTGGAAAGATGCATTTGGGCTCCTAAGAAAGAACTTCAGAAAAAGTCGGGACGGTGAGAGCCATAAACTTTTACTGAAATCTACTTTGTGTTTTATTATATTAAACATATACAGCATTCAATGCAGGCATTTTTGATTACTTTTTACATTTATGATAAGTGGGCTAAGGGGTCTAATGGAAGACCTCTAAACTAATTGGCTGTAAGTGGCTGTTTGGTTAGATAAGACAGCACATACGTTTCCAATTTTACACGGACATTCCTGCTGGGCAAGACGCTTGACTAAAATCTCTTTTGACCACCAGCACAGTGCTTTGTGAAGCAGGAGGATGTGCTGGACCCATTTGCCCTTGCAAGACACCCTCCACAGCTGACAGGCAAGGCAGTAAACAGTGCAGGGTGGGTGGATTCGGTAGTGTGACCTCTCCCTGGTCGGTTTTAACCTCTAAAACTAATAGCGTTTGGAAAGGAAGGGGGGGGGGGGGGGAATGTTTTTTCATCATTATATATATTTAAAAGAAACGTAAGGTGAGAGGGATATGAATGATGCCATATTTCCTTTTCAATGCCAGGCAGTCCTGCGGTTTTTTTGGACAGTGGAGTCTGGATCACACAATTGAATCCAGCATGCAACTAATCCAGACTCGAGTCAGGAACACCGGATCTATGTGATCAGTGTCTATGGATTAAAGTATTAAAGGCAGAAAATCAGCATGAAAACCAGGGAACTGGTGTTGTTTAAAAGGAAATAAACATGGCAGACTCAACATCCAGTAGTATATTGAGTGTGCCATATTTTTTTTTTTAAACAATACCAGTTGCCTGGCAGTCCTGCTGATCCACTGCCTCTAATACTTTTAGCCACAGACCCTGAACAAGCATGCAGCAGATCAGGTGTTTGGCCTGGTGCACACCAGAGGAGTTTTTCTGAGCGTTTTGAGTTTTTAAATTTGCTGCTAATGTTATCCTATGTGTCTGTGCACACTGGAGCAATGAGGTTTTGTAAAAAAAAACCCATAGCATTACATTGGGAAGAGCTTTTGAAACCTCTAAAAGCTCTTCCCAATGTAATGCTATGGGTTTTTTTACAAAACCTCATTGCTCCAGTGTGCACAGACACATAGGATAACATTAGCAGCAGATTTAAAAACTCAAAACGCTCAGAAAAACTCCTCTGGTGTGCACCAGGCCTTTCTGGCATTTTTGTCAGATCTGACAAGATTAGCTGCATGCTTGCTTCTGATGTGATTCAGACTACTGCAGCCAAATAGATCAGCGGTGGGGGGGGGCAGGGAAAAAAGGGTGCACAGCTCTAGTGGACTAAAAGGGTGCCGCGATGGACTGCAATGCAAAATATCGGCTATTGGGCACCCGACAGGAAAAAAGGGCGCCCGAGAAATAGCGGTTACAAGGAACGTTTTATCAAAAGTTTTCGTTTATACAAAAAGGGTTATAACAAACATCGTTTACAAGATCGTTTTGACTGTGTGTTATACTTATTTTTTCGTTTTTAAATCTCGTTTATAGGAGCTATAACTTATTTTTCCGTTTTTAAATTTCGCTTGCAGGACTGTTACAAGTAAATGTTCGTTTACAGTACTATTAACAGATTAAGGTTTATAAGAAATATCGTTTACAAGTTCGTTTACAAGTTCATTTTGATGTTGTGTTATACTTATTTTTTCGTTTTTAAATTTCGTTTATAGGAGCGCTTACAGGACTGTAACAAGTAAATGTTCGTTTACACTACTTTTAACATTTAAAAGTCGTTTACATACGTATAATGCTTAAATACCAATGCATACATACCGTTTTGAACCTTATACCGATGTATAAATACTGTTTTGAACCTTATTGTATTAGAAATACATCATACTTGGTATTAACTTTGTTTTTTACACTTATAATGCATTGATTATAGTTAGTAAAATATCGTTTTTAATATTACTGTTATTTTAAGATTTTTTTTAATGCTTACGTGATATATAATTTTATCTATTTATAATATTAATATTGTATACGTTATTTTAAGACTATTTAATGTATTACAAATATACAAATTATTGGTTAGGGTTAGGCACTACCAGGGGGGTCTAGGGGTTAGGGATAGGTATAGGGAGGGTTATGTATAGTTACAGTGCAATATACAGCACTATGGGGTGATTAGGGTTAGGCGCCACCAGGGGGGGTCTTAGGTTTAGGCACCACCAGGGGGGTGGTTAGTTTTAGGCATCATCGGGGGGGGGTCTTAGGTTTAGGCACCAGCAGGGGGGTCTTAGGTTTAGGCACCAGCAGGGGGGTCTTAGGTTTAGGCACCAGCAGGGAGTCTTAGGTTTAGGCACCAGCAGGGAGTCTTAGGTTTAGGCACCAGCAGGGGGGTCTTAGGTTTAGGCACCACCAGGGGGTTAGTTAGTTTTAGGCACCACCAGGAGGGTCTTAGGTTTAGGCACCAGCAGGGGGGTCTTAGGTTTAGGCACCACCAGGGGGGTCTTAGGTTTAGGCACCACCAGGGGGTTAGTTAGTTTTAGGCACCACCAGGGGGTCTTAGGTGTAGGCACCAGCAGGGGGGGGGGGTTAGTTTTAGGCACCACCAGGGGGGGTCTTAGATTTAGGCACCACCAGGGGGGTCTTAGGTTTAGGCACCACCAGGGGGGTGGTTAGGGTTAGGCACCACCAGGGGGGGTCTAGGTGTTAGGGATAGGTACAGGGAGGGCTGTGTATGAGAGTAAGGTTACATATAGTTACAGCACAATGTGTGTAATATATACAATTTATTACATTATGTGTATTAATACAAAGGGGGGGGGTCTAGGTGTTAGGGATAGGGAGAAGGAGAGATCTGTGTGAGCTTACAGTTAGGTATAATTGCTGTGAAAAATTAAAATCTACTATTCTATTACTATGCACAATTCCACTGCGCTCAATCAGTCACTGTCTCCACTCGTCACCAATGAGTGCTGCTCCAATAGATACTCAGGGATCAAAGTAAAAAAGCTGGTAAAACACAGGAACAAAAAGAAGAGAGGAGCGCTCTCTGGTGTATTAACTTTTTAATTGTACTGCTAACCGCAAGGCAATAAAATCACACTTACAATGTGCATATAAAATCAGAGCTTGTCACATAGCTATAGTACGTCACCGCGTTCTGATGTAACCTCAACCGCTTGGCTTGCCTCCGCACTATGGCCAGTACTGCGGGGAATCCTGGGATTAAGAAGCGCCGGCGGGATCTGGAACACGGTAGACTCGGCAGCTGCCCTGCGTCTATTGCGTCATGACGCGTTTCGGCGTTCCACGCCTTCGTCAGATCTGACGAAGGCGTGGAACGCCGAAACGCGTCATGACGCAATAGACGCAGGGCAGCTGCCGAGTCTACCGTGTTCCAGATCCCGCCGGCGCTTCTTAATCCCAGGATTCCCCGCAGTACTGGCCATAGTGCGGAGGCAAGCCAAGCGGTTGAGGTTACATCAGAACGCGGTGACGTACTATAGCTATGTGACAAGCTCTGATTTTATATGCACATTGTAAGTGTGATTTTATTGCCTTGCGGTTAGCAGTACAATTAAAAAGTTAATACACCAGAGAGCGCTCCTCTCTTCTTTTTATTCTATTACTATGCCTAATAGCAGTGTAAATATCGTTTTTATTATAGACACTATTTGAAGTTTTAATACACTATCCGTTTGTTGTTATACACGCCAATTCATGTTTCATTCAACCACACGTTTATGTTATACACGTGATTTTCCGTTTTACTACAGAATACGGTTGTTGTTATAGACGGTATTTTGCCGTTTAATATACATTCATTACAGCGATACAGCACAATATTTTCGTTTACAACGCAACTAAGGGAAAACATTGTTTTACATTATAACTTATAAATTCGGCTACATCCCGCGCCCTTTTTTCCATGCGCTCTTTTTCAATATACGCCAGCAGGGGTGCCAGGCAACTGGTATTGTTTCAAAGGAAATAATATGGCAGCTTCCATATACCTCTCGCTTCAGGTGTCCTTTAGAAAAAGAAAGCGCTCATGCATTACACACACTGCTAGTTGCTCTACATGTTCAGCACCACAGATAGCTCCATGTTAGTGGAAACTGAGCTAAAGGGTGCAGAGAGTTCTCACATGCATTAAGTCATGGAGAATAAGTAAATCAAGTGTCCAGTAAGGTGTGGTAGCTTGGTAGCTAGCAGTAATTTACCACATTAGCTCAGAAAATACTTTCCCTATAGGAGTCTCTGAGAGTAAAAATAAACCTGTATGACTTTATAAGAAGGTTTTAGATTTATTGTAGCCAAACTAAAAACCTTTTCAATTTGCTAAAGATATGGGTGCTGGAGATACAGTGAACAAATACATGATTTACAAAAACATTTGCATAAAATGAGACAAAGGTAGCAAAGGTGAGAGTGAAAAATAAATTATTAAAGAACACTTGAAGTCAGAGGCTGACATATTTCCTTTTTAAACAATGCACATTTCCTGGCTGTCTTGCTTATCGCCTAACGCTAATACTTTTTAGCCATAGACCCTGAACAAGCATGCAGATCAGATGTTTTGTGTCTGAAGTCTGACTGGATTAGTTGCATGTTTGTTTCAGGTGTGTGATTCAGACACTACTGCAGGAAAAGATCAGCAGGAGGCCATGCAACTGATATAGTTTAATAGGAAATAAATATGGCAGCCTCCATATACCTCTCATGATACGTGTCCTTTAAATATATTGAAGTGCATCTGTGGACAACTTTCCATGTGTCCACACTAAAAGCCAATAGCCAGGTATGACTCCAGATTTTTTTCAGTGTATTTTAAAAATGGGATTGTCGGTTTTCTGTATTAGTGTCCCTTGTTGTGTTTCCCAACATCATTTGCTTTTTTTTTTTTTTTACCAACATTGGGTCAGACATATACAGTACATTGTTAACTTCACCCTGATTTCTCTCTCTTGTCTACGTAATATTCTGTTTGTAAATCTACTTCCACACAGTAGATGACACTTAGCTGAGGTGGCCACTCAGGACCATCTCAGCCAAGAATCTAGTGTGTGTACAGGTATCGCTCGATAATTTCAGTTTTTACAAAATAAAAATTTAGGAAGACACCTGTTGTACCAGCTCATTGCTCCTCATTTGCCTCTTCAGCAATCTCTAGCAGCCTGCTCACTCCATCCTCTTCCTCTCCTAGTCAGTGTGAAGCCATGATGGGCTGGCAGGCATTAGTGGAGCATGGCTTCATCTGACAGAACTCACTCTCCTTTCTTCATGTCCATGTAACTAAAGGCCTATAAAACTATGTAATAAACGTGTTATACTTATCACCCTTACCATATATACTTACTCATTCATACTCCAAGCTGTCATCACCATCCACTCATTCATACTCCAAGCTGTCATCACCATCCACTCATTCATACTCCAAGCTGTCATCACCATCCACTCATTCATACTCCAAGCTGTCATCACCATCCACTCATTCATACTCCAAGCTGTCATCACCATCCACTCATTCATACTCCAAGCTGTCATCACCATCCACTCATTCATACTCCAGGCTGTCATCACCATCCACTCATTCATACTCCAGGCTGTCATCACCATCCACTCATTCATACTCTAAGCGGTCATCACCATCCAGGGGTGTTACCAAAGGGGAGCACGGGGACCCAGAGCTGTGAGGGAGGCCCCCAACAACTAACCTTCCCTTCCTCCAACAAAGGGGCCCATCCTCCATATCAGGGGCATAACTAGACATCACTGGGCCCCCCTGCGAAACTTTGGATGGGGCCCCCCACCCCCATCGCTTTCTGCACAGGAAAACTGAGGACCAATGTGTTTTCCCCATGCAGATAAAAACACTTAGACTTAAAGGAAATGTCAGGCAATCTATGCTACCCCCAGATCTACTTACCCAGGGCTTCCTCCAGCCCCTTGCAGCCGACAAGTCCCTCGTTGCAGCTCTGCTCCCAGTACATACATATACACACAGCCGTATTATTTTACTACATGAGAGCACATGCTATATGAAGGAACAACAATAACATGCTGAACATAAGATATATTCACTGTAACTTTGGCAAAGCATTCAGAATGTCACTGATTGATACTGTTATTACAGGATCTTGGACTCAGTATGAGACAACAAGCTCTCAATGAGGCAGCAACAGTCAGACATCAATCTTTCCCATTCCACTGTGTCCAGTAATCAGACACCATAAAGAGGTGTGTGTGTAGGTGTGTGTGTGTGTGTGTGTGTGTATGTAGGTGTGTGTGTAGGTGTAGGTGTGTGTGTGTGTGTGTGTGTGTAGAATCTAGGAATCTCTTCTGAGGGGACAGTCTACAACTTTTTTTTTCCAACTGTGACTCCTTTGTTTGTAATGTTGTACATGAAGTCATCAGAACTGCTGCAGTGAGAGACAGATGTTTTTTTTTTTACAAACCCTAGGGAGCAGGGACAGTGTACAAATTCCAAAGTGTGTATGATTCCTTATCTGTGTGGTAGACACATGCAGTCAACATAACAAAAGGTATGAGAGTAGAATACATTTTCTCTCCATGCCCTTAGTTGCTTGTCAGTCTCTCAAACTTTTTCCCCCACTGGGCCCCCTGAAGCTTCTGGGCCCCCCTGCGAAGGCATCCCTTGCATGGTCTATTGTTGCGCCCCTGCTCCATATCACATGCTTTTGTGGCTACACTTGTTATGGGTGTGTAGATTATGATGGCCATACTTGATTTAGGACCCTTGCTTGATGGGCACCCAGGCTGTGGGAGTCAAAAGGGGTTGGCAAAGGAAAGGGTGTGAAGATTGGGAAACCCCAAAGTTTTGCTGGGGGGGCGTCATAATTTGTAGTTACACTCCTTTCACCATCATTGAAACCTTCACTGCAGCTGTCCTTGGCAGGTTTTGGGGCTCCATATCAACAGAGTGCTTGGGGGCCCTATGTAAAGCTCGCACTGGTGCCCCAAGCTCCTTAGGTACACCACTGGTGTCTACAGAGCTTCATGGGATGAGTTTCTGTGACCAAACACTGCATGGTTGCTGGATACTGTGGTGTAAAACTTGTCACCTGTTACCAGCTGGATTTGAGAGATGGGATAACCGGCCCGATGCTGCTTTCTAGTCCTATGAGTTATAGCAGATCTCTGACGAACAAACTTTGCTTTGGTCTCTCTCAGGAATGGCGTATAGTGATGTGTAGGGATTATGACCATTACAGAGGACCTGATCTTTAAGATCCCCAACGATTCCGCGCAAAGTACTGCGATCGATTGACTTTCCGTTCGTGCCCGTCATGTGCCAGCATGTGATGTTGCGTGTATCCACCAGCCAGAAGATGGATTGTGGACTGCTCGTCGCCAGGGGAACATCACTGGATCCATCTACAGTGTGATTCCCTATTACCAACAGTCAGCTGCTCTTAGCTGGCTGTCGGCCAACACAGCAGATTCATTTGCCAAAAAACGCAGTTATTTTTCCACAGACTCCAGTGTGACTCCTGCCTTAAAGAGGAACTCCAGTGAAAATAATGTAATAAAAAAACTGCTTCATATTTACAATAATTATGTATAAATGATTTAGTCAGTGTTTGCCCATTGTAAAATCTTTTAAATCCCTGATTTACATGCTGACATTTATTACATGGTGACATTTTTACTGTTGGCAGGTGATGTAGCTGCTGCATGCTTTTTTGGCCGTTGGAAACAGCTGTAAACAGCTATTTCCCACAATGCAACAAGGTTCACAGACAGAATACTGCCAGGAGTACCACGGTCCTCAGAGTTTCTTGTGGGAGGGGTTTCACCACAATATCAGTCATACAGCACTCCCTGATGGCTTGTTTGTGAAAAGGAACAGATTTCTCGTGTAAAAGGGTGCATCAGCTACTAATTGGGATTAAGTTCAATTCTTGGTTGGAGTTTCTCTTTAAAGTCATCTACAGGTGCCCAGTAATTATATAATTTTGAAAGTGCAATCTTACCAAATCTATGTAGTAGAAGGGTAAACTGAGTGAATGCACTTTGTATGGATACTTTAGGCAGTCCCCCTTACAGAGAAGTGGTACGATTGGACAATCATGAATAATGGGCACCAAGACAGATATTTGTTGATTTTTTTCATTGATATCTGGCCAATTCGATCATTTGATAGAATCTGCTAGAAATCGATGCTTCAAACGATTCCTAATCAATTTTAAGCCAAAATCAATCAACTTTGTCAATGGATGGAAGATTTCACTAGATCATCAGTGAATTAGGAGTGTGTTGATAGTGGCGTTCGATTTTGTGACATGTGAAGAAGGCAACAAAGCTTACACTCACCTGTCCGTCGATGCTTCCTCCCGAGTCTTCTCCCCACTGCTCCTCCCGGTCTCTACTCTCCCAGGCATCTGTGTCATGTCACAAACACTAAAGGCCAAACACTAGTGGCCTCTAGTGGTCACTTAAGGTATGTTCCATGGTGCCCCTAGTGTTTGGCCTCTAGCATTCGTCACAGGACACAGAGAGAAATACAGGAGAGAAGAGACAGGGAGGAGTTCCGGCAGCAATGGAGCGAAGACACAGGAAGAAGGGCTGGCAGACAGGTGAGTGTATTCCCTGCCTACATCGTATGGCCTGGGGGATGGGGGAGGACATAGTTAAAGGACCACTGTCACGAAAACCTTAACATTAAAAAAAAAAAAAAAAAAAAAAAAAATTATATATATATATATATATATATATATATATATATATATATATATATATATATATATATATACACATACACATACAAATAGGAAGTACATTTCTCCTAGAGTAAAATGAGCCATATATGACTTTTCTCCTATGTTGCTGTCACTTACTAGTCCATCGCTCCATAGGGGATTCTCAGCATGCCCTTTATTCATTATTAAGACATTCCCCAAAAAAGATTCATACAAAGATTCTGGCCAAACTCGCTGCTCCCTGTACACTCTTTTGGCAATTGGACGGAGCAGCTGCCATTCACTAAGTGCTTTTGAAGATAAAGAAATCCCTTAGAATTGCCCATGAGGAGATGGGCTAGTCCAAAACCTGTTGGTTCTGTCACATGTCTACTACCTATTGTAAGTGAAAGCAACATAAAAGAAAAGTAATGTATGGCTCATTTTACTCTGGAAGAAACATTCTTCTTAAATGTAAATGTTTATATACATTTTACATTTTAAGATTTTCGCAACAGTGGTCCTTTAAGGGGGAGACCCGGCAGGCAGTGCTTACAGATTTTCAATAGATTTTGTGCTGAATTCTATTGAAAATCTGTGTACAGTGTTTGGAGGGATTTGATCAGCTAGATCCCTCTCTGATCACATAAATTATCTGAGAGGGGTTTAACCTGTTGGCCACATTAACCAGTGTATGGCCAGCCTTAGTTGCACGCCCTTCCTCCTTCACAGACTAGACTAGAACATTGGCTCAGTCTCTCTCAGATTACATATTTGTTGTTAAAATTCCTGGTCAGTCGAAGTTTATATGAAAGAGAAATCTCCCCCTCGCTCTCCCTTTAGTCATGTAGGTTACTGTAAATTACCCCAACTTTATTTTGATGAAAATATGGGCAATAACTTGACCTCTGCTGCAGCTTCTTCTGTTTAAATGATAGACAGGCTCTATTTTACAGCCTTTGAGAGCCTCCTACCCAAACTCTTTCTTCCCACTTGGCCATACTTCCCCATACAATGACCCTAAGGGCCTGAGCCCACTGCTGTGTTTTTAAAAACGCATAAAAATGCATACGTTTTTCAAGCATTTTGATGTGCTTAAGACGTGTGCCTGAATACACATTAGAATGCCTGAAAACGCATTTCAAAAATGTTTTCAAAAACGCAGCAGTGGGCTCAGGCCCTTACAGACAGTTCTCTCATGAAGGAAGGTGAAACGTGCATCAGGCACAGATATTTCTGGGGCAGCATTTTTGTACTGTGTGTACCTTCCTGAGGAGGAATGGAGTGGCTGAGGGTGAGCAGTTTATGTGTCTCAGACTCACATCCAGCCAGTGTGTTGTTGTGTTGAGCTGCAGCATGTCATGTGAGAACATTAATGAAGTAGACCAAATTGTCAGATGCTGTGCGATCATTCCAAATCGGGGTGGGGAGTGCATCCTCAAGTTTGCCTCAGACAGCAAAAAGTCTAGAACTGGCCCTGCTTACAGAAGAAGGTTTTAATGACAGTATGATCATGTCCCTTACTGCATCCTGACTGAGTGTGGCAGCATGGCCACACCTCCCCTCCAAAAGGGTGACACAGTTCACATAGACACAACAAGAATGAGGACATAGAGTTTGGGTGGTCATGCAGCCAGAATAAAGGTATTGTCTAAGGGGATTAAATACATACATGTAATTTAGATGAGGTGAACTCGAGGTAGTCAGAAGCATGCATTTAATGAAGACTTGGACTGGACAGAAGCTTTAAGAATTCATGAAACAATACGAAACATTTTGCTGTCAGTTTGGCAGCTTGGGAAGAGCAGCTGTCACTGGCAGGACATCATTTCAGCTTGACGATTCAATTATAAGTATTAGTTTAATATTAAATGAATATTAAACTATAATGAAATAACTGCTATTCCTAACCATTGACCCTTTTACAGATTCAAAGCTTCTGTCCCCCAAAACCATAGTTTGTGATCATTTCAAGAGACCGTTTAATTTCTTTAATGGCATCCTATGTCATCTGTTATCGGGTCTCCTGCACTAAGTAGCATTGGATCTTTTTGGTCTATTAATATTGTGTTCCCCCGCAGTAGAATAGCGCTTTCTCCTTCTCATCCTCCTCCTACTCTCTTCTTAGGACAATACATGCTGTTTATGAGAGAGCCAAGCAGCGTGTTTGTATGGGACTGTTGGCACGCTCTCACTAGAAGAAAGAAAGAGCATTTTGGGCAACAGAAATATAGAAATAGAAAGTCTCTCTAAAGTATGGTTTAAATTGCTAAAGAGCTATAGTAAAAATAACATAATACATACATTTGCATTTTTTTTTTACAATACATAGAAATGGAGAGGTGTAGAGTATAGAACATGCCAGCCCTAAATCAATAAATATGTAAAAATACAAAGGTTATTATTAACCAAGGTGGTGGGGCTACACGCCAGAAGCCACCAGGCACGGGTCTTGAAGAGCAAGTTGGAGGAAAAAGACCTGGCAAGTAATTTTATGAGAAGGGGATTCATAGGGGGACGTTTATCAAGAGTTTGAGACAAAATATCTGTAGGTTTTTAGAAATCCATGCAGAGCTGTCTCAGACATCTTAAGAAATAACTAAATAGTGCAGATTCCTTCTAAAACTGTTGTAAAATAGGAGGAGTTAGAAAGGTCTCTCAGACAGTGCAGTGTGTGAAGGAAATTGCTGTTGCCGAGGTAACCAATACATCTGTTGTATTTATATTGGCAGGCTCTGAGGAGAAAATAAGCAGGAGAGAGGATCACCTCACAAATCATGTCTAGCCTGCACTTTTGCACTATCTGTAGAAGTGCTATTAAGCACTTCTTAATCTGCGGCAGTTTAGGAATGGATTTGCACTTTTCTTAACTGTAGTGCAGCTCTAGAAATTCATGCTAAACAGACGCTATTCCGTAGGATTTAAGAAGTTTCTTATTATCACGCAGAACAGTTCCTCCTGTTGGTTAGAACTGTTTAAGAAGAAAAAAAACTGTCGGTAATGCTTTGATAAATCTAGCCCATAGACTGTTTATTTTTGACAAACAAAAAAATAGCCTCTTTAATTTTTTGCTCCCAAAACCTCTGGGCTTGATATTAAAGTGGTCTGAAACTCTGACATAACATTCAATAAAAATGTGTTTTCCTACTTTTTATTACTCATACAGTTATCATATTTGCTCTTGTGCACAAATAATATTGTCTGTCTACAAATTACAAGTTTCCAAAGTGTAGTTTATTTTGCCCTGAAACCTGCCATTGCATTTTATTATTTTTCTATTATAACTGCTTTTTATTATACATGAAAAATTTCTAATGAGTTATTCTGAACACTGTGTGCGCCTGAAGTAAAGACAGCTTTTCAGAAAGCGTTTGTTTACATTCCAGTGTTGATACATTTGTGGTTAACAAGTAAAAAAGATATTGTTATCTCCAGTTTGGATGCGGATTTGAAGCTGAATAACAGGACAAAGTGCTTTGTTTAACCATTTCAGTGATGTTCTGCTAGAATTTTTTTCTGGGATAGTCGCTTTAAAGGGAACCAGAGGCCCCAGAAAAAAGGTTTTATACATACCTGGGGCTTCCTCCAGCCCCATATGCACAGATCGCTCCCACGCCGCCGTCCTTAGCTTCCTGTATCCGGCGGTACCGGGTCCTGTAGTTTCGGCCAGTCGGCCTGTCGGCGGCAGGACGCGGCCAATTGTCCGCATCACAGCAGCTCCCGGCATACACTTACACGTGCAGCTGCATACTGAGCAGCCGCACGCGTAAGGGTATGGAGGGAGCCCCTGCTCATGCGGACAATTGGCCGCGTCCGCCGGAAGTGACGGGACCCGGTACCGCCGATACAGGAAGTGGAGGACGACGGCGTGGGAGCGATCCGTGCGTATGGGGCTGGAAGAAGCCCCAGGTATGTATAAAAGCTTTTTCTGTTTTTTTTTTTTTAGTTCCTCTCTGGTTCCCTTTAAAGCTGTAAGGAATCCTTTAGAGCTAAGTAGAAATGCTGACTTTCAGACCACTTTAAAATCAATGGCGATATATGTACCTAGAACCACTAGTATTATTATTATTATATAACTGCATAATAATAATGGAAGCCCCATGGACTGGAAGTGAGTTAATATCTTCCCGCTGGGGACAAAGAACGGTAAGTAGCAAAACCCAGGAGAGGTTCTTGCAATTCTTTAAATTCTGAGGAATAATCACTACGTCATATGATTGGGATACAGCAAGAGTTTTGATGGAGCCGCAAAAGACATACTCCACACTTGCATTGTGCAGATCTAGAAATCAGGCATAAGCAATCATGACTGAATTTGTAAAACTAGTTTATGGTAAGTCTAAGGCCCAGTGCACACTGAGCGGTTTTTGGAGCGATCCGCCGGCCGCATCCGCATGTAAATACGCTTGGCTAATGTATTTCAATGGGATGGTGCACACCGGCGGGTTTGAGGTTTGTAGCAAACCGCAAACGTGCCTCCTGCTGCACGTTTGCGGTTTGCAGAAGCGTTTCTGCCTCAATGTAAAGTATAGGAAAATCGCAAACCACTCTGAGAAACGCTACTTCAGAGCAGTTTGCCAGGCGTTTTTGTTACAGAAGCTGTTCAGTAACAGCTTTTACTGTAACAATATGTGTAATCTGCTGCACAAAAATGCACCCAAAACCACTAGGTATGTTTAGAAAACCTCTCTAAACATACCTAGAATCGCTCTGAAATCAGCTCCCAAAACCTCTAGCGTATTGCGGATCTGCTAGCGGTTTTGGTGTGCACTGGGCCTATTATTTTGAATGAGTGAAGAATTAGAGTGCAGGAGGGAGATGAGTGATATTGGGGTGGGTGAAGCAAGTCCAGTTCACTTACACTTTCATTACTGTAATGCTAGAAAATATAGCGGGAGGATGTACACTCACCTAAAGGATTATTAGGAACACCTGTTCAATTTCTCATTAATGCGATTATCTAATCAACCAGTCACAGGGCAGTTGCTTCAATGCATTTAGGGGTGTGGTCCTGGTCAAGACAATCTCCTGAACTCCAAACTGAATGTCAGAATGGGAAAGAAAGGTGATTTAAGCAATTTTGAGTGTGGCATGGTTGTTGGTGCCAGATGGGCCGGTCTGAGTATTTCACAATCTGCTCCGTTACTGGGATTTTCACGCACAACCATTTCTAGGGTTTACAAAGTATGGTGTTAAAAGGGAAAAACATCCAGTATGTGGCAGTCCTGTGGGCGAAAATGCCTTGTTGATGCTAGAGGTCAGAGGAGAATGGGCCGACTGATCCAAGCTGATAGAAGAGCAACGTTGACTGAAATAACCACTTGTTACAACCCAGGTATGCAGCAAAGCATTTGTGAAGCCACAACACGCACAACCTTGAAGCGGATGAGCTACAACAGCAGAAGACCCCACCGGGTACCACTCATCTCCAATACAAATAGGAAAAAGAGGCTACAATTTGCACAAGCTCACCAAAAGTGGACAGTTGAAGACTGGAAAAATGTTGCATGGTCTGATGAGTCTTGATAGAGTCAGAATTTGGCATAAACAGAATGAGAACATGGATCCATTATGCTTTGTTACCACTTTGCAGGCTGGTGGTGGTGGTGTAAAGGTGCGGGGGATGTTTTCTTGGCACACTTTAGGCCCCTTAGTGCCAATTGGGCATTGTTTAAATGCCACGCTCTACCTGAGCATTGTTTCTCCATGTCTATCCCTTCATGACCACCAGGTACCTATCCTCTGATGGCTACTTCCAGCAGGATAATGCACCATGTCACAAAGCTCAAATCATTTCAAATTGGTTTCTTTAACATGACAATGAGTTCACTGTACTAAAATGGCCACCAGTGTCACCAGATCTCAACCCAATACGGGAGCTTCGTGCCCTGGATGTGCATCCCACAAATCTCCATCAACTGCAAGATGCTATCCTATCAATATGGGCCAACATTTCTAAAGAATGCTTTCAGCACCTTGTTGAATCAATGCCACGTTAAAGAGAGTCTGAAGCGAGAATAGATCTCGCTTCAGACCTCATAGCTAGCAGGGGCACATGTGCCCCTGCTAAAACGCCGATATCCCACGGCTTAACGGGGGTCCCTGTCCCCCCAAATCCCCTCCGTAATGCGGGGGAGCGCTTCCTGGTTGGGGCAGGGCAAACCGCCGCAGCCCTGCCCCACGCGCGTCTGTCAGACGCGTATCTCCGCCTCTCCCCCGCCCCTCTCAGTCTTCCTTCACTGAGAGGGGCGGGGGAGAGGCGGCGATGCACGTCTGATAGACGCGCTGTGAGGCAGGGCTGCAGCCGTTAGCCCTGCCTCTAGGAAGGGCTAATCTACGACCAACTTGCGACCAAGATTTGCGGGGGGTGGGTTGTGGGGTCAGGGACCCTCGTACAGCCGCGGGATAGCGGCGTTTTAGCAGGGGCACACATGCCCCTGCTATGTATGAGAGCTGAAGCGAGATTTAGTCTCGCTTCAGTGTCTCTTTAAGGCAGTTCTGAAGGCGAAAGGGGGTCAAACACCGTATTAGTATGGTGTTCCTAATAATCCTTTAGGTGAGTGTATATGTTGCTAGTACAATTCAAAATATGGAAATAAATCTCAAGAAGCTCTGCCAAACATATATTATGTTACCCACAAATCCTTTATAGATCTTTAAATACTTGTGATAATGTCTCTATAGTTCCACAGACAGTTTATGGTTTCAAAATACAATAAAAATCCATCTCGCAGCTTTCTCGGCATAAAGTGCTGTTCTGGTAGGCTCCCCTGTATCAATAGTCCTGCAATAAATATAAACCCCCAGATAGCGTGATGCCGTCTTCTCAATTCCACATACACAATGCAATTCCCTTTGTGAATGTGCAGTAAACCTGAGCTCTCACTCTGTGTCAGAACAAGCCATGCTCTTCCATACATTAGAAGCTCACCAGATATTAGCCACCTCAGGGTTAGAATAGTAGAACAAGAAACCCAGTAGATGTTTGCACTGTGTATATGATCAAGATCAACAATTTTATTTATTTACGATAGGTACAAAAAGTTAAAACCATGTAAAAACAAGGTTTTCAAACCAATAAATCCTTCTGATCAACCGCGTGCAAAGAGGGGAGAAGAGATCTCCTCTGTTGCAAAGGACCCAGGTCCAGCACTATGATTTGGGCTTAGTGAACCGTGTTCACCTTCGGTGGCTTGTCATTTATTGCTTATCCACTGTTTATTTATGCACCTTTATATAAAACCTTTGCACTACGTACGCACAGCTTAGTTAAACCAAAGTGCAAATGCAAATGCGGTTGATCAGAGGGATTTATTGGTTTGACAACAGGGAGATCATGTTTGGCTACCTCCACTTGGTTGTGTAGTAGATATGTTTTGCAAACATTGTTTTTACGTGGTTTTAACTTTTTGTACCTATCATGAATAAATAAAATTGTTGATCTTGATAATATACGCAGTGCAACCATCTACTGGGTTTCTTGTTTTACTATTCTATTGCTTGGTTGCTATTCCCTAGGTTTGCATGCACTACAGAAATGCATGGGCTGAACTACCATTGCTCTGTAGCCACTTCAGGGTTCAGGTGTGTCTTCTTGTGCTTAAATTAGGTGCATATATCAGGATATCCCATCGTTGGGAATGATCTACACAGGCATTTTCTCCTTTCAACAAGTTTCAATAACACTCCAGTAGGCTCATAAAAACACAGAATCAAACAAACAAAAACATAGCGTAACACAGTCCCTGAAATATCCTATCGCCGTGCACTTTTTATCGCACTTTTGCGACCACAGCCATTTGTCAGGCACATCAACGGAAACCTTTTAGCGATGGCCACCCTCCGTGCATCTGACGGTGTCCCACTGACTAGTAAACCACTTGCCGAGTCAGACTTTAGGTTATTGTGGTAAGTCTACAACGCTATATTACATTTTTAGTAAATAAAGGCAGATGGAACGTAGCAGTGTTTCTTTTCCTGGTTGAGCCGAGGTCTTACTTTAATATTTGGAGATGTAATTCATTTAGGTATGCATTTTAGGAGAAATAAAATAAATCAAAAATGTCTGGACAGATATGCTTGAGTTGGACAATTTAAAGAGATATATATAAAAAATAATATTCTGCTCTTGTGATTTGAAATGGATTCTTTTAAAGGTTCTAAAGAGGACATCTGTCAGTGAATTCATGGTGCCAGGCTTATAGAGAAAAAACATCACACAGTGGGGAGAAAAATAGAGTCAGTCTGGCCTTTTCTGGTTCACAGCTTTATGGATATACTGTACTTCAGTATGATGTCTGATCAGCAATAATATTTTTTCACTCCCTTTTATAAAAGATGCCTAGAAAGCAAGAGCTATTGCATTTTGCATGTATACATGTATTTGGCATGTATGCATATTCTCACCATAGAGAAAGTCATGTGAACAGTAGAGGGAAGTCTCAGTATACAGGAGCTTCTAGTATTCTGCACATGATTTCAATTTTAATTCATGGCATCAAGGAGGACACAATGGGCCTGATTCACAAAGCGGTGCTAACAGTTAGCACGCTGGTGAAAAGCCCTTTATTACGCCTAAACTCAGTTTAGGCATGATAAGTTTAGGTGTGATAAGTTTAGGCATGATAAGTTTAGGTGTGATAAGTTTAGGTGTGATAAATTTAGGCGTGACAAATTTAAGCACCAACTGAGTTAGCACCGCAGTGCACAGCTGATCAAAAGTTTTGCGCTAGCAAAGTCTGGTGCACTTCACATAGAGTTTAATGGTGCTGCTTTGTGTGCAGGACTTTGCGCGCGACCTAAATTTATCTAAACTTATCATGCCTAAACTTATCACACCTAAACTGGTTTTTAACCAGCATGGTGCAATGGTTATCACGCCTAAAGTCTCTAACTGGGTTAGCACCGCTTTATGAATCGAGCCCATTGTGTTAGGAATCATGAACAGTCATTTTCTGCCTGCTGGTGCTAGTATTGATTTGGACTGTCCTGGACTTCAAATATCCTCCAGCAGGTGGATGTATCCTGATTTTGGCAACCCTGGACTTCCCCCACCCACCAGGTGGTGGCCTTCTACTGTGCTCAAGGGCTTGCAGTTCCCATTCTGGCCTGCGGGTGATTCAGTAGCACTGTCTGCAGAGTCACATTATCAGCTGCATCCTGTTGTTATACATGGACTATTTCAGAACTGCCTCTGCCTCCTACTAGCTGTCAGAACTTTGTTGCTCCCAGGTCTGAGTATTCTGTAATCTGTTCCCTAATTCTGATCCTGAATCTGTTTAACCTCCCTGGCGGTAAGCCCGTGCTGAGCACGGGCTATGCCGCCGGGAGGCACCGCTCAGGCCCCGCTGGGCCGATTTGCATAATTTTTTTTTTGCTACACGCAGCTAGCACTTTGCTAGCTGCGTGTAGCATCTGATCGCCGCCGCTACCCGCCGATCCGCCGCAATTCCTCTCGCCGCGGCCGCCCCCCCCCCCCCAGACCCCGTGCGCTGCCTGGCCAATCAGTGCCAGGCAGCGCTATGGGGCAGATCGGAGTCCCCTCTGACGTCACGACGTCGATGACGTCGGTGACGTCATCCCGCCCGTCGCCATGGCGACGGGGGAAGCCCTCCAGGAGATCCCGTTCTTTGAACAGGATCTCCTGATCTCCGATCGCCGGAGGCGATCGGAGGGGCTGGGGGGATGCCGCTGAGCAGCGGCTATCATGTAGCGAGACTTTGTCTCGCTACATGAAAAAAAAAAAAAAAAAATTAAAAAAAAAGATTTGCTGCCCCCTGGCGGATTTTTTGCAAACCGCCAGGGGGGTTAAATCTGTTTACTTGTTGCTGAACCTGTTATCTTGCCTTGACTAACAGTTACCAGATTTTTCTGGGCCCAACCTAAGACGGGGGCGGCGTAATAACGTCAGTGCAGCGGGGCTAACTGTAATGTAACACGTAACATTGAGGCGGCTGGTCAGAGTTTCCTTCCACAACAGTTAGGCAAAGTGACCCTAAGGGTAATTAGACAACATTCCCCAAACACATATATCTCCCAACTTTTTGAGATAAGAAAGAGGGACACTTAAGCCACACCCCTGATCACACCCCTGGCACACCCCTAGTCACGCGTTCCATAAAGATTTCATAAGAAAAATATGCTGCTTTATTATTCAAACCACACTGGTCCTTTCTATCCTGGTTCATTTTCTTTCATATTAACATTTGAAAGTTAGAAATATATCAATTTCAAAGATGGGAATAAAGTTTAGAGGCAATTAAACACATTTTTCAGTAGAGAAATACATATATTTACATAGAAAGAGGGACAAAGTCCTGAAAAAGGGACAAATGAGGAGGGAAGAGGGACAGGGCTCACAAAGAAAGACAGTCCCTCCAAAAGAGGGACAGTTGGGAGCTATGCATTTGGAAGATTTGCATCCTGAATGTACAGAGGATAAATCAGCAGAAGCTGTGTGATGCTATTTATTAGCATACCATTTAGTAATCATGAGACAACAAAATGCCAGATGCTGCAACAATAAGCCCATAGCAGCAAATGCAGCCAACTATGACCATCAAATAATAAATGCAGCAACTGTTACCTCTGACACATAAAATACAACAACCGTTACTTCCGACACATGACATGCAAGAACCATTACCTCCGACACATGAAATGCAACAACTGTTACCTCCGACACATGACATGTAGAGATGTTGCGAACATAGAATTTTCCGTTCGGGAACAGGCGAATCAGGCGAACGGGCATAGACTTCAATGGGCAAGCAAATTTTAAAACCTACAAAGACTGTTTCTGGCCACAAAATGATGGGAAGTTGTTTTAAGTGGTCTAACACCTGGGCAGGGGCATGCCAGAGGAGGATTTATACCAAAAGTACCACCAAAAATTACGGAGTTGACGCATAGTTGGGTTTCAATCCCTAAAGGGCAGAAATCACATTATGCACAGCTCTGGGTGTCAGTGGGCTATGGAGTGTCACACACAGACAAATGCAATAGTACTATAAGAATACAGTGAAATAATAATGCACTGGATTGCACTGGAGTGGCTCTAAGCCTGCAACTTAATGAGGCAACAGCAGTAGTGCGCACACAGCTCTGGGTGTCAGTGGGCTGTGGAGTGTCACACACACACACACAAAAAAACACAGGAGGCCAATGTGCTAGCCCTCAAAAGGCCAGTTTGGGGTGCTTTCAAAGCAAGTGAGGAACAAGAACACAGGCCTAGCTAGTGCTTTCCCTACCTATCTGCAGCAAGTCTGACCCCGCTCTCACTAAGTCAGCAGCCAGCAGTGAACAAATCCAATATGGCCACTGCTACTGCTTTTTGATAGGGGTTGGGGGGTCCAGAAAGGGGTGGTAGCTGATTGGCTGCCATGTGTCTGCTGACTGTGAGGTAAGAGGTCAAAGTATAGCTCAATGATAATGTATAAGGGCGAATCGAACACGCCAAACATTTGCTGTGCGCCGCAAATTATATCTCCACACATGTTAAAATTCAGTAGACATTACTTACCCCCCCCCCCCCCCCCCGCACATGGGAATTAACTTACCCAGAAGTCTTCGGGGACGTCAGTGTTCCATTACACGTCATAGGCGTAATGAAAGCCACGTTCCATGACTCACTACCGCGCTTCCTCCTTCCGGCTTTTAAAATGTACGGTGCGAAACACAACCCCAAGGGCTGAGGCTGGAACTCACCTTTCAAGGGAATCTGAAGTGAAAATAAACTTACTAGATAATGAATTGTATGTACAGCCAAGAAATAGAACATTAGTAGCAAAGATAGGAGTCTCATATTGTTTACAGTACAGGAAGAGTTAAGAAACATCACTTGTTATCTATGCAAAAGAGCTTCTCTGAGCTCTCCAACTAATTTAGTCAGAGAGTAATGCCATTTTCTAAAGCACTTATACATCAAGGAAACAGCGAAAGACAACTTCAAATAATATTTTACTGCAGGGAAGTTCAAAGGGCCATTAGCTCTGCTCTGTTTCATAGTTTAAAATACAGAGTGTAGTGTGTAAACTGCAAATATTAGAGAATGATGCAATACAAAAAAAAATGAGACTTTTGTTTGCTACTAACGATCTAATTAATTTACTGTACTACACATACAATTCAATCAATATACCATAAGGATTTTTTTTAAGCTTCAGTGTCACTTTAATAATGTGAATTGACATGATTAGCATTGGTGCAAACAGGTACACAGCAGCTTCCTCCTGACACTCAGGGTAGGAACACACTAGGCAGAATCGCATATGCATTTTTTCCATAGCACATAGTGGAAAACGCATATGTGATTCTGCCTCTTGTGTTCCTACCCTCAATCTAAAGCTGTGCAAAACGCTACATACATCTAATGGACAATTATATTCATAATCTAGCAGACAGGTGTCAGACTCCAGTCCTCACAGGCCATATCCATGTTGGTGTTTTGAATGGACTGCGAAGTTTGACTTGATGAGCCACACCTTTCCTGATTCAGTCCCATCAGTTAATTTCAGCTGTGCCAAAAATGTGAGGATCTCGACCCTTGAGGACATCTTTGATTTAAAATGGGGTTCCTATACTGCCCTGGCATTTTAAAGAGAACCTGAACTGAAAATAAAAATAACCATACACAGGTCATACTTACATCCTGTATAGTGTACTTCTCAATCTCTTTCTCCTCTCCTGCATCCTGTTTGTCCACTGTGATCAATGGAATTCTCCATCCTCCATTTTAAAAATGGCCATTACCCCATAACAGCTTCCTGGTCAGCACACTGTTAAACTGTAATATCACCCACTTGAGCCATAGGGAAACATGGACATTACCTTGCACATTCAGTTGTAACTGAGAGCTGCTGATATATAACTGACAGCAACTGGTGTATTTCAGTTCTGACAAAATATTGTCAGAACTGGAAGGGGACACCGTAAGAAGAAAATGGCGAGCCTTTTGAGAGGAACTGGCGGTGAGGTTAGTATGTAATATTCATTTGCAGCTACATCATGTGTTTATTTTAAATCATTTTACTCGCTTCAGGTTCCCTTTAAGATTCATAAGCCTGTGCCAATCTGGACATTGTGCTCAGGTGCACGCACGCACGCGCACGCACGCACACACACACACACACACAGTTCATGAAAAAAAAATCAAAAAAAAAATCTAACATTATACCCAGTATTCCCCAGTATCACCAACCATACTACTGTCTACTTTATGGTTACACACTTGTCCAGCCATAACTTGCAAGTAAGAGAGCTAGAAACACAAACCTATGATGGGAAGGGGTGCAGCATGGGCAGCACCCCAGGACTTCTCATCACAGCCGCACCCCAACCCAGGAGGAAGAAACATACAATTAGGCATAGAGAAAAAAGAATGGTAGCATATCTTAGATCAAGCTGCAACTGCACCAAATAGTCAGCATTACAGCAAGAAAAAAAGTAAAATAAATAAATAAATAAAATGGCAGCTTATTTATTAAATACAATTTAGGTTCCCTTTAAAAGGGACCTGTAGGGCTGGAACCCACAAGAGCGTTTTTTTGAGCATTTTGGCAGCGCTGCGATACGCTAGCATTTTGCCAAAACGCTCAGCTGATGTTAATGGATGGGGCAACTTCCACAGGAGCGTTTGCGTTTCCCAGAAACGCAAACGCAGGACCTGCAGCATTTTAGGAGCGTTAGCGCTTCAATGTAAAGTATTGAAACGCTAGCAGAAACGCTCAGCAAAACCTAAACTGAGCGGTTTTGCTAGCGTTTTGCGGTTCAGCACACTGTAACAAAATTAAAAATAATTCACAGGACCAATCAGGATAAAAACGCGAAATGCAAAACGCTACACAACCGCTGAGCAAAAAAATACACTGTTGCAAAACGCGACCGAAAACGCGCATGAATCCAATTGCAAACCGCTCAGACAAAACGCTAGCGGTTGCGTTTTGCGTTTGCGGATTTCAGTGGGTTCCAGGCCGAAGTGAGAGGGGTATGAAGTCTGACACATTTATTTCATTGTAATAAATACAAATTACCTGGCTATCCAGTAGCTGTGTCTGAATCACACACACCTGAAACAAGCATTCAACTTATCTTGTCAGGCTTTTACAGGGTCTATGGATAAAAGTATTAGTGGCAGGCAGAGCTTTTATCCATAGACCCTGTAAAAGCCTGACAAGATAAGTTGAATGCTTGTTTCAGGTGTGTGTGATTCAGACACTACTGCAGCCAAGAGATCAGCAGGACAGCCAGGCAACTGGTATGTAAACCAAGAAAAATAAATAAATATGGCAGTCTCCATACCCCTCTTGCTTCAGGTTCCTTTCAAAGGCAGATCACCCCAACAGCCAGGCAGCATTCTACAACGGAAGTCAGCAATGGTAGCTGCCATATTCCTCTCACTTTAGGCTGCCTTTGATATCTATTTAGAGTTAGATATGAATGTGCTTTTTAGTGAATGATTTTAAATAAATTAGTTTTTATTGAGCATAATTTAAAAATAGATCAGAAAAATAAAAAAATTAAATCAGATCCTTGAACTTGTGTCTACAAAAAGGTTTACTGCAGGTCTTGAACTTGCAATTCATCCTTCATGCACAAAGAGGCAACATGTATATACAGTATACATACACAGACACCAAAATGTATGTGGTACTCTGTTCCCATTACGTATCCATGGCAACTGTTACCAAGAAATACAAAACCCTATTTGGGAATTCTTTCTCTGACTTAGAGAGAAGATATAAACACTTGAACGTGGTAAGTTAGGTAAACAGGAAATCCATAAATATAACAAGAATGAACTGTGCCTTTGAAATGATTTATAAATACACAGCTGTACCAGTAATAGCAACATCCAACTCTCTTGATAAAGTACTGCACTAATATTAAGACCTTAGATGTCAGAGTGGGTTATAAGTGGTTGAAGCTTACCTTATTCTGCTAGAAATAGGCCTCATGCAGAAGGTAGGTTGGCGTGCAGTTATGATTTGGTCACCCTCTCTTTGGGACACTACAAGCAGCATATGAGGGAATGGGACAGACTTTTTTTTTACTGGAGAGGGCAGGTTGACATCCCAAGCACCAGATTGTCTGGAGTAAATAATAAAGTCCTATTAAATAAAGTTCCTATTAAATC
Organism: Hyperolius riggenbachi; assembly: GCF_040937935.1. Classification (NCBI taxonomy): domain Eukaryota; kingdom Metazoa; phylum Chordata; class Amphibia; order Anura; family Hyperoliidae; genus Hyperolius; species Hyperolius riggenbachi. The sequence continues at coordinate 353,250,607 of NC_090648.1, forward strand.
AGTCACTCTTTCCCTATGCTCAATAAGGCCAGGAACACTGTGAGTGCCCACGCAGACTGGGCAACTTTCATTTGATATCTGTACCATTTGAGATGTCATTTTTAGCGTGCAAGATAATATTGTGCATTTTAGGGATGGCAACAGTGGCGGACATACGACCGTGCAAGCCGTGCCGCCGCACGAGGGACCCTGAAGTTCCGTTGCTTCAGGGGCCCATAAAGTATTTTTTTATATATATTTTTGTTAATTTTTTTTTTCCTCTGGCAGGCCCCGACTCCTATCCTCCCTCCCTCCCTCACCTCGGGGGGCCCCCCTCCCGGTATGCGCGGCGGGAGATCGGCAAATAGAGGATGTCTCCGGGGCTCCAGGCAGGCGCTAGAGGCTCAGCTGCTTGGTCTCCAATATGTTTCCAACTCTATATACTGCTCGCTACTAAACCAGGAAGTAGCGAGCAGTATACAGAGTTGGAAACATATTGGAGACCAAGCGGCTGAGCCTCTAGCGCCTGCCTGGAGCCCCTGAGACTTCATGTATTTGCCGCTCTCCAGCCGCGTATATCGGGAGGGGGGCCCCCCGAGGTGAGGAAGGGAGGGAGGGAGGATAGGAGTCGGGCCCCCCACCCGGATAGCTACCCACCCACCCGGCTACCTGCCTACCCACCCGGCTACCTATCCACCCACCAGGCTTCCTACCTACCTACCCACCCGACTACCTAACCACCCACCAGGCTTCCTACCTACCTACCCACCCGACTACCTAACCACCCACCAGGCTTCCTACCTACCTACCCACCCGGCTACCTACCCACCCACCAGGCTTCCTACCTACCCACCCGGCTACCTACCCACCCACCAGGCTTCCTACCTAACCACCCACCCGGCTACCTACTCACCCACCAGGCTACCTACCCACCCGGCTACCTACCTACCCACCCACCCGGCTACCTACCCACCCACCAGGCTTCCTACCTACCCACCCGGCTACCTAACTACCTACCCACCTGGCTACCTACCCACCCACCAGGCTTCCTACTTACCCACCCGGCTACCTACCCACCCACCAGGCTTCCTACCTACCTACCCACCCGACTACCTAACCACCCACCCGGCTACCTACCCACCCGGCTACCTACCTACCCACCCGGCTACCTACCTAACCACCCACCCGGCTACCTACTGGGCTAGTTACCAACCCACCCACCAGGCTACCTACCCACCCAGCTACCCACCCACCAGGCTGCCTACCTACCTACCTACCCACCCACCCACCAGGCTACCTACCCACTCACCCACCAGGCTACCTACCTACTGGGTTAGTTACCAACCCACCCACCAGGCTACCTACCCACCAGGCTACCTACCCACCCACCCACCAACCCACCAGGCTACCTATCCACCCAACCACCCATGGGAGCTGCGTGCCGGATGGAGGCTGGGACAGGAGGTCTGCTGCTGCAGGTGAGTAAATGTTTTTGTTTTTTTATTTATATTTGTGCCGGATGGAGGCTGGGACAGGAGGTCTGCTGCTGCAGGTGAGTAAATGTTTTTGTTTTTTTATTTATATTTGCAGGTGTATGTTCTGGGCAGGTCTGCCACATGATTGCATGTATTTTCTGCGCAAATCTGCCGACATGATTGCATGTATTTTCTGGGCATATGTGCCGACATGATTGCACGTATTGCACGTAAACCAGGAAGTAGCGAGCAGTATACAGAGTTGGAGACATATTGGAGACCAAGCGGCTGAGCCTCTAGCGTCTGCCTGGAGCCCCGGAGACTTCCTGTATTTGCCGCTCTCCCGCCGCGTATATCGGGAGGGGGGCCCCCCGAGGTGAGGAAGGGAGGGAGGGAGGATAGGAGTCGGGCCCCCCACCCGGATAGCTACCCACCCACCCGGCTACCTGCCTACCCACCCGGCTACCTACCCACCCACCAGGCTTCCTACCTACCTACCCACCCAACTACCTAACCACCCACCAGGCTTCCTACCTACCTACCTACCCACCCGGCTATCTACCCACCCACCAGGCTTCCTACCTACCCACCCGGCTACCTACCCACCCACCAGGCTTCCTACCTAACCACCCACCCTGCTACCTACCCACCCACCAGGCTACCTACCCACCCGGCTACCTACCTACCCACCCGGCTACCTAACCACCTACCCACCCACCAGGCTTCCTACCTACCCACCCGGCTACTTAACCACCTACCCACCCGGCTACCTACCCACCCACCAGGCTTCCTACCTACCCACCCGGCTACCTACCCACCCACCAGGCTTCCTACCTACCTACCCACCCGACTACCTACCCACCCGGCTACCTACCTAACCACCCACCCGGCTACCTACTGGGCTAGTTACGAACCCACCCACCAGGCTACCTACCCACCCGGCTACCCACCCACCAGGCTGCCTACCTACCTACCTACCCACCCACCAGGCTACCTACCCACTCACCCACCAGGCTACCTACCTACCTACCGGGTTAGTTACCAACCCACCCACCAGGCTACCTACCCACCAACCCACCAGGCTACCTATCCACCCAACCACCCATGGGAGCTGCGCGCCGGATGGAGGCTGGGACAGGAGGTCTGCTGCTGCAGGTGAGTAAATGTTTTTGTTTTTGTTTTTATATTAGCAGGTGTATGTTCTGGGCAGGTCTGCCACATGATTGCATGTATTTTCTGCGCAAATCTGCCGACATGATTGCATGTATTTTCTGGGCATATCTGCCGACATGATTGCACGTATTTTCTGGGCATATCTGCCGACTTGATTGCACGTATTTTCTGGCCATATCTGCCGACTTGATTGCACGTATTTTCTGGGCATATCTGCCGACATGATTGCACGTATTTTCTGGGCATATCTGCCGACTTGATTGCACGTATTTTCTGGGCATATCTGCCGACTTGATTGCACGTATTTTCTGGGCATATCTGCCGACATGATTGCACGTATTTTCTGGGCATATCTGCCGACATGATTGCACGTATTTTCTGGGCATATCTGCCGACATGATTGCACGTATTTTCTGGGCATATCTGCCGACATGATGTGTATTTTCTTGAGAAAACCTGCACAATTATGTGAATTTTCTGGGGAAAGGGTCACCAAAACTTGGGCCCACTGTCTTTGCGTTGCACTTTTCAAGGGAACCTGAGGTGAAAATAATCTTGAGGCTGCCATATTTCTCTCCTTTTAAGCAATACCAGTTGCCTGGCTGCCGTGCTGGTCCTCTGCCTCTTATTCTTTCAACCATAGACCCTGAACAAGCATGCAGCAGGTCAGGGGTTTCTGACAATATTGTCAGAACTGAGAAGATTAGCTGCATGCTTGTTGCTGGTGTAATTCAGTTTATTACTGCAGCCAAATAGATCAGCAGGGCCGCCAGGCAACGAGTATTGTTTAAAAGGAAATAAACCCTCACCCAGGGTTCGCTTTAAGTTACAGTTAGCTCCGCCCTCATCCGGTCATTGCCACGCCCATTTTTTTTGCTGCGGGTTTGCAGGTTCTATCCACACCTATTCTGTGCCGCGGCGCGCGAATTGTAGCCGCGCCCATTTTTTGCCGCGGCGCGCTTTGTGCGCCGCAGGTCGTAGGGGGCCCACAATTGCAATTTTGCACAGGGGCCCACTGCTGGCTGTGTCCGCCACTGGATGGCAATGCTTATGAGAATTCATGGAGAAGAATGTGATCAGTTCGATCAGTTGATAGATTTGTAAGGTTCTGATTCGCTGTGATGACTTTCTGGTTTAACCCCCCTGGCAGTATAAAAAAATCCGCCAGGAGGGAGCGACGCAGTTTTTAAAAAAAAAAAAATTCCCTATATCATGTAGCGAGCCCAGGGCTCGCTACATGATAGCCGCTGCTCAGCGGCATCCCCCCGCCCTCTTCGATCGCCTTCGGCGATCTCCGATCAGGAAATCCCGTTCAAAGAACGCCATGGCGACGGGGCGGGATGACGTCACCGAGAGGTGTTGAGAGGCTCTGTTTGCTATAACTGAATTGCTGTTGTTTATCCCCTGCTTATTGCCTGAAGAAGTGGGCTGTGCCCGCGAAACGCGTTGCATCTTTGGGGTATTTTCAATAAATGTGTATATCTATATATTTACATTCCTTGGTGTCTGCTTTAACGAGGCAAGTCCACCACTTCCTCCCAGCAATTTTTTTAAAATTTTATGTACTTTTATCCTTCTGGCGCCTCTGTTCACCTACCAATATATTTGAGTCCACCCCAGGTGGAGGGGTGATCTACCCCTTTTCTTCCTATCTACAGAGAGCGACTTCTTAATCCTGAGTGAGGACAGGTCTAATCTCCTCACCTGCCTAATGAGTGGTTACCTAGGTGGTAACCCGTGTTTGTGAGTATTACTATCTCACTGTTTCATTTATCCAATCAATTTTGACATACTACACCATATTGGGCTCTCGATTTCTCTTCAACTTAAGTACTTTGCAGTTCTGGTCGGAGTCTTAACCACTTGCCGACCGCACACTCATAACGTGCGTCGGCAAAGTGGCAGCTGCAGGACCAGCGACGCAGTACTGCGTCGCCAGCTGCAGCCTAATTAATCAGGAAGCAGCCGCTCGTACGAGCGGCTGCTTCCTGTCAAATCACGGCGGGGGGCTCCGTGAATAGCCTGCGGGCCGCCGATGGCGGCTCGCAGGCTAGATGTAAACACAAGCGGAAATAATCCGCTTTGTTTACATTTGTACGGCGCTGCTGCGCAGCAGCGCCGTAAGGCAGATCGGCGATCCCCGGCCAATCAGCGGCCGGGGATCGCCGCCATGTGACAGGGGACGTCCTGTCACTGGCTGCACAGGACGGATAGCGTCCTGTGCAGCCCAGATCTCCCGGGGGAGCAGGTAGGAGAGGGAGGGGGGAGAATGTCGCCGCGGAGGGGGGCTTTGAGGTGCCCCCCCCCCGCCACCCACAGCAGGCAGGAGAGATCAGACCCCCCCAGCACATCATCCCCATAGGGGGGAAAAAAGGGGGGCAATCTGATCTCCCTGCCTGCACCCTGATCTGTGCTGGGGGCTGCAGAGCCCACCCAGCACAGATCAATCAAACCAGCGCTGGTCCTTAAGGGGGGGTAAAGGGTGGGTCCTCAAGTGGTTAAAGGCATACCCATGAGAGGTGCTCGGAGTCCCTTTAGGCTACTTGCACACTAAGACGTTGCGTTAGGTGCCACGTTAAGGTCGCATAACGTGCACCTAACGCGACGCCTGGTGCTCTTCGTTGTGGACGTCAGAGTGAGCTGCGTTGTGCAGCTCACTCTGGCGTCCGTGATGCCGTGATGCGTATTCTTGTGCGCATGCGGCATCACGTGGTCCCGCCGGCCAATCACCGCACAGAGCGGCCGCTCCAGGAAGTAAACACTGCACGTCACAACGTGCAGTGATTATTAATTAGCCATGTGCCTGGCCGCTCTCCGCTCCTCCCCAACATGACTGCGCATGTGCAGACAGTCTAACGCGGCTTAAGCCGCTCTAACGCCGTAGCATGCTGCACTTTCTTAAGAACGTGCAGCGTTACATGTAACACAACGTGTGCTGTGTGAACAGCCCACTTGTGTTACATTGCTGTGCGTTGGGGAGCGTTACAGGCTGCACTAGCGTGCGCCTGTAACGTCTTAGTGTGTAAGCAGCCTTAAAGAAAACCTGAACTGAAAATTAAAAGTCAAAATAAACATACACAGTCATACTTACCTCCTGTGTAGTCTACTCCTCAATCTCTTTTTCCTCTCCCGCATCCTGTTTGTCCACTGTGATCAATGGAATTCTCCGTCCTCCATTTTGAAAATGGCTATTACCCCATAACTGCTTCCTGGTCAGCACACAGTTAAACTGTAACATCGCCCACTTGAGCCATAGGGAAACATGGACACATCAGTTCTCCTCTCAGCTGTAACTGACAGCAACTGATATATAACTGACAGCAACTGATATATTTCAGTTCTGACAAAATGTTGTCAGAACTGGAAGGGATCACTGTAAGAAGAAAATGGTGAGCTTCTGAGAGGAACTGATGGCGAGGTATGTATGTAATGTTCATTTGAAGTTACCTCATGTGTTTATTTTAAATAATTTTACTCAGTACAGGTTCTCTTTAAGGTTGGGCAGTGAGGTCTCTGAATCAGCCTACTAACTGCAGTTGAACTGAAGCATACAGGTCCAGCACACTTATGACATGAGCGACAGATGGTTTTTAGCGTCAAATTGTTTGGGTAAAAACATGTCCCCATCACTCAGTCTTCCAGTCACGCATACCATGGCAAACTCACAGTCAAAAGCATTTTAAATTAAACAACATTTTGAAGTTAGGCTACATAATACAAACTAGAAATTATAATTTGTGATCATTTTGGTTTAACTCAATCTCTGTTATAGTTCGGTATTCAGCTGGCAATGGGAATCTTCCTATTTGTCGCTCATCCTCCTTTCTCCACAGTGCAGAATGGGATGCTTAGCCTTCACATTTGACAGAATTCATATTTAAATTAGCATTTTTTTCACATCCAATTTTTCAGCAGAAAAAAACGGCCTACATGTATGCTTTTTTTTTTCAGAGCAATCATGCGAATCGCTTACAAAGCAAGTGAATGAAAATGCACATTTTTGCATTCCAAACGCGAAAACTTGGATACAAATGTAAAGTTAATCATATACAAATTTATGTTAATTGACTTCTTGAATATGCATGGAAAATCAGAATGCGAAAATCACATTTACGGAAAAAGTCCAAAAATTGCAGAATAAAGGTGTGAAGGCACCCTAAAGCTATACCATCCCGCTATACCAGCAGTAGGAGTGTGGCCCTAAAACTAAGAGTTGATATAGCCTTTTCCTCCTTCCAGAGCACTGCCCCAACTACTAGTAGACATGATGACAACACCTTCTGCTGCGGCTGAAAGACCCAGCTTATTACTCCCTTTTTAAAAAGGAAAAGTTTGATTTTTTTTTTATTCCATTCCAATCATACTTGAAAAAAGGCCAAATCTCAAATCCCTAATATAGTCGCTAGGCAACTATGTTGCTGGGTCTTGTTGTATAAATGGAGTCTTTTCAATGGATTTTCAAAGGTCTTTAGAGCAATTTTAAAGTGGACTCAAATTAAATATACAAGATTTCAGAAATAAAATCTATTTTCTAAATTATAATAATAAATAGCAGCCTTTTTACAGCTGCATGATGACAAATATAAAATATTTTACATTTATTGGAGGAACCCCTCCCTTCCTTTCATATTGCCTGGACAGAATCCGGCAAACTGGTGGAGTAGGTGGTGTCCAGCAAAGGAGGAATTGCTAATGGCTGCCACCTGTATAACCCTAGTTATGAAAAGAGAAGGGTGAAAAGCATGCACTGAAATGCTCATAGGCTTGAAGGAGTGTTTATTTATCTTTGTATGTGTCAGAGTGGTGCAACCAAATATTTTAAATTAAAAAAAGTTTGGTTTGGGTCTGCTTTAAATAAAGTATGGTACCATGGATTTTCAGTCCTCTAAAAGGCAAAATGTCTATTCTGCACCTCCCCATTCACTCACAATGGTTCTCCTGATGCACAAAAGGACGGTAATTTTGCACAATTTTATTGGCCCTTATGCCGGGAGAGCAATGCCTGTTACTCTATTAGTAATGTGCGTTACCATAGCAATGCCCATGTTACCACGGTAATGTACGTGGCGCTGATAGTGTATGGGTCGTGCTCCTCTGGCATTAGGACCGATAAAATTGCAGTACACTGCGTGCATCAGGCCCAGTATGACTGAGACACTATTATTTGGCATCCTTATATACTGTATAAGAGAAGTAGATAAAGATGTTTTCTAGTTGTTATTTTTTATTTTTTGCTACACACTTGTGTTCATTATGTGCCTTTAACCTCCTTGGCGGTAACCCCGTGTGTGACACGGGGTAAGCCGCCGGAGGGTGCCGCTCAGGCCCTTTGCACTTTGCTAGCTGCGTGTTTGCTCTGATCGCTGCCGCCCGCCACCGATACGCCGCTACCCGCCGTGGAAACAGCCTCCCCCCCGCATACCCCTTGCGCAGCCTGGCCAATCGCCGCCAGGCTGCGCTATGGGGTGGATCGAGACTCCCTGTGACGTCACGACGTCCGTGACGTCGATGACGTCACTCCATTCGTCGCCATGGCGACGGGGGAAGCCCTCAAGAAAATCCTGTTCAGAACGGGATTTCCTTATGGGCAAGCGGCGCCGGCGGCGATCGAAAGGGGACGGGCGGACACCGCGGGGAGGGGGGAAGCATGTAGCTAGTGCTAGGCTAGCTACATGCTAAAAAAAAAATGGTGAAAAAAACCCTTATTAATTATACCGCCAGGGGGGTTAAAGGATACCCAAAGTGACGTGTGACATGATGAGACAGACATGGCTATGTACAGTGCCAAGCACACTAATAACTATGCTGTGTTCCTTTTTTTTCTTCCTCTGCCTGAAAGAGTTAAATATCAGGTATGTAAGTGGCTGACTCAGTCCTGACTCAGACAGGAAGTGAGTACAATGTGACCCTCACTGATAAGAAATTCCAACTATAAAACACTTTCCTAGCAGAAAATGGCTTCTGAGAGCAGGAAAGAGATTAAAAAAAAAGGGTCAATAGTTCATAGATTTTAGCTCTGGAATACTTCAATGAATGTGTCATTGAGCAAAAACAATAAAACAGTTAAAACTTAAAAAGTAGATTTAAACATAAAATAAAACTGTGGTATATCTTAAAAAGTCATTTTTAGGAGAAAGAAGATAGATACAATCATTTATTTCATTAATTTGTTTTCGCTTCGGGTGTCCTTTAAAATAGGAAGTACACTTTAAAAGTGCCATTATGGAGTCAGTGTCTGTTTATTTTAGATAAGTTATTATTCATGGTTTTGTTTAATATGGCGGCTGACTACAATTATATGGCCCAAACTCACTGAACCCACTTAACACACCATTACTATAATTATTTTCTCTGAAAGGCTTGAATAGCATAACAGCGATTTGCAGGTGCTGTTAATTGCACTGCAATTGTTTGTAACTCTCCTGGATTTATAAGACCACATTTCAAATCCATAAAGATCCTTTCCTATTTATATTGTGTTTATATGCAGCTGGGGTATTTACAGTTTAACATATTGTCCTGGAAATCCAGAAGAGTTGCTGCAATATCATTGTTATGCAGAGTCATAACTAGAATGTATAACCCCCCTCTCCCCTCCCGCTGAAAAAAAACCCTCCCACCCCTCCCCATATAGAAATTATCCCCCATCATCTCCTCCTGCCATGTAGAGTAATGCGGGGAACAGTGTAATATTTACCTGCTCCAGCGCTAGGGTCTCTATGCATCACAGCCACACACTCTGTGCTGCCACCCTCTGGCTCCCATTCACGTGACTCACATTGGGCATATGAGCAGGAGCTAGTGAATAGCAGCAGAGAGTGTGCGGCTGTAAAGCATGGAGGAGATCCGCATCGCTGGAGCAGGTAGACTTCTTGTACTATCCTCCATGCTGGTGGAGAGAAGGAGTGAGCAGCGGGCCACCACAGCCCATGCCTCCCCCCCTTCACACACACACTTGCAAGGGTCAAGAGTCCCTCATAATTATAGGAAGGTGATGTTAAGTGAATTAAGTGAGATTGAGCGGTCATTCGGACGTCTAATAGGGTGTATGTACAGTGTGTCTGTCGTTCAGCTGATAAGACTGGACTTGAGGGATCCGCTTGGTGGATCCCTCAAGTCCAGTCTTATCAGCTGAACGATAGACTATACACACGCCCAAACGACGGGTCGTTTGCGAAAATCCGACGTGTGTACTAGCCTTTAGTGGCACAAAATACTACTTAAATATCACCTATTTGTTGTGTTATTGGTGCAAGAAAAAAACAAATGAATATAGGCTACAAACTCCCTATTCACAAGATTGGGGTGGGGGGTTTAAAAGTGCTGTCCCTGGGGCACCAAAAGGTTTGAAAACATCACAAACACGCGCACAGGGGCCCCAACCGTCCTGGATTCGTCGGGATGGTCACGCGCTGGGGGAGAGGTCCCGCTGTCCCGGGATACCCCCCTTGTGTCCCGGCAGGCAGAGGAGGTGAAAAAATTATCAAGGCCCCAGTCGGCGGATGCGGTGTGTGGGGCGATGTGTAAGATAATATTGTCCCTCCCTCCGAATGTGCCCCCCAGTGTCCCCCTGTATGTAGAGTATAAGAGCGCAGCATAGCGGGCAGTCTTACCATTCCTCGTCGCGTAGACGCGTACCGGGCTCTGGCTTCCATCTACTTCCTGTGACGTCACAGGAAGCAAAGAGACAGAGATGCCCGTACGCGACGAGGAATGGTAAGACTGCCCGCTATGCTGCGCTCTTATACTCTACATACAGGGGGACACTGGGGGGCACATTCGGAGGGAGGGAGGGACAGTAGGGGCGTGTCAGGGGGTGTGGTTGGGGGTGTGGTTTAAGTGTCCCGCCTTCTCGTCTCAAAAAGTTGGGAGGTATGCACGCATACACATCTATTTTTGTCTGTGGTGTTAGTTTACCATGTTACTCCTTCAGATGAATGTTGGCATCACATAGTATGTCAGGGTGCAGCTTTGGGGGACTGGGCTTCGGAGCTGTGGTGACACTCAGGGACTCGCCATGTGGGCTATAGCTGATCACTGCCAATGTGACTCTGGCCGCAAGCTCTGACCTGCAGCTGAACGGGACTTGCCGGCTGCTGCCGTGCACAGTGCAGCCATGGACCCACAACACAGCTGCCTGGTCTAAAAAAGCCTTGCTGTCTTTCATTGCTGCCTGAGCCTCAACATCGCATGTGGTTCTGGCCACCTCTGCACCCACGACTCCTTACCACCGGCTGAGTCAGCCATCGAGGAGGTTGCTGCCTGCCACTGAGCCTTTGCACTCGCTTTCTCCTCTCCTTTCCCAAGGACACAATGTGGGGCATCTGAAATCGCTGCAGATCAGTTGAGCTCCGGAAGATAATGTGGCAGCATAGCACTTCAGACTGGGATCAGATAAAGATGCCGCATTGAATTAATAGGTAAAACGTTATTTTGCGTTATCAATGTTAAAATATCGCGCATGGCTTTACTAAACAGCTGAAAGGATTAAATGATGGTGCACAGCTGCACTGCCACTGTAACCCCCCCAAAAGAGGGTTCCAAAATACTAAAGCATTACTATGTGTGTGGCGCCTTTAAGACTAAGTATCAAGCTGCTAGAACCAAAATGGCGCATGAGAAGGGAAAGTAAGCAAAAGAAAGGTCGCTTGGTTAGTTGCTAGGCGACCGCAGTATGCAAAGTAGGGAAGTTTGTTCGAACTTTCTAGAGAGACACAGTGCAGGCGCAGGGGGCAGAGTCTAGGAGGGTGTAACCGGAGGGAACTGGTGAGAGCCAGAGCAGAGCAGGACAGAGCGTGGAAGAGAGAGGACTTGAAGACAGGAGCGAGCGGTGCGGAGTAGGGTGGGAGGCCAGACCAGCGCAGAGAAAGGCCAGAAGCTAGAGCGTCCCGGCGGCCATACAGAGAAAGACAAAGTCGAGCAGTAAGGACAGCGGCAGTGGCCGGACATTACCCGGAGGCCGCTGACCCGGACCAACCCTGACCTAAAGACATTTGCAGTCAGATGAGTATATGCCTGAGAACCAAACCTAAGCCACAAAGTGTGTACAGTTAGTAGCCAGTGTCTAGCATAAGCTTGCTGATGATAGCAACCCAGAACCTGGAGAGGCCCAAATTCTGTCCCTGAGTGGTATTGCTACAGATTGCCTGTGTGAGAGAGCTGTACAGTCACAGAGTCATTGTGCTGAGAATACAGTTGTTTATGCAGAAGAAAGCTGCTGATATAAAGTGAGACAAGTTGCTATTGATTATAAAAAGTCCCTGCTGAGCTGACACAGCCCCCGCTTGCATACGGTCCTGTTACATAGAGACATTATTCCTGTCAAGTCCGTTTCAAGTCAAGAGTTAAACTTTATATGTTCTTTAGTTGATGTGTTCTGCATAATTACAAAGAGTCTGATATCTAAAGAGGATTACGGAGCTAAGTGGAAGAGGAGGAGTTATATTGCATCTTGTGATATTAAAGTATACTGCAGGAGAAACCAGGTGATACCTGATCAAGATACAGAGTCAACTAAGTTGGAATACAATTGTTGCAACGTTGCAAAGTTCAGAGCTTATTAAGCCTTAAAGTCAAAGTGGTTGATTGTTGTACAAGAAGACCTATTGTAGCTCACTATAATTTGTATGTAACTAACCGTTTCCTTCCACAGGTTTTACCGGTGCACCAGCTGTGAAGACTAGAGATTGTGTATTATTGACCTTTGATGTGCAAGGGAGGTGTGTTGTGACATTGAAGTGTTTTGGGCGGATTCCAACTACCCTGACCACTGTTCGGTTGCGAATACATCTTTGATAATCTCATCTGAGTCAGTGTCTGGTGGATTCCACTCAGACGAAGCCTGGTGCTGACGGATCATACGGGTTACACCACTATTTAGATAGTAAATCCACGATCGTTATCGGTCACTGCTCCTGCTGTTACTTAATCCCTGATCATGCTGCACCGATTATCACTGATTCCCTTACCCAAACTCTACCGCTATTTTTCCTCCGCTCTATCCTCTTTTACTTCCCTTAGTCTGCCGCTTTTTAACAATCTTATCCTCTTCTTTAAAACTGCCTCCGTATTGTTGCTATTTATACCTTACCCTGAGTCTGATGCTCTTTCGCTGTTTCCTGCCCCTACACTGCATTATTTACCCATCTTCTGTTTTTCTAACCTGCTGCCTCACTGCCACTCCAGGTTAAATAACGTTACTATGAACATTTCAGTAACGGCTTCCCCATGCGCCTTTTTTTTACTGCGCTATTTTTTTATGTACCCCTTCAGACTACCCCTGTGGTCCTTTATAACTATAGTTTAAAGTACCCCTGAACCGGGTTGTAAATAATATACTTTTTATACGGTTTCATTTCTGGTGCTGTGACATACATCACAGCACAATCCTCCCCCTCCAGAGCCCCCTGTTCTGCTCAGTCGAAATATTCGACTTGAGCAGAACGTCGATGAGGGGCATGGAGGAAGTGCTAGCTCTTCCTCCTCTCTGTCCATCCTTAGCTCCGTCCCCTCCCCTTTACTCGTAGCTTATAGTTCCTGATCTGAGTACTGCACACAGCACGCAGGGGAGCTGTGCTGTGTGCGGGCTTGTGGTAACTGAGGTCAGAACAATAGTGTACTAATATACACTATTGTTCTGACCCAATTTACCATAAGCCTGCACACAGCACAGCTCTCCAGCGTGCTGTGTGCAGTGCTCAGATCAGGAACTATAAGCTACGAGTAAAGGGGCGGAGCTAAGGACAGGAAGAGAGGAGGAAGAGCTGACACCTACTCCCCATCCATCAACGAAGACTGAAAGGAGCGGGCGGCGGGGGACATAGGGGGGGGGGGGATGCTCGTCTATGGTCTTGTGATATATATCCCAGCACCGGAAATCACATGATTTATAAAGTTTATTGTTAAAACCCCGTTCAGGGGTACTTTAAGTGTTGTATATAAGCCAACTTTATGCATATTATACTGTACGTTTACTGCACCATCACCGACCCTGTATGTGTCAAAAACAATACCGGGTACACTCCCTGTTGTACTTGGTGAAATAAAGGATTTTGATTAACCATTCACAGTCCTGCCTCTGAGAAGAGAAGCAAATGACCATACGCAGCACAGACCTTTCACATACAATGTGCCTCAGGACATTCTGTAATCACTCTTATTTTCTACCAATGTTACACTTTAACAACCGCTTCCTTATTGCGTCTTGGTTATGTTTATCTTTTGTTTAGTTACTCAGTGATACATGTCTAATCACTATAGTGATAATTAACAAATATTCCAGGGCTTAACCTTAATTCCAGGAAATATGTCACAGTACATCCATGCTTAATTACTCGCTCTATATGTAATTTTGGTGCATTGTTTCATTGAAAACAGTTGAGGAGGAATAAGCTTGAAATGAAGCTTCTGTATGTTATTTTTTTTCCACAGTTAAAGAGACCCTGAGCAGAAGCTTAACATTAAAATCAGCACTTACCTGGTGCTTCCTCCAGCCCCCCCATAGCCCGCGATGTCTCCCAGCATCTTCTGGGTCCCTTCTGTGGACCCGCTGGTGACTCTGGTAATTCGGCGACTCTGGTAAAGTCGCCCATGCGTGCACCTGGCGTTATGGGGGGGGGGGGGGGTTAGAGGAAGCCCCAGGTAAAACCAGATTTTAATTGTATGCCTCTGCTCAGGGTCCCTAAAACAAAATATTAAATGCTGTCATAAAATCCTTGCTGGCTCAAAGCCTCTTTTCCACGGACTGTTGATAGGCAGTGAAATGCCTCTCAAACTCCCACAACTGCTTGCTGCTGCCTGGTAACTGCTCACTGCTACCTGGTAACTGCTCATTGCTGCCTGGTGGTAACTGCTCATTGCTGCCTGGTAACTGCTTGCTGAGCACACAGCTCAACAGTCCGTGGAAAAGAGCCCTTAGAGGCAGCAAAGCGGAAAATTGTTACTTACCTATCGGTAATTTTCCTTTCCCGATGCTTATATGTCGTCACACATGGGTAGATGCCCCGCCTCTTCTACCCTATAGGACCCTGATGTTATAAATGTTGGATTCTGCCCCACCTCTCCAGTCTTATGTAGCCTCGAACACTGAAGCCCATAGAAGGGAGGGTCGTGTGACGACATATAAGCATCGGGAAAGGAAAATTACCGATAGGTAAGTAACAATTTTCCGCTTTCCCAATGCTTAATGTCGTCACACATGGGACTTAACTAGGAAAAAATGAAGGGAGGGAGACTATATGCTGTGCAGACAAAAGTGAATTTAATACATCATTCAGTATGTGACAAAAGTACAGCTCTTCCAAATGAAGCAGATGACTGAGCTGTCATATCTACTCTATAGTGCTTCATGAATGTATGAATTGTGGACCAGTTTGCTGCCTGGCATATCTTTTCTGCTGGCACTTTATTGAATGCTGCCCAGGAGGTGGAAATACCTCTCGTGGAGTGTGCTCGTATCTGTTCTGGCGGAACTAAGTTAAGAGTCCTATATGCCAGTTGTATCGCCTTAACTATCCAGGAAGCGATAGTTCTCACTGACGCTGGCTCTCCTTTCTTGTATCCGGCCGGGATTACCCACAACCTTTCAGTTTTCCGAAAGTCTGCTGTGGCCTGCAGGTAGCAACTTACTGCCTGTACTACGTCCAGCGGATGTGGTTGTGTTGAACCCTCTACTGTAAGAGCAGGTAGTGTCCAGTCTTGATTTAAATGGAACGTAGAAGCTACTTTTGGAATAAACTGTTGTAGTGGTCTTAGCACTAGGCGATCAGGAAAGATGGTTAGATAGGGCTCGTAGCAGCCTAGGGCTTGTAGCTCGGACACTCTCCTTGCCGATGCTATAGCGACCAGAAATATGGTCTTTAGCGTTTTGTTCCATATGCTACTTTCTTCCATGGGGTGGAAGGGAGGACCGGAGTAGACGTCCAGCACTAGGGGTAAATCCCATTTGGGGAAGAGTGGTTTTTTAGGTGGCCTTAGCCTAAGTACTGCCCTCATAAATTGCTTGACTAGAGGGTTTATCGCCCAAGACTTTCCTGTAAAAGTTGAAATAGCTGAAGTATGTACCTTCAGGGTATGATACCCCAGTCCTAACTCCAAACCCTTTTGCAAAAATTCTAGCACATGGTGAGGTTCTGCTTTCAAGGGGTCTATACCTTTTTCCTGGGTATAGAGTAGGAAGCGATTCCATATCTTTGAGTAAGTAGTGTTAGTAGTGGGTTTTCTGGATTTGAGCATTGTCTGTATGACGGCTTCCGAGCACCCCTCACCTCTCAACCTTTGCCCCTCAAATTCCAAGCCATGAGGTTGAGTCTCTCCGGATTCTTGTGGAATATCGCTCCCTGAAACAGAAGGTTGGGGCTGTGAGGTAGTGGTAAGGGTGGTTGCGTGCTCATCTCCAGTAATAATGAAAACCATGGACGGTTGGGCCAGAATGGTATTATGGCTACTACCGTAATCCCCTCTGTCATCAGTCTGACCAGTAGCCGATGGATAAGCGGAGTTGGTGGGAATACATATGCCAGGTCGGCTTTCCATGGCGCTGTAATTGCGTCCACTGCCGTCACTCTGCTGCATCGATACCTGGTTATGAACCTGGCACACTTTGTATTCTGAGGGGTTGCCATGAGATCCAAGTCCGGCGTACCCCACTTCTTGCAAATCCATTGGTAGGTCTCCTGAGACAGGCACCACTCGTTGTTGCAGACAGTATGCCTGCTCAGGTAGTCTGCCGTGACGTTGGTTTTCCCCGGGATGTAAACCGACTTCAAGTCCCATAGGTATGTCTCCGCAAATTGAAAAATCTTGGCCGACTCCTGAAGCAACTGGAGACTCCGCGTACCCCCTTGTCTCTTCAGGTAAGCTACGGCTGTGGAGTTGTCCATCCTCAGTACTACTGTTTTCCCCACAACTAGATGCTGAAAGGCTAGCAGGGCTTGGTGCGCTGCCCTGAGTTCCAGTATATTTGCTGGTATTTGATTGCTGAATGTTTTCCAGCGCCCCTGCGCTGTTTGTTGTTCGCAGTGAGCTCCCCATCCTCTGGCGCTGGCATCCGACGTAACTGTGGTCGGTATTCCATGTTGGATTAGGTGGTATTTGGCTAAGTTCTCCTCCACTGTCCACCACTCCAAGCTGTCTTTCATTCCAGAGGTTAAGTTTATTGGCTGGTTGTAGTTGTCCTTCTTCCATTGAGATAGGAACCCCCATTGGAAAGGCCTTATATGCCAGTGGGCCCACCGGATCATCGGGAGGGTGGATGTCAAAGTTCCTATATAGCTCATACACTGTCTTGCCGGGAGGCTGTTTAATGACCGTACCCTCTTGGATTTTGCGATTATCGTTTGCATCTTTTCCGGGGGTAGTGACAGAGAATTGTTCTGTGTGTCGATTAGAGCTCCCAGGAATATCGTCCTTTGAGCCGGCTCCAGTAGACTCTTTTTCATGTTGAGTTTCCAACCGAATTGCGAAAGTGTGTTCAAGAGGATTGTCTTTTGATGCTTGATCATTTCTACCTCCTGCGACAGTAGTAAGAGGTCGTCGAGGTAATGAAATATGCGTAGACCTCGTGTACGAAGAAGAGCTATTAGCGACAGTAGAACCTTGGAGAATGTCCGAGGGGCCGTGCATATCCCAAATGGAAGGCAAGTAAACTGGTAGTGCTGTTGTCCGACTGCGAATCTCAGGTATTGCTGAAAAGCGTGAGCGATCGGAATGTGCAAGTAGGCGTCTTCTAAATCCGCCGAAAGCATCCAGTCTTCTTTCATTATGCACTGGACGATTGATTGTAGTGTTTCCATTTTGAATCTTTTCACACGAATGTGCCGGTTTAGGTACCTTAGATCCATAACCGGACGCCAATCTCCTGTTTTCTTCAAAACGAAAAATAAAGGGGAGTAAAGCCCCTGTCTTCTGTCCTGTATTGGCACTGGCTTTATCGCTTTCTTTTCTAGTAGCGTCTGAATGTAGTCCGCTAGTATTTTCTGTTTGTCTACTGTTGTGGGGATTCTTGTTGAGACGAACCTCGAATGAGGTGGTCCTGCTACAAATTTCCAGCGATGTCCGTGGGTAACGGTCTTTATTACCCAGGGATTGGATATGTTTTCCGCCCAGACGTGACTGAATTGGTACAATCTTCCCCCTACCGGGCACCCCTGGGCAGGCTGACTGTCAAAAACCCTTTTGTTGTGAGGGCGAAGGGTTAGTGGTGTTTCTTTGCTTCGTGATTCGCTGAAGATTGGCTTGAGTACTCTGCCAAGTCCTCCTGAACTCCTTCCCAGGCCTATACGACCTTGCTGACTTAAACCTCTGTTGCTGGTATCTACTTGTCTGTTGGGTGAAAGGACGCTTATTTCTTCTATCCTGCGGTATGAGTCCTGAC
This sequence comes from Hyperolius riggenbachi, assembly GCF_040937935.1. NCBI lineage: Eukaryota > Metazoa > Chordata > Amphibia > Anura > Hyperoliidae > Hyperolius > Hyperolius riggenbachi. The sequence goes on from NC_090648.1 coordinate 353,268,607, forward strand.
TTGCCGCCAGTTACTCGCTTTATCGCTGTGTCCATTTCGTCCCCAAAGAGGTGCTCTCCATCATAGGCTATTCTACACCAATCTTGACGTGACGCCGGGTCCGCTGTCCATGCTTTGAGCCATAACGACCTTTTTGCTACGACCGAGGAATACATGGTCCTTGCTGAGCATCTTACGACGTCCACCGCTGCTTCCCCGATATAGTCCGCTGATAGTTTGAGGTCTTCTAATCCTGATATTATGGCATCCTTGTCTGCATCTGCTTTAATTGCTTCCTCTATGTTTGTTGTCCATACTCTAAGTGCTCTTGCCACCGCGGTCAGGGCTATTGCCGGCCTAGCTGCACCTCCTGCCGTAGCATAGACTCTCTTGAGTTCGGAGTCTATCCTCCTGTCCATGCCATCTCTGAAGCTAACAGCATCCTCGCGAGGAAGGGTAGTTGGTCTTGCTAACCTCATAACTGAGGCGTCCACTACTGGCGGGTTATCCAGCTGCTTTGAGTCTTGCTCCTGCATTGGATATAGCTTTCCGAGCCTATTATGTAGGGGTGGTCTCTTTTCCGCCTTCTTCCATTCCTCTTTAATTATGTCTGAAATCTCTTGCATCAGTGGAAAAGGTGTCACCTTTTTCTTTAAGTGGGCATAATATTGCTTTTGCTTCTTGGCTTTATCTGTCATCTCCTCCTCATCATCTTCCCACTCAATAGCCTGCCTGACCGCACATACAAATGGCTCCACCAGCGCAAAGTCAAAGCCTAAATCTAGTTCGTCCTGATCCTCGGTCTCGGAAGTCTGAGTATGCTCCGTAGGTGCAGGTGGCATTGCGGCAATGTACTCCTTCATGGACTCCTGAACCGCCTGCTTGATCATGTTAGATACATCCAGTGGAGTCTGATCCGGTTCCCTTGACATCTCTTGAAAGCATAATCTACAGACAGTCTTTCCTGGCATTACATAGTTGCTGCAGGCCCAGCATCTCCTTGAGGATCTTCCTCTTGATCTTGATCTTGATCTATGTCTAGACCTTGACCTACGGCTTCTTCTAGACCTACTCCTGTCTCTTCTATGACGTGAAGGACTTCTTCTCCTTGAACGAGACCTTGATTTCTTTTCGTGCTTCCTGGGGCTGTTTGTTAAACAGAGAGGAACACGCTTTAGTAAGTGCTCTGACATTGCAGGATGGGCAAACCTACCTTACAGCACCCCTACCTTTCAGCCCTTTGCTGGTCTTTTTTGTGAGCCTTGGGATCAATAGGGGCAGGTACAGGCTCTGCAAGTAAGAAAGAGAGAGAGAGAAAAAAAAGAAAACAGCTCTAGCATCTAATCACCAAAATCACTCCGTGATACTACTTAAAGATACTAATACTAACATGCCCTCTGTTCTAAAGTATGAGCCCCCACTCACCGTCCTCCTCTGTCTCAATTTCGACCTCTCTGCCCACCGGCTGCTCCATAGCGGCGTCCATGCGGTAGCAGTGACTTCCGTGTAGCCCCCAGCCGTTCGCGCGGTGGCCATTTAAATATTACCTCCACTTCCGTACGTATCCACTCTCCACGGCTGAACTACGTATCAATGCGGAAGTTCGGCTCTGAGGCGCATACGTCATTTCCGGCCAGACGCCGGTCTGTCACGAGCGCTTCCTGCTGGCGGCCAGGCTGGATCACCGCAGAAGGAGAGAGAGAGAGAGGCGGGGAAAGATCCTGGCTCGAGTCTCCTTATTTAAAGGAGTTTATGCAAATCATGCGCATCATTATCTTGATTGAGTCGAGGTAATTTATACCTATATTTGCCTGCGCAGAGACCCCTAAAAGACCAGCAGAAAATGGGGGTTCCTCCCTTCGAGCTAGTTTATAGCTATATGGGGCATCGCTATAGAGCCAAATAGCGGCAAGCCAGAAGAACCGGCTAGGTAGGGGTGAAAAATAACGCTAAAAATATCCTGTTGTCTTCGGATCCCAGGGTGAAGTGTCGAGGACAAAAAAAAGACTGGAGAGGTGGGGCAGAATCCAACATTTATAACATCAGGGTCCTATAGGGTAGAAGAGGCGGGGCATCTACCCATGTGTGACGACATTAAGCATTGGGAAATTGGTATTGCATGCAGGTTTTGAGCCTACAATCCACAAGGATCCTCACATGCTTTTCTATCTGTGGCCCAGTGCACACCAAAACCGCTAGCAGATCCGCAATACGCTAGCGGTTTTGGGAGCTGATTTCAGAGCGATTCTAGGTATGTTTAGAGAGGTTTTCTAAACATACCTAGCGGTTTTGCGTGCGTTTTTGTGTAGCAGATTACGCATATTGTTACAGTAAAAGCTGTTACTGAACAGCTACTGTAACAAAAATGCCTGGCAAACCGCTCTGAACTAGCGTTTTTCAGAGCGGTTTGCGTTTTTCCTATACTTTACATTGAGGACGAAACGCTTCCGAAAACCGCAAACGCGCAGCAGGAGGCGCGTTTGCGGCTTGGCAAAAACCGCAAACCGCCGGTGTGCACCATCCCATTGCAATACATTAGACAATCGTTTTTAGCGGCGGATGCGGCCGGCGGATCGCTCCAAAAACCGCTCTGTGTGCACTGGGCCATAGACTCATTTCGTTTAGCTTCCCTGCCCTAAAATTATATCCTGCTCGCAAGGTTTAGTCCTCAAATGGATAACTTTACATTTATCTGTGGGGAATCTCATTCACCTAATCATTTACCTTCAAGGACTGTATTAAACTGCACATTTTTGTATTATCTCTCAACACAGGGAAAGTACTTTTATCACAATTTATGTATCATTTATGAACACATGAAATAGTAAAAGTCTGAAAGGCAAACCCTCTGGTGCTCCTTGTCTGATGTTGGATCAATAAGAATATGAATTTTTGATCACAACAATCTGAACATGACCTGTAAACCAGTTTCTGCAATTAACCACATAGTTCCCTTATTACCTTGGCTCTGAGACAGGGCAGCAGCCGGGGCTCACTTTCCAAGCAGGTACACCACTCCACAAACTGTAATCTGCAGCTGGAAGGAAACACAACAAAGGCTGAAACTTGTGATTCGAATTGTATTGAAATGATGACTGCATACTACATGTTTCTGGCACCGACCTTCATCAGTGCCAACCCACTAATAGCACTCCCATTTTCAGTCCATGTGCATTTTGCTTAACACAACCATGTACCATGATCTGCTTAAAGGATGAAGGGGACTAAACGGTCTATACATATTTGGGGCTTCCTCCAGCCCCCTCCACGCAGATCGCTCCTATGTCGGCGTCTAAATCCTCCTAGATGGTCCGGTAGCAGACCCGTTCACTGCGGCCAGTCGGGTGTACTGTGCATGCGCGGTCTGGCTAAGTGTGCTCGCCCTGCCGCGCTCACATCACCAGGAGCGTTAGCGGCCCAAGACAGGTGAGCGTGTTTGCCGCACTGCGCCTGCGTCGACTGGCCGTGGTGAACAGGGTTGCCACCGGACCATCTAGGAGGATTTAGACACTGGCGTGGGAGCGATCAATGCGAAGGGGGCTGGAGGAAGCCCCAGGTATGTAAGGCCAGGGTCACACTTTTTTGAATCACATGCGTTTTAGAAAATGCATGAAAAAACGCACATAATGATTGGTATGCTTTTCAATGTGTTTTTTTTTTAATGCATTTTTAAAATACTCAACAAGTTCATTCTTTCTGCATACTGTATGCAGAGCACATGTGTTCTGCATGCAATGCTTTCCTATGGTTAAAAAAAAAAAAAAAAACGCATACGTTTTTGATGCGTTTTTGTCCAAATAAGGTAAAAACTAATTTGAAAATTATTTATTTTTACATGTTAAATATGAATATTAATAAAAAAATGCAAACAAACGAATGAAAAATAAAAACATACACGGAAAAATATTTATGCGTTTTTCATGCGTTTCCTTTTGCATTTTTTCATTAATATTCATTAAAAATAAATCATTTTCAAATAAGTCTTTACCTCTTTTGGGCAAAAACGCATGCAAAACGCAAGCTTTTTTTTCACCAGAGGAAAGCATTGCATGCAGAACGCATGCGTTCTGCATACAGTATGCACTATGCAGAAAGAATGAACTTGTTGAGCATTTTAAAAACGCATCTAAAAACACATTAAGGCCTCCTTTCTATGAACTGTTGAACTGTGTGCTCAGCAAGCAGTTACCAGGCAGAAGTAAGCAGTTATCATGCAGCATCGAGCAGTTACTAGGCAGCAGTGAGAAGTTGAGAGAGTTTGAGAGGCATTTCACTGCCTATCAGTGGTCCGTAAAGGAGGCCTAAAAAGCACGTACCAATGTGTTTTTTGTGCAGCCCATAGACTAACATTATGTGCGTTTCTTCATTCGTTTTCTAAAATGCATGTGATTCAAATAAGCCTTAGGCCTCTTTCACAGTGGGACATTGCGTTTGATGCAACGTTAAAGTCGCACAACGTGCCCCTAACGCAGTGCATGTAGGTTATGAAATTGGACGTTATTTTGCACTGCGTTACGTCTCTTGGTGCGCCATTTTTGACGCATACTGATGGAACGAAAACGACGCATGCGTTACATTTAAAAAAAAAACAAAAAACATTACTGAGCATGTGCAACACACAACGCAGCAGATACATTGCTAAATGCACAGAATGCAGCACTTTTTAATAACGCTTTGGCTATCATTCATAAAAGTGTGGTCAGTAACAAAAATCTGTGCGGGAAAATACTGCTTTCGGTATTTTAGACTTCTGGGTGGTCATTCATAAAAATGTTGCCAGTTGCGATACAAGTGCGGTGATTTCCTGAAAAAGGCTGGCGGTAGGCTGGCGGACACAGAGAAGCTGCCTGAGTCCCTCCGTGCGCTGCTCTCACTGCTGCTGCTTGGGAGGTCTGTCTCCATTAACTTAAATGTATTCCGCATGCTTATCGCTACTTCCAAGGAAACAGTATTCCCCGTCCTCATACCGCTTGCTCTAATCTTTATGAATTTACATTTTGTTACATTTTTTAAGATAATCACCGCACAAGGCGGTAATTTATCGCTCTGCTCGGGAATGTCAGCTTTTCATGCGGAAACAGCCTTTATGAATACACATTTTGCTATGTGCTCGGTAAAGTCAGCTGTTTTCAGCATTTCCACATGCAGGAATGCTTTATGAATGATAGCCAATGTGTGCACTGTGAATGTCGCACAGACTTTGCATTGCTGTGCGTTACTCTGCGTTAAAGTATTTTATAATGTGCGACTTTAACGTCGCACTGTGAAAGAGCCCTCAAGGTCCGGGTCACACTTATTAGAATTGTATGCACTTTTCCACAGCGCAGAAACTGCATGCAGGATCGCACATAATGTTTCACAATGGGCTCTATTCTCAATGAGTTACCGCATGAGTCAAATTAGGTAGTGATAAACACCGACCAAAATATCACCATTTTGAAATTCACAATTTTTTTTCTCCCTAAATTACCTCATGCGGTAAAAGTGTGGTAATTACCTCAAAATGTATCTCCAATTTGAGATTCTCAATTGAAAAGTTGGTGTTAATTAAGGATTTTTTTTTATCACCTACAAATGGTAGGTGATCATTATCACTTCTCTGCTGTTGGACTTTAGGATGGAGCCTTTTGAGCTTTGTTTGCTTGAGTTTATGTCAATTTTACATGGGAGACAGAAGACGAGTGCGTCTAATCTCAAGGTGCAGTTTCACACCTCGTACAGTCTTTTAGATGATTTAATAGATGCCGAGGAGGAAATTCATCTCTGCTCTAAAAGATAAGCAACAGCATAATAACCTTTAAAGAAAAACATTTTTTGTTACAGCTGATACAAATCTAACAAAAAATCTCCAGTGTATGTACTTCCTGCTTTCATGGAAGCAGACATAGGGTTAACATTCTGTGTTTACACATTAGCTGCTCTGCTGAGGCAGCCAGCTGGCACAGCAGAGAGCTAAAATTACAGTTGTGATTATTCACAGATGAGGGGGAATTAGACAGGCTAAATTATATACATACAGGGTTTATTATTTATTATTATTTATATAGGTTTTCATTCTGCCCTGCGCAAGAGTTGAGGTCCCACTTTAAATGTGACAGGCTATCCTGGGTCGTCTCTGTGTAATGGGTGGCAAGCATATGGGCTGCCCTACAGTGGTCAAAAAAGCTTTTTTTCCGTACATATTACTGACTGTTTTATCACCTGTTTTACCGCACTTTTATCAAACATTTATCACACTTGGTACATTTTTAGTGAATACTCACTATTTTCACTATTTTTAGTGAATTATAACTGAAGGCAATTTTTCACCCAAAAAGGAGTTGCCGCACATGGTTTTGTGAATAGAGCCCAATGTCACTCAAACTCAATAATGCGTGTATTAGGAGCATTCAAGTGAGGCCTCTTTTCCATGGACAGTTGATAGGCAGTGAAATGCCTCTCAAACACTCACAATTGCTTGCTGCTGCCTGGTAACTGCTCACTGCAGCCTGATAACTGCTCACTGCAGTCTGGCAACTGCTTGCTGAGCATACAGTTCAACTAGCCGTGGAAAAGAGGCCTAAGGGCTCTTTCACACTACAGGCAGCAGAGAAAAGGCAAAACGCTGCGTTTTGGCTGCTGGTGTTTTCAAGGCGTTTTTACGCCCATACATTAGTATCAATTGTAATGAGAAACGCCGCGGTATGCCCAGAAAAAGCGCCTGGGAGCGTTGAAACGCAATGCTCCAAAACGCGGCGTTAAGTGTGAATTTTAAAATGAAAGTCTATGGACTTTCCTTTTACCTAGCAAAACGCCAACTTCGGCCGTGGCGTTAAAACGCTGAAAAAGCCCTCTGGTGTGAAAGGGCCCTAAGACCTCTTTTTCATGGGCAGTTGATAGGCAAAGAAATGCCTCTCACAACTTCTCACTGCTGCCTGGTATCTGCTTGTTGCTGCCTGGTAACTGCTGAGCACACAGCTCAACAGTCCATGGAAAAGAGGCCTTAGGGCTCGTTTTCACTATAGCGAATCCGCATGCGGGCACTGCATGCAGATTCGCATAGTCAATGTAAGTGGATGGGGCTGTTTCCACTTGTGCGGTGGTGGGAGCGTTTTTCGGTGCGGCAGAAATCTGCACGGCAGAGCCGTCCGATTTCGCATGCGGGAGGAATGCGGGCGAATCACCGCTAATGCATTTAATAGGGAAATCGCATGCGGCTTTGTCATGCGGATTTCCCCGCGATTTCGCATGGTTTGCTATGGAGCTTTACTCAGGCAGTGACATGGTTAAATTCGCCTGGCTCCTTGCCATGCGAAATCGCGGCTAAATCCGCATGAGGAAACGCAGCCGCATGCGATTTCTTCTGCAGTGGGATCCAGGCGATTCCACACCGCAACAGTGGAAACGAGCCCTAAGGCCTCTTTTCCACGGGCAGTTGAACTGTCTGCTCAGCAAGCAGCTACCAGGCAGCAGTGAGCAGTTGTGAGAGTTTGAGAGGCATTTCACTGCCTATTAACTGCCCATGGACTAGTTACTCATCCTGGTGAGGCAAATTGATTGTGCTGTTTTTGTACAACTCCTTGTGGTTGGTTAGCTGGACAATCATACTTTCCAAATGCCGATTAATGTGGGGATGAGAACAGCGTCACATCCTGAATGGGGTAAGCATAGTTGTGTTGTCAGACATAGGCAGATTTAGAGAAAATTTGGGTACTTATCCGTTAGCCGGGCGCATCCGGCAGGTGGCGCTAATTACTATTCCCCCTCCAGGCCGACATGGATAGTAGGGAAAGATGTAACTCTGGTGGAGTTTTCTCGCCACCTAGAGGATGCGCCCGGCTAACGGATAAGTACCCAAATTTGTGCTGATCATGGCTGAATCAGAATATTTACTGTAATATATGAAGTGTATTTATAGAGATTGTTTTTTTTTTTCTTTTTATTCCTTCTTGTTGAGTACTTCATAAAGAAACTTTAGTTCCCTGTACCTAACTAAGGAACATTTATAAGCTCATTCCGTTCTCTCAGCCCTCATACATTTTGCTCTAGAAACCAAATTGTTTTTTCTGTGCCTGCACAATACATAGTACAGAAATAAAACTAATGAAAGATTGTTGGCAGTGTTCCTGCAGCTCAATATGTAGCAAATTACAAAGCATTGTCCCTTGATCATCTTCTGCTTCCAGATAGGAAAACGTTCATTATGGACATGAAGATGGAAAGTGCTGTTTCTCTTCATGTAGCAGTGCGGCTACAGCCCAGCTTATAGCTATGCCGATTCTGCAGCACAGAGAACCAGATTCATTCATCTATTTCTCGCTAATTGTGCTATATTCACTTCTAATTAATCTTCATATTTCTTAGGCAGAACACAATAGCAAAGCCTAAATTACCCATTTTGCTTTCAAGGTTGACTCATTTGGAAATCATATATGACTCGGAGGAGACAGGTTACTTTGTATAGGTTGAATGAATCAACCTTCATTGACGAGTATGTTTTCATGAAGGAATGAGCCAATGAAATGCAAATAATTTTGAGATGATGCAACACTATGCAAATTTTGTATGCAACTTTATACAGCTTGAGGCTGGGTGCATGCATAGTAGAAACGCTAGCGTTGCGTAAAACGATGTGTTTTTGCCGCTAATGGAAGTCTATGGGCCGCAGGAAAAGACACATATAAAAACGCATATATGCGTTTTCTATGCATTTTCAAACCTGCTTTTTAAAAACACTGGCTTTGTTGCATAATATTCATAGACGCATGAAAAATGCACATAATAAAAGTCAATGGGAATGCAATCGTATGCATTTTTCATGTGTTTTTATATGCGTTCCCCCCCCCCCCAATTGTTTTTGCTGTATTTACACTTCCTGTTGTCTTCCTAGTGATTGGCATAAATGGATTTATAAAAACGCATGGAAAAGGCATACAAAACGCATATGCGTTTTGTATATGCAAACCACAAACATTAAAATGTATCGCAAACGCACCAAAAACACAGTAAAAATGCACACAACATTAACATAAAACATGGCATAAAACATAGCCTTTCATGCCATGTTATGTGTGCTCCAAGCCTGTAAATGAACCTATCAAATCCTGCTAAGGTAAAATTTGATTCAATTTTTAAGCTGCATACATTTACAAACAAAATAATCCTGCATCAACTTGAAATTATTTGCATCTCATTGACCATCCCTACTCAGGATCCAGCCTGCATTTTTTTAAACCATAAAAATTCTTAGGGCCAATAGCACAGATGAGGTGAATTTTTATGTCACCAATGAATGAAGCTCACCTAAAATACAGTCAGTAACTGCCCCGCCCTCCACATGGTGTTCTGATTGAAGCCTGACCCAACTGGCAGGGGTTGGAACACATTGGGCTCTATTCACAATGATTTTCCGCATGCGGTAAACTACTTGTGGGAAATTTGCGACCAAAATAAGACCATGTTGTCATTCATAAAAAACTTTTCGCATGTTTTTTCTCACATGCGGAAAATGTGCGGTAAAAGTGTGCAAAGGATGCGGAAAATTACGGCAAAAGTCGGTAATTTCCGCAAAAGATCCAAATTCACGATGAAAACTAAACGCATTATTTCTGCCTTAAAGGAATACTGTAGGGGGGTCGGGGGAAAATGAGTTGAACTTACCTGGGGCTTCTAATGGTCCCCCGCAGATATCCTGTGCCAGCGCAGCCACTCACCAATGCTCCGGCCCCGCCTCCGGTTCACTTCTGGAATTTCCGACTTTAAAGTCTGAAAACCTCTGCACCTGCCGTGTCCTCGCTCCCGCTGACGTCACCAGGAGTGTACTGAGCAGGCACAGACCATACTGGACCTGCGCAGTATGCTCCTGGTGACATCAGCGGGAACGAGGACACAGCAACACAGACGCAGAGGTTTTCAGACTTTAAAGTCTGAAATTCCAGAAGTGAACCAGAGGTGGGGCCAGAGCATCGGTGAGTGGCTGCGCGGGCACAGGATGTCTGTGGGGGACCATTAGAAGCCCCGGGTAAGTTCAACTCATTTTCCCCCGACCCCCCTACAGTATTCCTTTAAGGCCTGGTGCACACCAAAAACCGCTAGCAGATCCGCAAAATGCTAGCAGATTTTGAAACGCTTTTTCTTATTTTTCTGTAGCGTTTCAGCTAGCATTTTGTGGTTTTGTGAAGCGTTTTTGGTGTAGTAGATTTCATGTATTGTTACAGTAAAGCTGTTACTGAACAGCCACTGTAACAAAAAACGCCTGGCAAACCGCTCTGAAGTGCCGTTTTTCAGAGCGGTTTGCGTTTTTCCTATACTTAACATTGAGGCAGAAACGCATCCGCAATCCAAAATCTGCAGCAGCCCGGGAGTATTCGTTTCTGCAAAACTCCTCCCGCTCTGGTGTGCACCAGCCCATTGAAATACATTACCCTAGCGGATCCGCACCCGCAAGCGGATCGCAAACCGCAGCCGAACCGTCTGGTGTGCACTAGGCCTAAGTACCGATTTTTTTTTTAATCACCTACAAATAGCAGGTGATATATTTTGCTTCCCATTGACTTAAATGGAGTCTGGAGGCTTAAGTGCTGTGTTTGCAGGAAAAAGTTTGGGGGGACAATTTTTGGTACTTTTTTGGTACTTATCAGTTAGCCGGGCGCATCCGGCAGGTGGCTACAAAACTCCACCAGAGTTACATCTTTCCCTACTATCCATGTTGGCCTGGAGGGGGAATAGTAATTAGCGCCACCTGCCGGATTCGCCCGGCTAACGGATAAGTACCCAATTTTTTAATGCTACTTTTTTTCTGCATGTTTATTGCAAGTTCAATGCCAGTTTACACCTGTTACCGCACTTTTTTCCCGCAAAATACCCGCACGCAGAAAACATGCGTACATTTTTAGAGAATGGGCTCTATTCTCAAAGAGCCAAATTTTCCGCAAAATTTTACCGCTAAATTCCCGCCAGCGATAAACTCCGCATTTTTTCCACATTCACTAATATTTTCTGCATGCGGGAAAAAAGATGCAGAAACAGCCATTATTCATGCGGGAATGATGCGGTAAAAAGGTCGCATGAAAAAGTGTTTAAAAAAAAAAAGTTAAAGTCCAGCAAGCACAGCCCTTAAGCCTCCACACTTCATTAAAGTCAATGGGATGCGGAATATATCACCTACTACTTGTAGGTGATAAAAAAAATCGGTAATTAACGACGAAATGATGCGCCTGAACATTTTTGAGAATTGATCTTTTAGGCCTAGTGCACACCGGAGCGTTTCCGCTGCGGTTTGCGATCTGCTTGCGGGTGCGGATCCGCTAGGGTAATGTATTTCAATGGGCTGGTGCACACCAGAGCGGGAGGCGTTTTGCAGAAACGCATACTCCCGGGCTGCTGCAGATTTTGGATTGCGGATGCGTTTCTGCCTCAATGTTAAGTATAGGAAAAACGCAAACCGCTCTGAAAAACGGCACTTCAGAGCGGTTTGCCAGGCGTTTTTTGTTACAGTAGCTGTTCAGTAACAGCTTTACTGTAACAATACATGAAATCTACTATACCAAAACCGCTACACAAAACCACAAAACCGCAAAACGCTAGCTAAAACGCTGCAGAAAAATAAGAAAAAGCGTTTCAAAATCTGCTAGCATTTTGCGGATCTGCTAGCGGTTTTTGGTGTGCACTAGGCCTTATTGCGGAAAATACCGACTTTTGCGGAAATTTTTCCGCATGAATCCCGCACTTTTATCACACTTTTTCCGCATGCGGAAAAAACATGCGGAACATTTTGAGAATTCCAACTTGACGGTATTTTGGGTGCAAACTTCCCGCATGTACTTTACCGCATGCGGGAAGTCTTTGAGAATAGAGCCCAATGTGGAAAAAATGCAGAGATTACCGCTGGCGGTAATTTAGCAGTAAAAAATCCTTTACCGCATGCCTGATTGTGAATAGAGCCTATTCAGTGATAAAATCAATAGGAAATGGGAACAGTTGGCTTGCTGGCTATTACAGTGAAATCAACCAAAGCACCACCAATTTGTGATTTAGAACAGAGTCCCCCAACTCTGTCCTCAAGGCCCACCAACAATTCATGTTTTGCAGAAAACCACAAACATGCGCAGGTGAGGTAATCAGTGTCTACGAAGAGCTGATTAACTACCTCTGTGGATTTCCACAAAACATGCAGTTGGTGGGCCTTGAGGACAGGGTTGGGGAAAACTGAAGTCTAGAAGAATGAGGCCCGGGACCCACTACAAAGCGCTATTGCAATTGCAAGCGATTTTGGGAGCGATTTCCCTGCTTTTATACAATCCATTAGAATGGAAACCCTCCCAAAAGGCTGCATGTCTTTGCATTGCATTAGTAAGAGCCTTTCAAATCACTGGCGCTTAGAAAAGGCGGTAATATTCCCTTAGCCGGGCGCAACCACCAGGTGGCATTAATTACCTTCCCTTCCCTCCCTCCCCCAGGCCGCCATGGATAGTAGGGAAAGATGTAAGGTCTCTTTTTCACGGGCAGTTGAACTGTGTGCTCAGCAAGCAGTTACCAAGCAGCAGTGCACAGTTGTGAGTTTGAGAGGCATTTCACTGCCTACCAACTGCCCGTTTTGTGCAGCGATTGCGTTCACGTTTTTAAGAATAAATACATCGTATTCTTGTATTTATTCTTTCCTGGATCAAAGAGTTCACTTCCTGACTGATGCCAGGAAGTGAAAAAACGCAATTGCTCTGCAAAAATGCTTAAGAAAACCGTCAAACACAGAGAAATAAATAAAAAAAACGCTTCAAAAACTGTCCAACGCGGATGGACACACAGACGGAACGCAATGTGAACAAAGCCTGAAGGTTATTATGCTGTTGCTTATCTTTTAGAGCAGTTCAGGCCTGCTTTAACCTACAAGAATGTTCCAGTGTGGGTGAGGAGCAGAGAGGGAAAGCCAGCTTGGGCTGATGCACCTTCTGAAAGGGTACAAAACATTATCAAGGTAAAATCTAGACAGCACTTTGGATAGGTAAGATGGTTTTCCTGACCCATTTTCCAGGGGCTACAGAAAACACCAGCAGCAGACTTGTTAGCAGTGCTTTTCATAATGTAATTGCATGATCTATTATTGTGTAATAATAGGCTATTACGTAGCTCTCAGCCTTGCCATACATAAAACTGTAAAATCTCATTTTTGTGACTGCAGATATGTGATAATAGCACACACAGGCACCTCTATGCATCTGCAATGTGTTTACCTTACACTGTAAATAGTTACAAGAAGCCATAGGTTTTCTTTATATTGCTAATAGGTCTGCTTCTAGATGTGCCCACAGCCATAACATGCCTGTTTTCTTCCTGCATTAGAAACTGACATCTGGAATGTGATAAGTTATGTGAGTAAAACTTGCGCTTGCTTTGCTCTGTAGATGGTTTTTGCCGCTGGTATTTTCTCACCTGAGGGACCAGTGAGCGTTGCTTCCTCGGTCAATAATTCAATATCTGCCACCAAACAAATGTAGTGGAAAGAGAATAAATAAACACCAGCGATACATATAAAATGATGCTGGGCTGCTCCTGACGTACGCGGTTAGCGGCTGTATTTTGTCCTGGTATGATTAAAATGATTTAAAATGCTTAAAGAGACTCTGTAACAAATTTTTCAGCCTTAGTTCTTCTATCCTATAAGTTCCTATGCCTGTTCTAATCTGCTTCGGCTTACTGCAGTCTTTCCTAACTGCACTGTCTCTGTAATAAATCAATGTATCTTTCCTCTGTCCTGTTTGTCGGGCTAAAGCTTGATTGTGTGGAATGTGCAGGGCTGCTTGTGATTGGTAGAAGTGATACACACCCTCTGCAGGCCCCCTGCATACTCTGAATGACTCACACTCTATGCTTAGCTGAGCCTATTAGAAGCTGGTTAGTTTGTTTGTAAACACTGCCTAAAACTGTTAATTACAAGCCAGGATTGCAGCAGAGAGTGGCAGAAACAGCACAGAGGGGCACAGGAGAAAATAATGAATAGAATGGTATGCTTTTTATTGTAAGAATATTAGAGTACAGATTCTCTTTAAGCTTCTGGAGCTCAAAGAGCAACAGAAAGTTTTCTTTTTTTCTAAAAAGTTGCAATACTTCAAACTGCTCTCCATGGTAATGTCATTGTTATAGAAACTGTACAGATATATTTCAGTGCTATATTGCCACTGCTTGCTTACATGCTGCAAAGTGCAAACTTCACTGATCAAATGTATTTTTATAGTGTCAATTCAATAGTGAAAGAACTTTACACACTTGCAATGTTTGTACAGGTGCGTACATTTCAGAGTGCGAGATATTGCAGATGGTAGAATATCAGTCATTTTAACAATATGCTACTATATCCTGCTATCGATGGTAGAATATTGGTTGCATTCCAGTATTCCACTATCGACCCATCTTATTCTATTCTCACACTAAGTGAATTGGATCGGGCCCTATTCGTCAAAACAAAAACCCTTGATTTAGGTAATACCGTTAAAGAGGGATTGTCAGCCACAAAACCAAATTCCATTTACCCACTGTGTATATTATGCAGCCTGCAGCCCTTACCCTTTATTGCAAGCATTCCAATCTAATCAGAACAGTTTCTGCTGTAATAAATCTTATCTCAGTCAGGCTTTGTTCACATTATACTGTAAATCGCAAGCGCCGATAGCTTTTGTGAGCTCTTTTAAAAGCGATTTTAGATTTTTTGAGAGATTAGCGATTTTTCAAATTGCTTTTGTAAGCGCTTTTGTTTGGCGATTAGCACTTATCCAATTGCTTTTGAAAGTGCTTAGCAATTTTCTATACCTTCCATTGAAGCGCAAAAGCTCTGCTAATGATGCAGGACCTGCGTTTGCGATTGGAAAGAAAGCTCATCACTCATGTGAGAAAACTCACGTTAAAGGGATACTTAAGTCTGCTAAAAAAAATGACTTTTACTCACCTCAGGCTCCCCTCACCGTGTCCCTGCGATGCACTAGGACTCGGCGGCGGCCACTTCCGGTTTGGCCGTCACCGGCCGACAGGCTGGGGATGCGGCTGATTATCCACGTTCCCGGCCGCAATAGCGCCCTCTATAATGCTATTGTGGCCGGGAACGCAGATAATCAGCCACGTTCCCAGCCTGACGGCCGGTGACGACCAAACCGGAAGTGGCTGCCGGCGAGTCCAGGTGCATCGGAGGGACACGGCGAGGGCACCGTTCAACTGCAGGGGGCTGAGGGGAGCCCCAGTTGAGTAAAAGTCATTTTTTTAGCAGACTTAAGGTTCCCTTTAAAATACATTGCTTAAGCGTTTTTAAAGCGCTTTTTAAAATTGCCATCACTGAAAAAAAAAATGCTCATAGTGTGAACAAGCGCTCAGACTGGCTCTATTTGGTACAATACCGACGAGAAGGAAGCTTGGCATTGCCCCTCCCACTTTTCTGCTCCTCACTGATTGGCTGAGGGCAGTTCAGTGTGACACAAGGCTGAAATCTGATCTTGCTGTACTCACATGTTTACAAAGCAAGCTAGCTATGACAGAGCATATTCTAGGAGAAAAAAGTAAGGGAGGAAATGACATCAGTATTGGCATAGTATGACTGTCCCTGCTGCTTTAATAAATAAGTGTACATATTTTTTGAGCAAGCTTTAAATTGCTTCTGCAGGTATGATACAGAATGGGATGGATTAACTAGCTCAAGAACGGTGTTACCTAAATCAACTTATGTTGTTTTAACAAATAGTACGATTTCAAATCTTCTATTCAACCAACACTGGCCCTTGACTCATTTCCTTGTTATTCCCATATTTACATGGGGTTCCTACAGGCACTTTGGTTTTCTTACCACTTCCTAAAAACTGGTAGGTTATGTGCCCTCTCCCAAACTGGCATTGCACCGTGATAGGGATTTTACACTGCATCTATGGTGGGGGATTGGATTATGAGCTCCTTTGTGGGACAGTTAGTGAGTAACATGAATTATTCAGTGTACTCTGTATTCAGTGGAAAACATCTCAATATATACTGTACATATCTGATTCAGAACAGGTTGTAGACACTTTACAATCACTCACATTTAGAGAATTGACTTACTGATATTAAATAATGTATGACAAAATTGTAGAAATTTAAAAAAAATGGGTGAAAAGGTTTATAAACGTAAAGCATAGGCCTCAATTCACTAAGACCATGCTGGAGATAATAAGGCAAGAGAAAACGTACCACCACACAGTAAGAGAGTTATCTTATCTCTTCATTCCTTAATTTACCTCCTCTGTAGTTATTTTCACACGCAGTTAACCCTCCTGGCAGTCTAAAAAATTCCACCAGGAGGCAGTGCAGCAGTTTTTTTTTTTTTTTAAATCATGTAGCGAGCCCAGGGCTCGCTACATGATAGCCGCTGCTCAGCAGCATCCCCCCGCCCGCTTCGATCTCCGATCAGGAAATCCCGTTCAAAGAACGGGATTTCCTGGAGGGATTCCGGCGAGACGGAAAGCGGCGATCGAGCGCGGGGCGGCGGCGATCGGTGTGCTGACGCAGCTAGCAAAGTGCTAGCTGGGTGCAGCAAAAAAAAAAATTAAGCAAATCGGCCCAGCAGGGCATGAGAAAACCTCCTGCGCGGCTTACCGCCAAGGAGGTTCATAAACAGCCCGTCTAACTCTGGAGTTATTTTAAGGATTGAAGAGTTAACTTAGACAGAAGCGTTAACTTTATTTTTGCCTGAGGTAAAATGTTTCCTGAATACTACATGCCTTATCACCATGGTGATAACTCTAGAAACGTTATTAAAGACAGGAGATAAGATTATTGAATTGAGGCAGTGTTAAATGAAAACGGAAAGTGGTTTGTAGGCATTGTTATTGCTACTTGGTCCCAGAACAGTTCAAATAGTTCAGGATCCTTGGTGTCCAGTTTTGTGATGTAGATGCCTTGGCTCTCTGCAAGTAACTGTCAGTAACCCACCCCATGGCAACAAGATGATTAATGGAGAGCTGAAGTTCCTAACAGTTTGCTGTTTTTGTGGACTCCAGCCACTAGAAAGGGAACACTTTGGACCCCAAACCTGCATATAGTAAAGGTGGGCTGGAAGATCAGTGCACATACAGTGGGATGCAAAAGTTCGGGTAACCTTAATTGTCATGATTTTCCTATATAAGTCGTTTGTTACAATAAAAAAAGGCAGTTAAATATATCATATAGGAGACACAGTGATATTTGAGAAGTGAAATGAAGTTTATTGGATTTTCAGAAAGTGTGCAATAATTGTTTAAACAAAAAAAAAAAAGAAATGAAATCAATATGTAGTAGATCCTCCTTTTGCAGAAGCTTCAGCTTTGTCACCGATTCCTGGACATTGGTCTCCAGAATCTGCTAATACTGACTGGAATCCATGAGTCCCTCAACTTTGACAAGATTCCCAGTCCCTGCACTGGCCACACGGCATGAGGGAACCACTACCATATTATGTTTTTCTTGGAATGCTGTGTTTTTCTCCATGCATAACACCCAAATAACTCAATTTTAGTTTCATCAGTCCACAGCACCTTATTGCAAAATGAAGCAGCCTTGTCCAAATGTGCTTTAGTGGCTCTGTTTGTGCTGCGGGCGGAGAAAAGGCTTCATCTGCATCAGCCCCGTTTCTATGGGCGTGCGATGCGTGCAATCGCCCGGGGCGCTGTATTGTTGCGGCCTGAGGGGGGCGCTGTGGCGGTGGTAGCCGGTAATAGTAATAACTCACCTTCGTTCAGCACAATAGCCGATCTCGTCCCACGCTGCTTCAATGTACTTCCTTTCTCGGCATCTGTCTCAGTAACAGCGCCCCCTGTGTTGATGTTCCGCATGTCAACACAGGGGGAGCTGTTACTGAGACAGATGCCGGGAAAGGAAGTACATTGAAGCAGCGTGGGATGAGATCGGCTGTTCTGCTGAAGAAAAAGGTGAGTTATTACTATTATGCCCGCTCCCACCACGCTGCCTGCCCACCTATCTAAACTATACTGCAGCACTTACCTACCCACCTAATCTATACTGCAGCAGCTACCTACCTACCTAACCTATACTGCAGCACCTACCTACCTACCTAATCTATACTGCAGCACCTACCTACCTACCTAACCTATACTGCAGCACCTACCTACCTACCTAATCTATACTGCACCACTTGCCCACCTACCTTATCTATACTGCAGCACCTACCTACCTACCTAATCTATACTGCAGCACCTTCCTACCTACCTAACCTATACTGCAGCACCTTCCTACCTACCTAACCTATACTGCAGCACCTACCTACCTACCTAATCTATACTGCAGCACTTGCCCACCTACCTTATCTATACTGCAGCACCTACCTACCTACCTAATCTATACTGCAGCACCTACCTACCTACCTAATCTATACTGCAGCACCTACCTACCTACCTAATCTATACTGCAGCACCTACCTACCTACCTAACCTATACTGCAGCACCTACCTACCTAATCTATACTGCAGCACCTACCTACCTACCTAATCTATACTGCAGCACCTACCTACCTAACCTATACTGCAGCACCTACCTACCTACCTAATCTATACTGCAGCACCTACCTACCTACCTAACCTATACTGCAGCACCTACCTACCTACCTAATCTATACTGCAGCACCTACCTACCTACCTAATCTATACTGCACCACTTGCCCACCTACCTTATCTATACTGCAGCACCTACCTACCTACCTAATCTATACTGCAGCACCTTCCTACCTACCTAACCTATACTGCAGCACCTACCTACCTATACTGCAGCACCTACCTACCTACCTCATCTATACTGCAGCACCTACCTAATCTATACTGCAGCACCTACCTACCTACCTCATCTATACTGCAGCACCTACCTAATCTATACTGCAGCACCTACCTACCTCATCTATACTGCAGCACCTACCTAATCTATACTGCAGCACCTACCTACCTAATCTATACTGCAGCACCTACCTACCTACCTAATCTATACTGCAGCACCTACCTACCTACCTACTCTATACTGCAGCACCTACCTACCTAATCTATACTGCAGCACCTACCTACCTAATCTATACTGCAGCGCCTACCTACCTAATATATACTGCAGCACCTACCTACCTACCTAATCTATACTGCAGCACCTACCTAACCTACCTAATCTATACTGCAGCACCTACCTACCTAATCTATACTTCAGTACCTACCTACCTAATCTATACTGCAACACCTATCTACCTACCTAACCTATACTGCAGCACCTACCTACATACCTAATCTATACTGCAGCACCTACCTACCTACCTAATCTATACTGCACTACTTGCCCACCTACCTTATCTATACTGCAGCACCTACCTACCTACCTAATCTATACTGCAGCACCTTCCTACCTACCTAACCTATACTGCAGCACCTACCTATACTGCAGCACCTACCTACCTACCTCATCTATACTGCAGCACCTACCTAATCTATACTGCAGCACCTACCTACCTCATCTATACTGCAGCACCTACCTAATCTATACTGCAGCACCTACCTACCTCATCTATACTGCAGCACCTACCTAATCTATACTGCAGCACCTACCTACCTAATCTATACTGCAGCACCTACCTACCTACCTAATCTATACTGCAGCACCTACCTACCTACCTAATCTATACTGCAGCACCTACCTACCTACCTAGTCTATACTGCAGCACCTACCTACCTAATCTATACTGCAGCACCTACCTACCTAATCTATACTGCAGCACCTACCTACCTACCTACTCTATACTGCAGCACCTACCTACCTAATCTATACTGCAGCACCTACCTACCTGATCTATACTGCAGCGCCTACCTACCTAATATATACTGCAGCACCTACCTACCTACCTAATCTATACTGCAGCACCTACCTAATCTATACTGCAGCACCTACCTACCTACCTAATCTATACTTCAGTACCTACCTACCTAATCTATACTGCAACACCTATCTACCTAATCTATACTGCAGCACCTACCTAACCTACACTGCCGTCACTTACCTACCTAACCTATACTGCAGCATCTACTTACCTAACCTATACTGCAGTCACTTACCTACCTAACCTATACAGAAGTTACTTACCTACCTAACCTATACTGCAATCACTTACCTACCTAACCTATACAGCAGTCACTTACCTACCTAACCTATACTGCAGTCACCTACCTATCTAAGCTATACTGCAGGCACCTACCTTTCTAACCTATACTGGCACCTACCTATCTAAGCTATACTGCAGTCACCTTCCTAATAAGCTATACTGCAATCACTTACCTACCTAACCTATACAGCAGTCACTTACTTTCCTAACCTATACTGCAGTCACTTACCTACCTAACCTATACAGCAGGCACCTACTTATCCAAGCTATAATGCAATCACTTACCTACCTTACCTATACCGCAGTCACTTACCTACCTAACCTATACTGCAGTCATTTACCTAACCTATACTGGCACCTACCTATCTAAGCTGTACTGCATTCACCTACCTAGCTAACCTGTACAGCAGTCACTTACCTACCTAACCTATACTGCAGTCACCTACCTATCTAACTTATACTGGCACCTACCTATCTAACATATACAGCAGTCACTTACCTACCTAACCTATACTGCAGTCACCTACCGATCTAACCTATACTGCAGTCACTTACCTACCTAAACTATACTGCAGTCACCTACCTATATAACTTATACTGCAGTCACCTACATATCTAACCTATACTGCAGTCACTTACCTACCTAACCTATGCAGCAGACACCTACCTATCTAACTTATACTGGGGGCATCTACCTATCTAACCTATACTGGGGGCATCTACCTATCTAACCTATACTGCAGGCACCTAGCTAATTAACACATACTGGTGGCACCTACGTAGCTAACCTATACTGTGGGCACCTATACCTGGCTCCACGGTGGGGGGGGGGGCGATTTTTACACTCTCGCCCTGGGTGAAATTTAGCCTAGAAACTGCCGTGATCTGCATCACTCTTGCATACAGCATCTCCTTGTGTAAAGTGCGCCAAATGGTTGAAGGCTGCACAGTGACTCCATTTGCAGCAAGATATTGTAGGTCTTTGGTGCTGGTCTGTGGGTTGACTGTTCTCACCATTCATCGGTCCTGTTTATCCGAGATTTTTCTTGGTCTGCCACTTCAAGCCTTAACTTGAACTGAGCCTGTGGTCTTCCATTTCCCCAATATGTTCCTAACTTTGGAAACAGACAGCTGAAATATCCGACACAGCTTTTTGTATGCTTCCCCTAGACCATGATGGTGAACAATCTTTGTCTTCAAGTCATTTGAGAGTGGTTTTGAGAATGTTGTTGCTACTCAGAGAAAATTAAAAGAGGAAGGAAAATTACAATTGACCCCCTTAAATACTCTCTCGTAATTGGATTCACCTGTGTATGTAGGTCAGGGGTCACTGAGCTTACCAAATTAATTTGAGTTCCAATAATTAGTTCTAAAGATTTTGGAATCAATAAAATAACAGTGCCCAGATTTATGCACCTGCCTAATTTTATTTAAACAATTATTGCGCACTTTCTGTAAATCCAATAAACTTCATTTCACTTCTCAAATATCACCGTGTGTGTCTTCTATATGATATATTTAACTGACATTTTTCATCATAACAGCCAACGATTTATACAGGAAAATCATAACAATTAACCTCCCTAGTGGTACGCAGTTGCAGTGGCTGCATCTGCGGGAGGGATTTTTTTTTTTAATAAAAAATGTTTTTTCTTTGTTAGCTAGTACTAGGCTAGCTAACTATGTGTCCCAAGCTCCCTGATCGCCGCCAGCTATATTTACCCGTCCGCGATCCCGTGAGAGCCACGCAGCTTCTCCATTCAGCTTCACTTGTCGCTATGGCGACGATTGGACATGACATCATGCGCAGTCCTGATCCTCCCCATAGTGAAGCCTAGAGCGAATTGGGAGTCTGCGCCATCACGGGATCCCTGGGGGTACATATAACGGCGGCAATCGGTGGGGACCGGAGGAACTTGGGCCACATGGTTAGCTAGCGAATCGCTTACTTAACAAAATAAAACTTAATAAAAAATAAAAAAATCCTCCCGGGGCCATGTGATCCCCTGCGGCGGCTAGGGGAGGTTAACAAGGTTGCCCAAACTTTGGCATCCCACTGTAGTTGATTAGGTTCTGTAGACATACTCATAACTAATATTCTAGATATATTCTAGATATATTCTAGATATATCAATATTTTGGCAGGGCAACATGCTATGAATTATCCACCTGCAGATTATGACTCAGCAGGAATAATGGATTCCAACATATCTAAAAGCTATATTGACCATTCCTAATGTGCATTACTCAGGTATGATAAAAAATCAGAGCTTAGTTATTGGTATAAAAAGAAAACAGGGCTAAAAGTGGTTTCTAAAAATGTAATCTTAGTCTATAACTTTTTCATAACTAGAGATAGAGATTTTCAATATAATTGTATGTAGAGGTTGTAGTGTGAGGTCACTAGTAAATTATGATGCTCTAGTGCCCATTTTGTGACACTGTTGGAGACATTGGCCTCTAGTCACAATCTGTTTCCGCATGCGATAATGAACTGTCATAAAATCAACAACTGTAGTATGACTATGTCCATATTCCTGAAAATACCGTTTGCGGGAAAAGTGTGTGTGGGGGGGGGGGGGGAGTTATAGTGCGGTAACATGTTAGTACAAATTTATTTTAGAAGAGAATTCCACACAAAATGAAATTCAGAATAAAAAAAAAAAAAAGAGGGCATGGTTTAAGCCTCAATTACCATTTTTTTTTTAGCACCGTACAGGTAGTCCTCGGTTAACAAACAAGATAGGGACTGTAGGCTTGTTCATAACCTGAATCCATTCTTAAAGAGAACCTGTACTGAGTAAAAATATTTAAAATAAACACATGAGGTAACTTAAAATGAACATTATATAGTTACCTTGCCATCAGTTGCTCTCAGAAGCTCACCATTTTCTTCTGACAATAATCCCTTCCAGTTCTGACAGTATTTTGTCAGATCTGAAATATATTAGTTTCTGTCAGTAAAATATCAGTTGCTGTCAGTTATAGCTGAGAGGAAAACTGATGTACCAGGTAATGTCCATGTTTTTCTATGGCTCAAGTGGGCGATGTTACAGTTTAACTGTGTGCTGACCAGAAAGCTGTTATGGGTAACGGCCATTTTCAAAATGGAGGGCGGAAAATTCCCTTGATCACAGTGAACAAACAGGACACGGGACAGGAGAAAGACACTGAGGAGTAGAATACATGGAAGGTAAGTATGACTTGTGTATGCTTATTTTGACTTTTAATTTTCAGTTTAGGTTTTCTTTAAAGGGATACTGTAGGGGGGTCAGGGGAAAATGAGCTAAACTTACCCGGGACTTCTAATGGTCCTCCGCAGCCATCCTGTGTTGGCGCAGCCACTCCCCAATGCTCCGGCCCCGCCTCCGGGTCACTTCTGGAATTTCTGACTTTAAAGTCAGAAAACCACTGCGCCTCCGTTGCCATGTCCTTGCTCCCGCTGATGTTACCAGGAGTGTACTGCACAGACACAGACCATACTGGACCTGCGCTGTGCTCTCTTGATGACATCAGCGGGATCGAGGACACGGCAACGCAGGCGCGGTGGTTTTCTGACTTTAAAGTCAGAAATTCCAGAAATGAACCGGAGGCGGGGCCGGAGCATCGGTGAGCGGCTGCGCGGGCACAGGATGTCTGCGGGGGACCATTAGAAGCCCCGGGTAAGTTCAGCTCATTTTCCCCCGACCCCCCCTACAGTATCCCTTTAAGTCAGAACGCTGCGCTCTCTCTGAACCCTTTGCCTCCCATGTGCCCTCCTTCAGCTCCAGTGTCCCGCCCCTCCCCCCCATTTTTACCCCCCGTTCCTCTTTCCCCTCACTCTCCCTATGGACTCCCCTTTCAGCCCGGGTCCAACGCTGTCTGTCCTCCAATTTCCGCCTTCCAATAGCCACTTACAGCACCCGCTAGATGCAGCATCGCACTGCTTGCTGTATGTCATGTGACATACAGGAAGCGAATGGATGCTGCATCTGGCGGTGCTGTACGCGGCTATCGGGAGGAGGGTGGACAACAGACAGCGTTGGACTCGGTTCGGAGGTGAGTCCAGCACCGCTGGGGACATGCGCCGGCACTCGGGGAAGTTTGAAGCAACTTCTTTAAATGTCCCCCATGTGGAAATGACGTCATTGCGACGGGATCGGGCCGTTCGTATGTCGGGCGTTCGTAACCTGGGGTCTACCTGTAGTCTACAGCCTTCTGAGCAGTTTGCTGGACTTAAGAATTTTTAACGGACAATCCCTATAGGTATCTAATTGAGAGTAAAATAACTCTACTGTATATACACAATAAAATAGTTAAAAAAGAGAATCCCAGTCAGGTAACTCTTTGGTTAAGGGTCGATTTGCACTTGCGCACATAATCAGTAGGTGGAGGTCCTTGCTGATCCCCCAGCCCTGGCTGCTGCCAGAGTGGTGTAGCTATTCCACATAGGCAGACCCTAACACTTAACAATGACAGAAGTCTAAGGTAAATTCAGTCTCTATGGATGTAGAACGAGACCTGCATTAACCCCTGTGTGCTCGACACCTGCCACTGGATGCTGCGGAAACAATATGCTGAAGTGCTATTTACAAAGTGATGATATATAGTTATCAACGAAACACATGGTTACCCACCAAACCGAACGGGTCTTTCCATTGTGGAAAGTGCAAAGCATGTAAATACATGCCCACTGTTAAGAAATTCACAGCCCCAAGTAATGGTAGGGTGTTTGAAATTAAGTCGTTTATAACATGTGACACTAAAGGAGTGGTGTATGCAGCCAGATGCAGCTGTGATCTACTGTATGTGGGCAAGACCACCAGAGCATTGAAGGAGAGGGTACTTGAGCATATAGGAGATATCACACACAAGAATGATACGCCTGTGGCAAGGCACATGAATACAGTACACCCACGATCAAGATTTGATATAGCCTTCTGGGGGATCCAACACTGGAGGAGAAGTACAAGGGGAGGTAATCTGGACAGGAAGTTGACCCAGATAGAGTCGCAATGGATATACCGCCTGGATACAATATCTCCAGGCGGTCTGAATGAGGACTTCAATCTGGCCTGCTTTCTATAGGCTCTATGTTAATAGATTCTGCATTGTTGTATATATATGAGTGTCTAATGTAAGACACTTTTAGACTCAGTTCCAGATCGTTTGTGGGCGGAGTGGGCATGATGGAGTGGTTGAATCTCAACATGACGACGCACAGGTCAAGCTAACATGCATTCTTAAATGGCAGAATGGGGACGCTCCATGGACAGATTTCAAGGAGTGACATGCATAACCAGCACTAACATTGGAGTCAAGCCCCACGGTGTCCTTGGAATACATAGAGAACACGCATGAGGCCCTGGTATATTTATACAGTACCTAATGTTGGCCATCTATTTTTAATTTACACCTGCAGAGTTGCACACAGGAGCAGGGGAAATGACTGTGCTCCGCATTGCTCAATCTATTGTCTGCACTGTTCACAGTACAAGCCAGGAGTTGGTTGCATAGACCGCTATGTATACAAACACTGGGGCGGCGTCCTCTGTTACTATGGGGATCGCCGCGGGTATGTGACGTCAGCCGCCAATGGGATGGGAGGCGGCGCAGCTCGCCCAGCTGGACACACTGCCTATCTATCCAGCGTCCCTGTTACCATGGGGATCGCTGGGAGGAAGTGACGTCAGCCGCCAACAGGAAGAGCGGCGGCGTCACGGAGCCTGCTCCGCCGTATACACAGCGCTGATGCAGGGGCAAAGCGATGCAGCCCCCAGTGCGCCTATGCCTCCCTCCCCACCACCACTGAACTGGTATGTCTAAGAAGGACCGACACACCCTCCGGGTGGGGTCAGGTCATCATCTCCAGTATATATTTGTGCACCCAACAGGGTGCTGTAGCTCTGACTTGGGCTTTGTGCTGGGGGAAACTTTGTCGGTGGGGGGTGCACTATTCATTGTATATATGTATAGCATCTTTGAAAAAGCCGTTTTGGTGAAACATGTCGAGATAACTATATATCATCACTTTGTAAATAGCACTTCAGCATATTGTTTCCGCAGCATCCAGTGGCAGGTGTCGAGCACACAGGGGTTAATGCAGGTCTCGTTCTACATCCATAGAGACTGAATTTACCTTAGACTTCTGTCATTGTTAAGTGTTAGGGTCTGCCTATGTGGAATAGCTACACCACTCTGGCAGCAGCCAGGGCTGGGGGATCAGCAAGGACCTCCACCTACTGATTATGTGCGCAAGTGCAAATCGACCCTTAACCAAAGAGTTACCTGACTGGGATTCTCTTTTTTAACTATTTTATTGTGTATATACAGTAGAGTTATTTTACTCTCAATTAGATACCTATAGGGATTGTCCGTTTGGATTCAGTGTTGCATTTGATTTCCCTGGTATACCCCTCGGCAAGTGTGTGGTAACTTAAGAATTTTTACACAGAAAATATTTATGGACTTTTTTGTATCACCGACATTTTATCGCACTTTACTGACCTTTAGGCCAAATTCACACTTGAGGTAACTCAACTCTCTTCACAAGAGGATTAGCTATAAATAGCGCTAAATATTGTTCAGCTAATAAGTGTTTTTAAAGGTCTAAGCCATGTTCTCTCTCTAAATAACATTACTTATTTTCAGTTTGTAGCCTAAAGGCAAAATTGTGGTGGAAAAAAAAACTGTTTTCTGTGTAAGTGGTTTATTTATTTTTTGCATATTTCTTTTTATAGTGGCATCTAACAATACATGAAATAGATCGTTTGATCATTAATTTATATGCTCTGTAATAGTGGAACATGACAGGAAGTGTGTGTTTATTCTAAACTAGTAGACCCAAGCCTGGACCCTCCCAAGAAGCCTGCGCAACCTATCAACATCCGATAGAGGTTGTTTCTATTGGCTTCTGCTCCTGTCAGTCATAGGTAATCAGTCTCTGCTTCTGTGAGTCCTGCATGGTTTCCGACAGAGGAGAACTGCCGGTAATGGTACTGTGTTTTACCGCATGCTGTAACCTTGATGAATTGACATTTACTGGCATTTGTTGGTGTTTACTGCACAAGCCGGTAATTTACCTCACAGCTCAGTAATTTCAGCTTTTCATGTAGTAACAGCCTTGATAAATTGACGGTTTGCTAAGTGCTCGGTAAAGTCAGCTGTTTTCAGCGTTACTGAATGTGGTAATGCTTGGTGAATTGATGCCTAGATAGAGCAGCAAAACATGCATTCTCTGCACAGTACAGTTTTAAATTTTAGTGCCTTTGCATTATTTTGCCTCTAGCTGTAGTAGAGTGTTAGGGAAATTAGATTGTGAGCCCCTTGGACTGACAGTGAGTAAAATGAATAGTGCAATATACTCTGCAAAGAACTGCTTAAAGGTGCACTATGTCAAAAAATTTAAAATATGTTCAAACATATACAAATAAGAAGTATGTTTTTTTCCAGCATAAAATGAGCCATAAATTACTTTTCTCCTATGTTGCTGTCACTTACAGTAGGTAGTAGAAATCTGACAGAACAACAACAAATAACATTTGTAAAGCGCTTTTCTCCCGTAGGAGTGCATAAGCATGGCTCAGACCATCATGGTAAAGAGGAAGAATTTTATAAGTCTGGAAATGCCAGGCTAAACAGGTGGTTTTTCAGTCTGTATTTGAATAGCTCCAGGGATGGTGCTGTCTTTACTGGGTGTGGCAGAGAGTTCCAAAGAGTAGGGGCAGCATGACAGAAGGCTCTGTCTCCAGAGTTTTTGAGGTGCAGAAGGACAGAAGCGGTTTTGGGCTAGTCTATCACTTCATAGGGGATTCTTGGGGGTTTATTTATTTTTAAAAGCACTTATTGAATGGCAGTGACTCCGTCCAACTGCCCAAAAAATATGTAGTGAGCAGGGAAGCTGGCCAGCATCATTGTTTAAATCCTTTTTAGGGAACATCTTTATAAAGAATAAAAGCCTTGCTGAGAATCCCTTATGAAGAGATGGACTAGTCCAAAACCTGTCGCTTCTGTCAGATTTCTACTACCTATTGTAAGTGACAGCAACATTGGAGAAAAGTAATGTATGGCTCATTTTACTCTGGAAGAAACATACTTCTTATTTGTCTAGGTTTGCACATATTTTAAATTTTACAATTTTTCACCATAGTGCCCCTTTAATCTGTCAGTACTATATAATGTATAATTGCGTTCTCTGGGTCACACTTTTAGACAAAAACACACACATACTGTAGAAAATGTATAGCATATAATCTTAGCCTCTCATACTATAAATTCACCTCTAGATGGCAGCATTACAGCACATTTGATTAAATAATGGCTTCACAAGTCAGATGTTGCTTAATAAATAAAATGCAGTCAGCTTTCTGTCAGACCATTACACGTTTTCAAAAAAGAACAAGAGCCAGAAAGAAAACACCGAAGCACTGTGATGTTTTTATATATTTTTGTTTTCTTAAAAAAAGAAATGTTACAAAGGAACAAACATAATAACCAGGCATTTTGGTGACATTGCAGCAGTGCAGTTAGGTAGTAGTGCCATAATTACAGGTACAAAGGCATCCAGCTGGCTGTCCTCGGAGAGCAGGAGAGGGGATTTCCTAATCCTGTTTAGTTAGGAGCCAGTTCCTCCCTCCAGCCTGCTGGAAGGACACTCAGACACAAGGTGACAGGCACTAAATGCACTCCCAGGAGCGTGCTACTCGGTGTTCTCCACTAAATCGGAGAAGGAGGTCACATTTAACTGGTGGGGAGTTGCATGTAACATGGTTACAAGTGATTGTGCTTCACTGCTTTAATACACAATAAAATGGTGAGGATTCAATTCAATGTGTTTTTCCTGAAAACAGAAATGTTGAAAGGCACAGTGCGTAGACACCCGGGGTCAGTTTCTATGGTGGCGACACACAGCTACTCTAAAGCACAACAGCAGGCAAGTCACTCATTACATACATGAAATATACAGAGAGGAACTTTCTACCAGCCCAAGAACTTGTATTGCTGGCCAGTAAGCTCTCCACCACGCTACACAGCCAGTCAGGGGGCACCTTTCTTGGTTAAAGTAAATCAGAGACACTGACAACGCAAGATTTAATACTTACCCGGGGCTTCCTCCAGCTCCATAAGCACCATTAAGTCGCTCGCCGTCGTCCTACTCGCCTCCGTTCAGCCCCAGTAACTGGCTCATTAACGTCAGTCGGGGGTCCTCGAATGCGCAGAGGTCCTGCACATGCACAGAAGACCCCAACTGATGCGACTTAGCCAGTTACCGTGGCTGATTGCGTCTGAATGGAGGAGCGCGGGAGGATGGCGAAGGACTCACCCGGGGCTTCCTCCAGCCCCATAAGCACAGCTAAATATCAAATCTTGCATTGTCAGCGTCTCTGGTACACTTTAAGCTTTGCAGATTCCCGTTACCATCATCTTCAGCAGACAAGAGAGCAGATCAATGAAAACCAATGTAAGAAAAACTGGTGTGAACATGGAGAAGAGGCTCAGAGTGACCAATCACAGTCCACTTTTGTATCAATGTCGCTTGCACTGGTTTTGACATATAAACTTCAAGTAGTCAGCACTGTTATGAAATTGAGGCCTCCTTCCCACTATAAGTGTTGCAAAACACGTAAGCTTAAAGCTCTCCCTGATCAATTGCAACACAATGTACATGTTTTTATGTACGTTATCCAGAAACACACTGTGTGGGCTAACAGAAGCCATGGCTGTGCAGAGATGTGAGCATGAGTGGCGTTATCAGCTTACTAGGATGGAGTAGGAGACTACTTACACCAGTCAACAACTGCAAGCAAACTATCCACCTCCTACCTTGGAAGTGGTAGTGACCCTGCAGGTTAATGGGTACCTGCAGACTTAAAACAATAATATACAGTATGCTAGATACTTTCTTTAGTAGGTGAGAGCCTCTGGATGGTCCAGACATTTCCCTGGTCTCCCTATACCCCTCAGCTACTAAGAAGAGGCCTGAGCTTGTGCTGTAGCTCTGTACTACTACACAGGCACGAGCCCACTGGCATTTGTGCTCATTTATGAGGGGAGCGTGACCGCGGAGATTAAGTGGGTCCTGGCCAGCAGCAGATGGGTCATGAAGCCTCTGGAGGTTCCAGGAACTTCCCTCTTCAGCAGTAAGTATCTAACTTTTTTTAATGACTACAGGTGTGTCAAAAGACTAAGTAGACAAATACCACAAAACATTTTCATTTAAACATTGGCATTGCTAAAGCAGTTGCTCACCTATAAACAAGGCCTTAGCAGCTGTGTTTCAAGCAGACCTAATCTGTGAGCTTCAAATTAGAAAAAACAACAAGAGTCCTTCTGGCTGATAATTCTCCCTCTTTCTTATGTAATGCAGCAGTAGCCAACCTCTACATTTAGCAGCAGGGAAGCACCGTGGCAGCTTTGGAAGGACTCATGCTGGGACTGGCACTGTAACTACTGTAGTTGGCACTCCCATCATCTTTCCACCTCTCTGTGACATCTGACTCAGTGATACAGGAACAAGCAAAGGCCACACCTACTGCTAAGATTCACCTCCCACCAGCCCCAGCAAGGTGGAAGGCCAGGATTTTGTGGCATAGAAGATTGGTATTTAAATATTTATGCTATTCTATTATATCTTCTTCTGCCAATACAATCGGCTTAAATTTTATTTTTACACTTTAGGCCCGTTTTAAAGGCAATGCAACAATGCTAACTCCTGTAGCTCTATCGCAACAATTTAATGTATTCTTCCCATAGAGCAGGCACTGATGAAAGACAAAACAGCTTAAAGTGTACCAGAGATGGTACACTAGGCTTAATTTATACTTACCCGGAGCTTCTTCCAGCCCAATGAGCAGTGCTGAGTCCCTCACCATCCTCCCCGGCCCCTCCATTCTTGCGCTACAACTGCTGGTAATCTGGTCAGTCGTCGCCAGTCGAGGTCTTCTGCACATGCACGGCTCGGCCATGTGTGCAGCTCCGTGTTCACGTCCCCTGGAGCCTTCTGTGCAGTAATACTGCACAGGCGCAGAACGATCCAGGGGATGGGAGTGCGAAGGGTGTGAGCGCAGAAGCCCACGACTGCCCAGATTGCTGGGAGTCATAGCGGCTTAACAGAGGGGCCGAGGAGGATGGTGAGGGATTCAGTGCTGCTCATGGGGCTGGAGGAAGCCGCAGGTAAGTATAAATAAGTGCTAATGAATTTTATGGCTTTGTACAACTCTAGCTGTGTTTTAAATCAGCCGTTCATCTGTCTCCTCAGTAAATGATCTGCATATTCCACTCCCTTTCCTCAATTTGCACATTACGAGTTTAGCTTCTCACTCCGGTGAAGGGGAAGTTTGCAAATACCTTCTGTGAGAAGACAAAACACCTTCATTTCTACCCGGGGCTTAAATGTGAGCTTTAAAAGTGCCAGTGTGCCACCACCATATGAATCCATCCCCTTTTATTTTTTGTGAAACCACTATTATAGTGTCTCTTGGTTGTTCCCATTACACCCAATGTGGCTCTAAACAATAATAAATTATTTGCGTTAAAATGACACATCTACATGCAGGATATGATCAATTTCTTCTAGAGCTATAGGAAAAATCACAGGCTAAGATAGGAACAAGAGACACAAAATCATGTGACCATGACCAGCCAATCAGGGAATTATATAAATGTGGCTTTGAAGACAGTTTCGTTTACCTCACAGCCGCTTTTCTGTCTATGAATGGTTGCTTGTAGTTACACCCCAAGATGTCATTTCCCATTCTTGTTTTATCTTACATGACCTCCCCTATAGGAAAACTGTAGGAAATCAATCATATCTGCTGAAAGCTAAAAAGTAGTATTTCACATATGGATTTATGTTAACATTCATTCAGCTTTACAGAACATTGAAAAGACAAACAAAATACATGCACGTGTGAGGTTTAACTTAAGAATGGGCGATGTTGGGCTATTCCTTTATGTATTGAAGTACAAAAAAATAAATTTTTAAAATAAAAAACATCTCTTAGCACAGGTAAAAAGAAAGGACTGTGTGAAGTATTGTGTGGTTTCCGTTGGCCAAGCCTTCCCCAGAGGCCTTTGCAGTCCTGAGGCCTATGGCAGCAAGGGAAGGTGTCCAGAAACCCGCGGGGGGCAAAACGCTGAAAAATATATATTCCTATATTTATAGATTTCCATTTATACAGAAAATATTTGGCACATTTCCTTCAGCAGTCACTCAATGAATGCGCTATTCATATAGTATTGTGTTTTTACTGCCTTTCTGCAGAGGAAATGTGTGGTAATAAAAAGGTGCACGAAAAAAAAATCCTAAACAAAAAATAAAAAAAAATTAAAATATGTAAACCTATTCCACTTCAAAGAATTTTGCAGTCAGGCAAAACTATAGACGAGTCGGCTCATCTTCACTGTCACTGCAGTTGCCACAACAGTCCTGTTAGGAGAGAAAGCAGACAGAATTAATGCAGAGAAAAGCCCCCTCACTACAGAAGAATGGTTTATAAGCTGAAAGGCTGGTTTAATAAGACAGCTACTTACTCAGAATAATCAACTTTTTACCTCAAACAACTACAGTAACCTAAAAGGCATTTAAAAGTGTTTGCTGAGCAGGGAGGCTGGCCAGCATCTTTGTATAAATATTTTTCAAAGAGTGTCTTTATACAGTATTAAAGGACCACTGTTGCAAAACTCTTAAAATTTAAAATATATCTAAACATAAACAAATAGGAAGCATGTTTCTTCCAGAGTAAAAGGAGCCATAAATTACTTTTCTCCTATGTCGCTGTCACTAACAGTAGGTAGTAGAAATCTGACATAACCGCCAGGTTTTGGACTAGTCCATCTCTCCATAGGGG
This sequence comes from Hyperolius riggenbachi, assembly GCF_040937935.1. Lineage (NCBI taxonomy): Eukaryota > Metazoa > Chordata > Amphibia > Anura > Hyperoliidae > Hyperolius > Hyperolius riggenbachi. The sequence continues at coordinate 353,301,523 of NC_090648.1, forward strand.
ATTCTCAACATGGCCTTTATTCTGTATAAAGACACTCCTTGAAAAATATTTATACAAAGATGCTGGCCAGCCTCCCTGCTTAGCAAACACTTTTTAGCAGTTGGACGGAGTAACTGCCATTCACAAAGTGCTTTTGAAAATAAAGAAATCCCTGAGAATGCCCCATGAGGAGAGGGGCTAGTCCAAAACCTGTCACTTCTGTCAGATTTCTACTACTTACTGTGAATGACAATAATATAGGAGAAAAGTAATTTATGGCTCATTTTACTCATATGTAAAGATGCACAGATAAGTGCATTTTCCCCAATTTTAAATTTTAAGATTTTTGTGACAGTGGTCCTTTAAGGTACCCATACACTAATGAATTTTACCTGGCAGATCGATGCCCCAACATAGCCAACTGATTGCAATTTTGTTCGCTTTCTGTCCTAAATCGATAGAAATGATCAATCAATCGTCTGAAGGCAAGATCTTGCTTGAAAAGAAGTGGAGGTACATTATAATTGTCTGGGGACCCTCCAGAATATTTATATTTTGTTTTTCTCCTGGTGTACTTAAAGTGTTTCAGGGCTTCAGCCACTTAGGGAGCGCTACACGGCAGCCAGGATCATTAGGGAGCCTTGTCCATAGAGGCCTTACTGGTTTAAGTACTGGCTTTAGCCGGGATTTGACCCCTGGTGAAAGGCTAAAACCCTACATCAAAGGCAACAGCTTCGAAGGACAACTGAAGCAAGAGGGATATGGAGGCTGCCATATTCCTTTTCTTTTCAGCAATATCAGTTGCCTGGCTGTCCTGCTGATCATCTGCCTCTAATATTTCTAGCCATAGACCCTGAACAAGCATGCAGCAGATCAGGGGTTTCTGACATTTTCAGATCTGGCAAGATTAGCTGCATGCTTGTTTCTGGTGTGACTCAGACACTACTGCAGCCAAATAGACCAGCAGGGCTGCCAGGCAACTGGTATTGTTTAAAAGGATATACATATGACAGCCTCCAATTCTTCTCACTTCAGTTGTCCTTTGACCAGTACACTATCCAGCTGACCATTCATTATTAGTGCTCCCTCGAGGCACCTGCGGAGTACTTGCAGCAGAGTGCACACGTCTGTCCGGCTGGCGTGCTCCCACCAGTCTGTGCACCTCTGTCACCATCTCCTCAATGCCTCTTCTCCGTAACTCGGCAGGATGCAGGTACATGCCACTGGGTAATGTAGAAGTGTCATTGTGGAGAGGAGGGAAGGACACAGGAGGCAGGGCAGCCACAGCTGGACATGTGACTGGTGTGTGCACTCCATTGCTAGTACTCCGCAGGGCCCCTAGAGGAGCACTATTAATTCGGGGGATACCTGGGGGGCCTGTCATCCAGCTCTAGGGCCCCAAAGTGGGGGTTATTACAAATGGGGGGTGGGGGGCAGCAGTATATGTATGTATATATATATATATATATATATATATATATATATATATATATATATATATATATATATATATATATATATCTCTACTAGTGTATGGTCACCTTAACAAATGGTCACAGCTACTTCCTCTTATGTGACAAATATTATCCACCACATCGGCTAATAACAAAGGCACACTAGAGCAGCTTGTTGCTGCAGCTCTGAAGGGGCCACATTTATTAGCAGCTACATTAGATAACATTAGCAGCAACTATATAGCGATTTCTCACAAAGACTAGCTGAAGCAACTGAAGGACCTGATGAACTAAAGGTTCTTCTAGACTGGCCTGGCAATCTTCCCCTGGGCCATAGTGAATCACAGTGAGGATTGCTGAAGGTGAGTGGTTGTGCGAACAGATCTCCACTGAGAAGTTTTCTACTTTTATCTTCACTGCAGAAACCCATTAGAATTGACTCATTTGTATCACTAATGTGTTTTTACATAAAAACAGGCTTTCATATGTAAAGTGAGACCTTAGAAAAGTTGTGGGAGCTTAAAAAAATGTGGTATTGGAGTAAGAAAAAAAAAAAAAAAACACCAAGCGCATGAAATTATGAACACGTTAAATATTAATGGTGTATAAGTGGACAAAAGTAGGGCCAAAACTTTATTGTGCAACAAACACCACATTTCCTGGCTCAAGACAACATGTGGTTGTCCTGGCAACCAGATGGTGACGAACTAGTGACTTCTTAAATGTTAAGTGTGTCATTTATATTTAGCATTTTACTGATTTTAGTCATTTAATTCCCTGGGTGTTTTACATTTTCAAGACATAAATTTTATGCTGCAGAAGCCTCTTTTCACAAGAAGTTAACACAGAAGTTTTTAGATAATAAATGTAATAAATAATACATGTAAATCTGTGCTTGAAGTTGGGTTTTGAATCCAAGTCTAGTTTGCTAACATCAAAATTCATCTTGCAGGTCTATGTGATAACGCATATTTAAAGGGACTCCAAGCACCTCTCATGGGCATGCCTTTAAGACTCTGACCAGTACTGCAAAGTACATAAAAGATGCACACCTTTCTGTGGCTTGTACTCTCCTCTTTCATTTGATGCCTGAATCGCCGTTCTACACCAAATAGTTTTCATTCGATTTCAATTCAAAAATTGCAGCTGCAATCTTGGCTATGTTATAACGTCCAGGTCACCCCTGTCTTCTCTGTTAGAGAAGTGCATCACTGAATGAAGCAAGAAGAGGAAGTGACACGCATGGCCATTGCAAGAGGCTCCTCCAGAGGGGTCATAGCACGACTTTGTTGGAAGTCGTCTGGCTTAAAGGCTTGCCCATGAGAGGTGCTCAGAGTCCCTTTAATTGCTTTATTTTGCTTTTTTAACAAAATTGTCAGATGGGAGTGCCAAGCCAGATGCAAATAACTTAATTAGTGCAGCTGTACAATGTGTGGCAAGGGCTTTGTGCAGCAAACTACACAAACAAAAAAAAGGACATTTGTAGGCGAAGCAGTTCATTTTGGCATGTGGCGCTGATCGACGAAGCTGGGTGCTGTCATAGCAGCAATGCTATGCTCGCAAGCCGTGTAATGGTAATTCGGGGCTCTGGCGGTTGCCAGACCCTGAATTACATCTCCCTCCAATTTGCTACAACTCAGAGGGGGGGATTAGTATGCAACGGTGCTGGGAGTTTAGCAGCAGCAGGGAGAGACGTCATCCGGCTTGCTCTGCGCCGCGATAAGATGTACTCATTTCTAATTAGTCCATATTTCAGGCTAGCCAGAAGTGCAATTTGAGTTTATATATTCAAGCCAGATGGTAAAGTTAAAGAGACTCTGAAGTCTCCCTAAAATGAGGTTTTTATTTTTAAAACCTCATTAACATTATAGACTCTCTTAAAACGCCACAGAACTGCGTCTGAAAACCCCCTCGATCATCCCAAACTCACGGGGGTACAGGGCAGGCAAAATCCAGCGCTTATCTCCGCCTCTCCCCCGCTCCTCTCATGGAAAGTAGACAGAGGGGCGGGGGAGAGGCAGCGATCCGCGCTGATTGACGCGCATAGAGGCAGAGTCGCGCTGCCTCTATACGGAAGTTGCCTGCGTGTACCCCTGTGAGTTTGGGGTGATCGAGGGGGTTTTCAGCCGCGGTTCTGCGGTGTTTTAGGTGGGACAATAATGGTAATGAGGTTTTTAAACTAAAAACTTCATTTTAGGGAGACTTCAGAGTCTCTTTAAATTGTAGGATCATTTTTATAAATGTTAAACTGTAAACAGACGTTATACTGATCTACTGTATATTTCTAGCTTTTTATTTTTTAAAAGTGGCACCTCATTTGAAGTAAAAAATTGCTTCTCTTTTTACCTGTCTGCTGAAGAGTCTTTGTAGCAGCCCTTTCTTAGGTTCTGGGGAAGGAAGACCTCTCCAGTCCAGGTCAGGCGGGACCGGTCCATCCATAGGTACTGCACTCAGTTCCGCAAAACACTCTGTCTCGATCATCTAAAGAAGGACATGCAGTAATATTAGATTGCAGCCGTTTATTTCCATCTTCTAAAGCAGTGCTGTCCAACTGGTGGCCCGCAGGCTGATTCTGGTGTGCGGATAGGTAAGAGCATGCATTGTAGCTTGCAGTGTAGTTCATGTAGCTGGGAGTGTAGTAACGGTGGCCATACACTGATCAATATGGTCAGCAGATAGATCCTATCCGATCAGATAATAAATCAGAGATGGATCTACCTGCTTGATTGCCCCCACACACTGCACACAGATTTTCAATAGATTTCAGCATGAAATCTTTGAAAATCTGTGTGTCTGCTAAGGTCTCAGCCCCCGATTCTCACCTGTCCGTTGCACCTGCGTGGTTCACAGTCTCTGCTGGTCCCTGCCAGCTGCTCTCGTCACTTCTTGTCCCCAAGCGCTTGTGTAGTGTAATGCAGAGGACAGGTACTAGGGGCGCTGTGAGGCCTAGTGTCTATCCTCTGCATTACGTCACACAGGCGCCCAAGAAGTGAAGACGACGCTGAGGCGAAACAGAGACCGGGACCAGCAGAGACTGGGCAGCGGACAGGTCAGAGTACCTTCTTGTTGCCTGACAAATCGTACACTGCTAGTGACAATTTTCTGCCTGGACCGACGTACCCAATCGAGCAATTATGGCTTGGAAATGGCACAATCAATGGACTGAGCAGGCCAAATGCTGCACCAATTTCTCACCAATTCGATCAGAGCATATAAATCGACGGGAGAAAATCGATGCCGTATGGCCTGCTTTAGTGTAGCTTGGAGTGTGGCGAGTATAGCCGGAGGGGGTTGGGGGAGGAGGGAAGCTGGGGTTAGTGCAGATGAGCAATGTAGCTTATATAGAGACAGTTGGGGGGGGGGGGGGGGCGAGGGAAAGTCCACAAGATGCCCTTGCACCATAGACTCCCCAAGTTTAGTATTTCCCCCCCAATGTTTGCCCTCTAATCCTAGGTGGTTCTTATAGTACGGAGCGCGTCTCAGTATACAGTATGTCTCTTGGTCGAATCTGCCCATCATCGCTAGATGTATGGCTAGCTTTAGACACTGTATAGACTTTGGCCTCATGTCACTGAGTTCGACTGCCTATACTGGGGGGCACCCTCTCTGGCCATCTAATACTTGGAGCTCCACAGGCAACTTATACTAGGAGGACACAGCTGGCTACATGTACTGGGGGCTCCATCTGGCTGGATACCTAATACTGACAGGGAGGGGGGCACCTCTAGCTGCAACATCACAACAGTGTGCTAGTCACATACAGTGCAGGGGTGGTGGTATTTTCCAATTATGCCCTGGCAGTTATTGGGCCTAAAAACTGCCCTGCAAAAGAGAGAGACAACCCGCCACTTGACAAGCTGCTGCTACAGCTCTGAGACCCACTGCTGCAGGAAGGAGCTGCAGACAAAGAGACCTGCCTCTTTAGATGCCGCAGGAGTAATGTATAATTTATTGTAAAGCTGTGGAGGCATGATATACTGGAGTGGGGGGGTGGGCATGACCGATGTAAAGGTGTGTACACACGCTGTATTTTTTTTTTTTTTTACAAACGACGGGTCCGTCAGACCCTCCCGCAAGGCGGTCGTTCTGCCGACAGTAGCACGTGAGTACAGGCTGTCGGCAGATTGATAAGTCAAAAACAGTCTTATCAGTCTGCCAAAAGCCTGTACTCACATGCTACTGTCAGCAGAACGACTGCCCCACGGGAAGGTATGACGGACCTGTCGTTTGTAAAAATACGGCATGTGTACGCGCCTTTAGAGGGCATTTTATAGATAGGTAATCTAACACAGATCAAAGAATTTCTTATGTATAGGATTCAAAAGATTTGACCTTTGAGAGGTTCAAAATATTGGAGAGCCTTATATGATTCGGACCCAGATTAAAGAAAATGTAAGATTTGTCCCATCTCTATTATAAAACTATCAGATGTTCCTTTAGCAACTCTTTATTATTCATTTCAACTTACCTCATTCTGCCAGGGTATAGGCACACAGCCTGTAGACACCTTGTGGTAAAAGTCACTGTCTGTTTGCTCTAGTTCCACCCCTTTCACTGTGGAGAACTGTTCTATATCCAGGACATCCTTGCAGTAGATTGCCTGAGGCTGAAAGACAGGAAGATAGATTTGAAGAGCTTCCCAGCAGGTCATAGAAAGTCCATCACTGACAACCACATGATAAGCAGAAATGTAAGATGCCCCACTGCCTCCTCCATAGGTGTGTGTGTGTGTGTGTGTGTGTGTGTGTGTGTGTGTGTGTGTGTGTGTGTGTGTGTGTGTGTGTGTGTGTGTGTGTGTGTGTGTGTGTGTGTGTGTGTGTGTGTGTGTGTGTGTGTGTGTGTGTGTGTGTGTGTGTGTGTGTGTGTGTGTGTGTGTGTGTGTGTGTGTGTGTGTGTTATATATATATATTTTATATTAAATAACAACAACAATAACATAGTTTTCTTACATCTGGTTTAAATGGGGGCTCTAGTATTCCAGCTTCAAGTCTCTTAAAATTCATATATCTGAATAAAGGGTGCCCTTTTACTTCCTGTGCGCCACCACCACAACATCCCAATCGCTGTTCCGGATCTTTCTGTAGAAGCTGTGTAAAAAAGAAAAAAAAAGTAATTTATGAACTGAGTTCTAACATGACACCCACTCATACAGAAACAAAGTATGGGTGTGTGGGAGGCTTTTTTCCTACAGTACACTTTCCATATCACTGCTAGGTTTCTAGTATGTCAAAGTATTTGCTTCTATTAGGGAATCAGTACAGTACATATCTACACTGAAGGACAACTTTGCCATTTTTTTCCTCCAAATTCAAAAGTCATCAAAAAAGCCATGATCACAATGAAAATGTAGGAGCTGAACATGTTAAAGTGTACCTGTCAGTCAGGAAGAGAAAAAAAAATGATAAAATACATATCTCAGTAGGGGGAACCCTCTGGATCAGCCATTCTCAACCAGAATTACACAGAACCCAGAGTTTCCTTGAGATCTGAGACCCTTACATGGGACTATATACTGTAGCCCTACTTCCCCCCCCCATAGCCCACGATGCTTGTATCGCTCACAGCGGCTGTCTGCAAGCCCTAGAGGGATCCCTGCTGCAATTCTGTAGGCAGGACAACATAGTCTTGTCCTCACATCCCTCACTGTGGCTGCAAGTGGTGGAAGGATTCCTGCTGGTGCCGCATCTCCTGAAGGCAATCCTGTGATTTTGTACCGCTGTGGAATTTCAAGCAGGACTGAAGAAAAGGATGCCTGCTGGTAAGGAGGTGTGTTTTATAAGAGAAGCATTCCAGGGAAACTGCTCAAAATGGGCCACAATTTTTTTTATAAGGGCCCATATAAACTTGCCGCAATTGTTTAAAGGGGAGCACGGGGGCCACCGTAAATTCAAGGGGAGCACAGAGGCCACCGTAATTTCAAGGGGAGCACGGGGGCCACCGTAAATTCAAGGGGAGCACAGAGGCCACCGTAATTTCAAGGGGAGCACGGGGGCCACCGTAAATTCAAGGGGAGCACAGAGGCCACCGTAATTTCAAGGGGAGCACAGGGGCCACCGTAATTTCAAGGGTGTTCGTAACTTGTTAAGACTTCACCAGAGGTGTCAGTAACTATCGTCAGGCTTACCGCTTGTTGAAGGCTTTATGAATTGAGATTTGCTGACAATTTACTGACGTGTTGGAGGCAACTACAGCCAAGTCGGCAATTTTCCTCACTGCTCGGTAATTTCAGTTTTTCATGCGGTAACAGCCTTTATGACACATTGCAAGAAATAATGATATAATTCATATAGTTGAAGAGTGGGGCTATTTCTAAAGGCGATAATCAGTTTGAAAAGTGTTGTTCCTTATGCAGAAATCACTCACATCACCATATATAAAAAGATCACTACATTTCAGACTTACCATCCCCTTTATAGGATTACCATTTTCAGCAATCACCACCCTAACAAAACCACAAAGACCCTATTTATAAAGTGGCAATCAGTCTGATCGCATAACAGCTTTTTCCCACTTGAATTGTGGTGTATGGCAGTGATGGAGGAGGGTGGTCATTTTTCAAGCGCTATTTGCTACTTTTGTCGCAAACGCCACATTAAGAAGAATGATACAGTGAAGAAAGAGCAGAGGGTCGGCATTTGATGCGACTTGGTCTGACGTATGAGGGATGTATGTTGCTGTGCCTTCGGCTAACAAGATCATACGTATCATTAAAGTAGAGCTTGAGAGATCCATGCACTTAAAATTGCAGACACCTTTAATTCAGCTTCAAGAAAAAGGCTAGATCTTGAGAAAAATACTGCATATTCAGCAGTGATGCATTGTGGGTAACCACAGTTGCCAACTTCAAGCTGAATTATTGCAAATACCTTCTGTTTTAAGAAGGCAAACTACATTCAGCGCTGCTTTTTACTAGGACTTTTTCGGCCTCAATTAGTCCCCCATACTTTCAGATTCAAATGCCCTAAATATAAATGGGCCAATAGGTCCTGGTAAATAATATTATCCAATAAAGTAACATATAGGCATGTTCCTTTTAGCTCTCATAAGATGCTAATCTTGATACAGGCAAATAGGGCTTTTGGGGACAACCAGCTTCTCAATGTATTCAGAGATATAGAGGAGTTTTGAGTCAGATCATCGAATAATTAAAACACATTTTATTATAAACACATAAAACATATTTAAGACCATTCACATATAGCTAGAACAGACAAGCTGATATAGCCATCACAGTAATCAGTGTTACATACAACAATTCTTCATACAATTTTTCGATATCTCCCCTGTATGGGGGGGCTTTTGAACGGAATTTGTTCCCAAGTAGTGACCCCCACTATATAAACTAAAGTGGGGTCACACTGGAATCAGTGTGTCCGTATATACTCTAATAGCAATAGATAAACAATGGGCGAGATATACTCGATGTCTGAGAGCGTTTCGTGAATAAGACGGTTGTATAATTAACTTCTTTAGGAGTAGCATATTATTCTCGGCTTAAAGCCACAAATACACTGTAGGCTGGTATCCCGTGGATTAAAAGGTAGATCTCATATTTGTAAGTCTCATTTATATTGCAAGTTTTCAGATGTCAAAATCACCACAATTGGAAGCAAGGAGCATGTTACTTGTCTGTAGGTTTTAAATCAGAAAAAAACAGCAGGTCCTGTCTGAGCAGTTCTCTGACAAAACCACATGAAGTGAATGGAGATTTCAGTGTGCGTCTCCTATACTTTCCTAGTGGTTTTGGGTCACCCCGAGTTGCTCGAGTATTCTGATAAAATTTTACAGAATTCTAAAATATATTTACAACTGAACAATGCTGTGCTTTAGGCTTCTTCCCCACTAAGACGTTGCGTTAGATGCTATGTTAAGGTCGTGCACCTAACGCAACGCATAGTGGGGTTGAAGATGGACGTCAGATCGAGCTGCGTTATGCGGCTCTTCATGCGTCCTGTGATGCCGTGATGCATACTTTTGAACGCATGCGGCATCACGTGGTCCCGCCAGCCAATCGCCGCACAAAGCGGCGCTCTAGGAAGTAAACACTGCACGTCACACCGTGCAGTGAATATTAAATTAGCCATGTGGCTGGCCGCGGAGGAGGAGGGGATACCTCCTCCTCCAACATCACGGAGCATGTGCAAACAGTCTAACGCGGCTTAGCGCTTATAACGCACAGCATGCAGCACTTTGTTTTTACCTGCTGCGTTACAATGTAACGCAACATGGGCACTGTGAACAGCCCATTCATTTTTCATTGCTGTGCGGTGGGGTGCGTTAAAGGCTGCACTAACGTGCGTCTGTAACGTCTAACTGTGAAAGCAGCCTAAGAAATAACAGGCCAGTCCACTTATTGTGTTATTTTTTTAACACTATTTAAATCATGCTAAAATAATCCTCATTTAAATCAGGCTTAAACAAGAAATAATCTAGGATTGAATATTTGATATAGAATGTAGATACTGCAATAATAGTGAAGGGCCTTGTAGAACTCTCCTTCCATTTTCCCCACTTTTATTTTAAAGAGCGCAGTGGTGATTTACTTCTTTGAATTAATTTTTAAAATAACCCAGTGTATAGCTTATTTCCTCAACAAAAGTGAAATTTCGTTTTAAAGTGACTCTGTAACAAAAATTACAACGTTTTTTTCTACCATCCTACAAGTTCCTAAACCTATTCTAATCTGTTCTGGCTCACTGCAGCACTTTGTACTATCACGGTCTCTGTAATAAATCAATGTATCTTTCCCCTGTCAGACTTGTAGGCCTGTGTCTGGAAGGCTGCCAACTCTTCTGTGCTGGTCTGTTACTCTATGCACACTCCAGTGCGTGTTTTATTTACATAAGCCAGCAGCTTCTATGCTATCTTATCAGTGATAGAAGAGAGCTGGATAAAAATCCTCCTCTGTTAGGCTGTGAAAGTAGCTGGCTGACACATACTGAGGAATTACAAACACAGGCACAGGCAGAGCTGTCTGCAGGAAGCCTGTAATGTTCAGTGCATGAGAAGAAGGGGACAGAAGGTAAACACACAAATGATCTTTTGAGATTCAAAAGGAAAGCTGTATACAGCCTGCTTGTGTATGGATGTATTTTCTATGTGTGGACTTATTGTACATCAATCTACTTCCTGTTTTGGTGGCCATTTTGTTTGTTTATAAACAAACTTTTTAAAACTGTTTTTGACTACTTTTAATGCGGCGGGGAGCGGCGAAATTGTGACAGAGGGTAATAGATGTCCCCTAACACTACGGTGACCATACATCCTGCTTTACCCAGGACGCGTCCCGCCTTCGGGGGGCGCTGTCCCAGGCTGCATGAGGTCCCGGGAAACGTCCCGCTTTTAGCAGCGGGACGTCCCGGCCTCGGGACTCTGGCCACCGTACAATGAACTAGCCGCAGCGTCTACTAGACGCTGCGCTAGTTCATACCCCGCAGCCCCGCTCCAGCCTGCAATGTTCTCCTCCGGCAGGCACAGGCAGAGCAGGGCTACGGGAAGATGGCGTCCGGAGGCGGAGCCCTGTATTGGAGACTATTTGTCTCCAGTACAGGGCTCCGCCTCCGGACGCCATCTTGCCGTAGCCCTGCTCTGCCTGTGAGAGGCTGAGCGGGAGATTGAACATCGTCCAGGCCAGGGGGAGCTGCACCTGAGGCACCAGAGGCCGGCTGCGTGAGGGGACGTCTTCTGCCAGGTGAGTAAATGCCTTTTTTTGCAGGTGAAGTGTTTGGCCGCATTGCGTGTATTTTGTACTGACATGTTTGCCCGCAGTGCGTTTATCTTGTACTGACATGTTTGGCCGCATTGCGTGTATTTTGTACTGACATGTTTGCCCGCAGTGCGTTTATCTTGTACTGACATGTTTGGCCGTATTGCGTGTATTTTGTACTGACATGTTTGCCCGCAGTGCGTTTATCTTGTACTGACATGTTTGGCCGCATTGCGTGTATTTTGTACTGACATGTTTGCCCGCAGTGCGTTTATCTTGTACTGACATGTTTGGCCGCATTGCGTGTATTTTGTACTGACATGTTTGCCCACAGTGCGTTTATCTTGTACTGACATGTTTGCCCGCAGTGCGTTTATCTTGTACTGACATGTTTGCCCGCAGTGCGTTTATCTTGTACTGACATGTTTGCCCGCAGTGCGTTTATCTTGTACTGACATGTTTGGCCGCATTGCGTGTATTTTGTACTGACATGTTTGCCCGCAGTGCGTTTATCCTGTACTGACATGTTTGGCCGCATTGCGTGTATTTTGTACTGACATGTTTGCCCGCAGTGCGTTTATCTTGTACTGACATGTTTGCCCGCAGTGCGTTTATCTTGTACTGACATGTTTGCCCGCAGTGCGTTTATCTTGTACTGACATGTTTGCCCGCAGTGCGTTTATCTTGTACTGACATGTTTGCCCGCAGTGCGTTTATCTTGTACTGATATCTTGTACTGACATGTTTGCCCGCAGTGCGTTTATCTTGTACTGACATGTTTGCCCGCAGTGCGTTTATTTTGTACTGACATGTTTGCCCGCAGTGCGTTTATTTTGTACTGACATGTTTGCCCGCAGTGCGTTTATTTTGTACTGACATGTTTGCCCGCAGTGCGTTTATTTTGTACTGACATGTTTGCCCGCAGTGCGTTTATTTTGTACTGACATGTTTGCCCGCAGTGCGTTCATTTTGTACTGACATGTTTGCCCGCAGTGCGTTCATTTTGTACTGACATGTTTGCCCGCAGTGCGTTCATTTTGTACTGTCATGTTTGCCCGCAGTGCGTTCATTTTGTACTGACATGTTTGCCCCCATTGCGTTTATTTTGTACTGACATGTTTGCCCCCATTGCGTTTATTTTATGCTGACATGTTGCCCGCAATGCGATTATTTTGTGCTGCAATGTTGCCCATTGCGTTTATTTTGTGGTGTCTGGGGTAACTGTTGCTGCATTTATTATTTAATGTTCATAGTTGGCTGTGTTTGCTGCTTTGGGGTTATGGCATACTATTAAATAGCATCACACAGTTTCTGCACACCTATGATGTGAATCCACGTTTGACCACATCACGGCGTAAACACTGCTTTCTTATGCCTCGCTGTTGCATCATTCTGTTAGCTCCGCCCATAGAATGTCATGACCACGCCCATTTTTCGCACGCACTGCAGACACCAAATTTTTCGGTGCGGCGCGGCACCCCCTATTTTGCGGCAGCCCCCCCCCCCCCTCCCCCAATTCACCCCGTCCCAGGTTGAGCCTACAAAAATCTGGTCACTCTACCTAACACACTGGTATGTTTACTTTTGTGCGATTTTAACAATACAGATTCTCTTTAAAGGACACCTCAAATAATAGGGAAGAGGAGGCTGCCATATCCATTTCCTTTTAAACAATGCAAGTTACATGGCTTCCTGCTGATCTCTTTGGTTGCAGTAGTGCCTGATTCACACTCCTGAAACAAGCATGGGGCCAAATTAGTCAGACCTCAGTCAGAGCACCTGATCTGCATGCTTGTTCAGGGTCTAAAGCTAAAATGTTTTAGAAGCAGAGGATCAACAGCCAGGCAATTTGCATAGTTTAAAGGTGAACTTCAGCCTAAACAAAATCAAAAATCCGATCATGCTTTGCACAGCATCAGGGGAAAAATGCCCAGGCAGTTTTCCTCTGTGCAGCTAAAAATGAGGCTTGGGTAAGAAAAAAACAAAGTTCTGATGCTGTGAAACGGTTAAAGAAACAGAAAGTCTTTTCAGTGCTGCTGAGTAGATTTTTAGTCTGGAGGTTCACTTTAAAAGGAAATAAAAGTCAGCCTCCATATTCCTGTTACTTTAGGTGTCCTCTAATCACATATCTAACAAGCTTGTGAGATGTAACTAATAGCTGGATTTCAAGAGCATCAGTAATAATTACAACTCTGGAATACACTAATAAATTTCCTTGTGTGTTATACACAAGTTACCATATTTTTTTTGGACTATAAGACAAAAGTGGAGGGAAAAGCCAGTGCGTCTTACGGTCGCCTTCCCTACAATCCCTATGGCAACTGCTTCAGATGTTAGGTATCTGCACTTAGCTGCGGATTGTGGTCTAGTTCCTGTATAGAAGCTGGGGCCTGCATTTGTGTCCATGGGCCACCTGCACCTGGGTTCTGGCGTGGTCGTTACCACGAATTTGCAGGGCTCTTTGGAGTGGCAATCTCAGTTTGTTCAATCTGTAAACGGTACAGCGTGAATGGTATTTTTTCTCCCGTGGGAATAAAGTTTATTATACTTACCTGGTGTCCTGATGTCTGGGCTTCCGCCCAGAGCTCCACCCCAGCAGATGCTTCTAACTCCACTCAGAGAAGCGCCTGTGACCTCTACCGCTAAGGAGCAGGGCTACAGGTGGCAGGCAGACACGGGGACACCCAATAAGTAGATTAAACTTTATTTAAATATAATACAATCAGCTCACAAATTGTAACAAAATCGTTTTTGAAAAGCTATACAAAAGTGATTTTTCGTGCCCGTATACTTTTTATTGGAGCGCTCACAAAGTGCTCACAAAATGATGCTGGTCATGCAACTGTGATTTGTTATAACAACAATTGCTCATGTTGGTCCCACCTCCATAACCAACATTGGCAAAGCACTATTTGGAGTTGATGGCGATTGAAAGCTATCAAAAACGCTGGCAAAAGTGCTCTAGTGGGTCCCAGTCCTAATCCTGATTGTATCACCGCAGCTGCTAGCTTTTTATGGTCTGATGCCATACAAAGGTACAAAGAATTTCGATTGCGTACTGCTCTGGGCGATGGCCCCTCCCCACCATCATATAGACTGAGTAAGGAACTGGCATTTTTGATCAACATTTAATTGGTATTTTTATTGCAATATGGATTGTAAACCCCACTTTTTAATAGATTTGCATTAGATGAAATACTAACATTGAATACAATGTCTAATCTATCAAGATTATTGTGTAGTATATGGGTACCTTTAGAGGGTTACTTTAAGTAATGGAATTGCTGACTCTAGTTATAGAGTTACTTTGGGAACAACATTTTTGTATTTCTTAACGATTTTGTATACTCTGCTTACACACTACAAAGACCTCTGCAAACAAGAGTCCAAGGAACAAGGTAAGAGACCTTCAGTATTGCATGACTACTTAAAAAAACACATAGAAAGAAGTTATTACTAAGTAATTGGTTATTTATTAATGTATACTATTATAAGTGCTCATCTACTTACACACTAAATCTATAAATTTGGGTAATTCTATTAGTATGTATTTACTACATTAGCACATAAACCACATGTTTCTTTTAATTGCTATTAACGATTAAAAAAAAAAGAAGATATCTTTAGCACACCAGTTTTTTTTAATGACATACATATAATGGGTCATTTGGAAAACATAGGAAACATACAAATCCACATGAATTTTAAGCATCTGTATAGTATTAGTCTGAAGTTAGATCTGATTACATGCTCAGGTGTGTATAAAGATAAGTATGCAAAAATATAAATCACTTTCAGCCCTGCACTCCCAACCAAGGGAGCGAGACGGTACTGTCATTTATGTACAGTATCAGAATACAAGTGTGGTGTACATGTAACAACAGCACTTTGGAATTTTGTTGTAAGGATGCATCAGACAGAATACTGGTAATGTTGCCAATATCTTACTATCACCTATCATAACTTAACTCTCACATTAATCCTCTCCTAACACTTACAACCTCCCCCTGCCTCTACTTTGTCCTGTTGCATCATGCTGAAATGCTCCTTGCCCTAAGATATCCACTGGATTTCACATGTGAAGTTAGAGAGTGACTGACAGTGCCACTCCCCCTTCACTTTCCCACAATTCCAGAGACTAATTGACAGGATGGACAGCCACTGAAAATGCACTAGAAGGCTCAGTCATTCATCAAGCATTTACTGCAGTGTCTGGGGAGAACACTGCCAAATACTATGCTACTAGGAGATAACTAGCTCTGAATTATCAGCAGCTGGGTGCAGTATCACTACAGGCCCTACATTTCACTATTGTACATACACGGCTGTAATCATAACTTTTGTAAAAAGAGAGGAAGTGGTGAGCCTTTAATTACAACTCGTGAGTGAAATCTAGGTCATGTCACAGGTTACAGGACCCACATACCTTCCTATTTTCTGTGGTATTCATGAGAGAAATCAGCCTACGTAAGCTGGAGCTTCCTGTCAGTGAGCGCTGTGCAGCTGCAGAAGTTTACCACACCCACATCTGTGCTAATCAAGTCATATATGAAAAGCACAGTGTGTTCCTCAGTACTTATTGCAGTCTCTCTCACTGCTCATTACATTACACAGACCACTTGTGTCAAACTCAAGGCTTGCAGGCCTAATGCGGCCCGCCTACCCATTTTATGTGGCCCTCGAGAGCATGTGCATGATTGTAAATAGTAAAAGAAAGGAGGAAATGAGGAGCACCAAGCTGTGTTGTATGCGTGCTCACAGGAAGCTGGATGTTGCAACACCGTAGGAGGCCTGGGTGCTTGTAACAGCAGCATCTGGGGTTACCTTGGGGAAGGTGGGCTGCAGTCGATGTATGCATCTTGTAACTTTTTGCCTTGTGCACATTCATGCAGGTTCCTTCCCCTTCTCCTGTTGTCATTGGTCATATACAGGTCCACAGTTAGCCTGCATGTGCGCGGAATCTGGGGGCAAGTGTTCTTTTTATGAACAATAGCGGCCAGGAGCTGCCACCCCCATTACTAACCTGCCTGGGCATTCTACAATAAAAACGTAACTTCCTGTTTGCTACATTTTAAGAAACCCGCAACAGAGGGTTTTTTTTAGATTTTGGCCACTTATGTGATTGTGTGACACCCCTGATCTGAACAGTGGGAATAATAAACATGGAGGTGTTTTTATAACAGGATCCCATTAAATTATGGGGCCATTAGTATGACATGATCAGCTATGTCTGGCCAGCAGAAGGTTATAGCAGGTGTAAGTTGTACCATGCTTCTCCTATACCCTCTACTGCATAAACAGTATGTCACTTACCATCGTGCAGATGGATTTTGCTTCAGGAGAGAACTTGGCTGAATACTCTTCCTGGCCTTCCTTTACTAGCCGTTCCACCTCCTCCCTCTTGATCTTCCTCTTTCTTTGCTGGAAGGGGGATTGTCCCTCAATCATCTCGTACAACAGACAGCCAAGTGCCCACCAGTCCGGGCTGAACGTGTAGCGTTCATTTCTCACCACCTCTGGTGCTGCAACAGAAATCAGTGTGAAAACCCTACCCAAGTCACTGGTTTTCATGGTCCCCTTCATAATCTTACTCACCCATGTATCCTACAGTGCCCACTCTTCCTTTGATGGTCTGCTCCGGAGGGATGTGTACAGCAAGGCCAAGATCTGAGATCCGGATGTGTCCTGTACCAACATAACAATCAAGTCAGCACACAGGAGCTGAACAGACTCCTACTCAAGTGTAAAAATATACCGTTGTGAAACCAGATAAATTATTGGTTTCAAGTATAAAAATAATCTTTGTAGGAAGTAAACGATTTTCAAATTTGCTTTGTGGCTTGCCATGGGGCAAATCATTTCCGATACATTTATACATATTTCTGTTAAATCTTTCTTTAATAAAATTAATGTGGAATGCAATATGCAGCTTTGGCATGCAGTTTGCAAAGAATCATGGGATATGTGATAATGCACACATGTAGCCCCTCTGTGTCCTCATTGACTGCTTCACATACAGTCCCTGCAGGGCCGGGCCGAGGCATAGGCTGGAGAGGCTCCAGCCTCAGGGCGCAGTGTAGGAGGGGGCGCACAATTCATTCAGCTGTCATTCCTAATTGTGTTTGAAGCAGAAAGAAATAAGAAAGGGGATACATAGCAGTGATTGCAAGCCAGATAACTAGATATTAAGGTGTTGGGGAGGTTGCGGGCCCTGTGGCCCTCTTAGTCTAATAGCAATCAGTGTGTGACAGCTGGGGCGGCAGGGATGGAGGGGCGCACTTTGGTGTCTCAGCCTTGGGTGCTGGAGGACCTTGTCCCGCCTCTGAGTCCCTGGTATTTTCATAAATCTGAAAACTGGCGGTTCGGGGGACAGGAAAGGATGGACAATAATACAAATTAGTGAGGGACAAAAAATTATGTACTTGTTGCCATACATGCCCCATCATACACCCTCCATCCCCCCAATAAAACCAAATGTGACTAAACAGGGGTTTAAGACTGATTATTTAAATGTGTTGAAGTGTGAGTGCGGTTCCCACATGCTCACTTTTCACCAGGAGTGGGAGAAGTTAAGCCAAGTATACACATATCCAGTCTTTATTGGACAATGTACCATTTTCATGTAGTATAATAGTTTACCTACACAATCTGCTCAAACCATTCAAAATAGGGTTAGGCATAGGTAAAGGGAGTGTTCTGTATGAGAGTAGGGTTACAATAGGTTAAGACATAGTAAAATATCACTAAAGATTACTAATATGTTACTATTGGAATTAAGTTGTAGAATATTGATAATTTTACCAATATTCTACTAGCGACAAATGCCTGGGCCCTTTTTTCCCCATGTACACAGCCCACACCCATTTATATTTCCTGTTCTATAGAGATATGCACAAGGCAAGTATTACTGATTTGGGGCAGTCGGCTGAGATACCGAGGCTGGTTAGTTGTGCAGGCACAATCTGATTAACCTTTTATGTTCAAGGGGAATTTAGTATTTCTGCCCACTACGGAATACACAGGAAAATGCAATGCATCTTTGCATGCCTTTTTATGCGCACTTTGACACTCCATTAATTTACTCTGAATCTCGAACTTCCATTTTGGGCAAGTTAATTTTAGATATTTTTATATTCAGGTGCCGAATTGCCTTTAAAGTGGACCTGAACTTTTGCACTGGACACAAGACAGACAGAGAGAAACACACCCAGTGTGTTTTTAGAGAGAAGAGCTCGTCTAATTCCCTCATCTGTATGTAATCTGAAGTGTAATTTGCTCTCAGCTGTGTCAGCACAGAAATTCAGGAGTTCCAGCAGACAGAGCTAATATGTAAACACAGGATGGACCCCTTGTCTGCTTCCATGAAAGCAGGAAGTAGTCACACTGCAGATTTACTGCAGGAGTTCTTTCTGTAAGCTGTAACAAAGAAATGTTTTCTTCTTTAAAGTGATCCCGAGCCGAAGCTCGGAATAAAAATAAGATACTTATCTGAAGAGAGGGAAGTGTCCGTGCAGTAGCCACGTGAGTGTGGCCACACATGTGCAGTAATACAGAGATCCTCGTACAAGAGCGGCTCTGGCTTACTGTGCATGCAGGCAGGCTAGCATGGCCCCAATATGATTAGTGACAATGCCTTGTCCCTAATCTTCCAGGCTGCCGTGCTCAGCGACGGGGGACATCAGAATACCGAGGGGCACTTCAATAGGATCCTGAGGCTTCTCTCAAGGCAAGGACCTCATTTTGTACTAGAGTTTCGGCTCAGGTACATTTTAAAGGCCATTATGTTGTTGCTTATCTTTTAGAGCAGAGGAGGAAGTTCTGAGTTCAGATCCGCTTATAAAGGACCTTATCCAATTAACTTTTTCTCCTAAGTTTTCTCTCAGGAGATAATTTTTTTCATTTCATTTAAAAAAAACAGTACATAGTAATTAAAAAAACACTAAAATAGTAGGTGACAAATGAATATCAAACTCATATTGAGTATTTTCTTGCATGGTGGGAGCTTTAAAAGTTATTTTGTTGGTATAGTTTGAAAATACCTCACTGGAGAAAACTCAGGGAAAATACGTTAATAGGACATGAGCAAAAATGTGTGTCCAAAATCATATAGTGGGAGCAGGCTACCATAAGGCTCCAGCATTGTGAATTGTATCTTAACGGGACACTGTTGGGGGGTCAGGGGAAAATGAGTTGAAGTTACCCGGGGCTTCTAATGGTCCCCCGCAAGCATCCTGTGCCTGCGCAGCCACTTCCTAATGCTCTGGCTCCGCCTCTGGTTCACTTCTGGAATTTCAGACTTAAACCACTGCGCCTGCGTTGCCGTGTCCTCACTCCCGCTGATGTCACCAGGAGAGTACTGCACAGGCCCAGTATGGTCTGTGTCTGAGCCGTGCGCTCCTGGTGCCATCAGCGGGAGTGAGGACACGGCAACGCAGGCGCAGTGGTTTTCAGACTTTAAAGTCTGAAATTCCAGAAGTGAGCCGGAGGCGGGGCCGGAGCATCGGTGAGTGGCTGCGCGGGTACAGGATGTCTGCGGGGGACCATTAGAAGCACCGGGTAAGTTCAACTCAATTTCCCCCGACCCCCCTACAGTATCTCTTTAACACCTCACTCCTGCTGCTGCAGTGGAAAACCAGTGAACAATATCTACATAAGTGGAGAGGACACCTTGCATAAATCTTGCTGAATTATAAAGCATTTAAGCATAACTTGCTTTTAGAAACTGCTGAAACAGGAAAGATATTCGCACAGGAAATGTTATGTTGCAACATTTGTTGCAAGCATCCTTTGCCACCTATTCTTAAAGCAGACCTGAACTCAGAACTTCCTTTCTGCTCTAAAGATACCCAACAGCATAATAAACTTTAAAGAAAAACAATTTCTTTGTTACAGCTGATCCAAATCCTGCAGTAAAACTGCAGAGTGTCTACTTCCTGCTTTAATGGAAGCAGACATATTGTTAACATCCCGTGTTTACAAAATTAGAAGCTCTGCCATGGCAGAGGAGATTCCTGAGCTGGCACAGCTGAAGAGCTCTAATTACTGTGGTGATTAGTCACAGATGAGGATGAATAAAGCAGGCCATACACTGGCTCGATTCGCGGCCGTTTCGACAGCAGATTCGATCCTGGGATCGAATCTGCTGCCAATCGTACGTGGTAAACGCAGCCGCCGATCCGATTTCCTCCCGAAATCGGATCGGTCCGTCGATCGCGCCGTGCGGGAAATTACCCTCGATTGCCCGCGGGTAAAGTGCGCGTCGCTAGCGGCGGCCGATCCGATCAAGTATACATTACCTGAGGCTGGCTCCCGGGCGTCTTCTCCGCGCTGCACGGCTCTGTTCCGGCTCCATCCATCCCGGCGCTTCCTGTGTCACTGCAGTGACCAGGAAGTTCAAATAGAGGGCGCTCTATTTGAACTTCCTGGTCACGGAGTAACACAGGAAGCGCCGGGATGGAGCCGGAACAGAGCCGTGCAATGCGGAGAAGAGGACCCGGAGCCAGCATCAGGTAATGTATACGGGGGGGGACAGACGGCAGGAGCAGCTCAGCAGATGGTGAATCGGTTTCAGGCTGAAATTGATTCACAATCTGTTTGCAGTAAAGGCAGCCATACGATCCCTATCTGATCAGATTCGATCAGATAGGGATCTGTCAGCTGGTCGATCTAATGGCACATCGACCAGTGTATGGCCACCTTTAGACAGGCTAAACTCTCTAAATACATACATGGTGCATTTCTCTATGTTTTCCTTCTGTCCTGTGCAAGATGTCATGTCCACTTTGAGTGCATTGTGCAGTATCTGTGCATATGAGGCTCTGTATAAGTCAAGGATATAGAGGCATCACATACCGTGGTCATCCAGCAAAATATTTTCTGGCTTTAAATCTCTGTCAAAAAAGAAGAATGAGAATCATGAACGTGATATATTATTTACAGTGTTATATAAAGAAAATATATAGAGACCGTACACATCAGACAGCCCTTTTTAGGCAGCTACAATCAGATAATCCTCTGTTTGCCAACACTGAGCTACAGAGACTTCTCACAGATCAATCTGCAGTCCCTAGAGGGAGCACAGGTGTTAATGTGATCCAAGTGTGCCAATTCTACCCTTGTGATTTAGCAGACTGTGGAGTACACGTTAATAGTCTCTGGAGATCAGAGGTGGAAATGGTTACCAGCCTAATGCATGTTCTGCAGCAGACAACACGCCAGAGGCTTCAGCACACACCGACACAAGTAAAGATGCTTCATCCCAATTCCCCAGCACTGCCATTTCCTGACTGGGGAGGGGGGTTAAAGGACAATTGAAGTGAGAGGTATATAGAGGCTGCCATATTTATTTCCTTTTATGCAATACAAGTTGCCTGGCTATCCTGCTGATCCTCTGTCTCTAATGCTTTTAGCTATAGGCCTTGAACAAGCATGCAGCAGATCAGGTGTTTCTGACATTGTCAGATCTGACTAGATTAGCCGCAAGCTTGTTTCTGGTGTGATTCAGACACCACTGTGGCCAAATAGACTAGTAGGACTGCCAGGTAACGGATATGGTTTAGACGACAATAAATATGGCAGCCTCAATATTCTTCTCACTTCAGTTGTCCTTTAAATACTTACCTGATCAGCCAAACTTTGTTCAGGCAGGCGTTTGCTCTGTCCACCACAGAACTGCAGACGTGACAAGTTTTTTTCAAAATATCTGCCGAGGCTCTGGCCATGTTGCTGCAGCCTGCCCCCAGCTCCGCAACCGTGGCTTAATTGGAGGTGGCTGAGCCTTAGCAACACAAGCGGAGGTTTCCGAAGAGTTTTGGCAGATCTTGGAAACATCTGTCATGACTGTGTTCTCGAGGGGGAAAGGAGCGTCACCTGTTTACCACTACGGTTCCCACCAAGTCTGCAGCAAGACAATGCCTGTCATGACAGGCTCTATCTTTTTATACAGGAGGTACTCTTAAAAGGCTGATTCATTATTGTCACAGGAGAAAAACTGCTGTTCCATCGGCTGATACATCACCTGATGTATCATTATATGATATGATATATGACCACAAAAATGAGTGGTGCAGCTCTGTACTGCGATCCTCGAATCCATCATGACAACTATGACTGTCTGGTTTGGCTCATGATCAGTACTAGAAAAAGGTGAGACTGCAGCGCATCATCCGATCAGCAGAAAAAATAAATTGTCTGTAGCTTACTATAACTGCAGGACCTTTAACAAAAAGTTTGGTTCTGTAACAGTTCTGTTGTATAGATCTAATCTTAGTGAGGCGGGGAATACAAAAAAAGTATACATGCCTGGGGCTTCCTCCAGCCCTCTTCAGGCTGTTTGTTCCTTCGCCTTCTTCCCAGGCTGCCTGGATCCTCTGCTAGGTAAGTCCTCCAGTCTGGGCGTACTGTGCATACGTGGCCTGGATGTGCGCGCCCCCTTCACGCTCCTGCGCCTGGGAGCGCGCAAGCGCAGACAGACTGCACATGCACTGACTGGCCTAGACTGAAGTAATTACTGGGCCGGCTAGCAGAGAATCAAGTCAGCCCATGAGGAAGGCAAGGGAGCAAAAGGCGTGCAGGGGGCTGGAGGAAGCCCCAGGTACGTATATATTTTTTTTGAGTCCCCTGTCTCAGGTACACCTTAATGTGAACCTGAAATGATAATATACTAATGAGATAAACAAGGGTATCTGTAGACCCAATCCTATTTAGGGTGGAAAATCTAGATTTTTTTTGCACATCTTTGTGACATAGCAAGTATTCCTCTACTACAAAGAGAAGTAATGACCTACTGAACTTTTTATCTCTATTCAGTAATTCAGCTTTTCTACAGTAACAGAAGTTTTATAACCACAAATTATTTTATTTATTTATTTAACCACTTGAGGACCACAGTCTTTCTACCCCTTAAGGACCAGAGCCATTTTCTCAATTCAGACCACTGCAGCTTTCACGGTTTATTGCTGTCATACAACCTACCACCTAAATGAATTTTACCTCCTTTTCTTGTCACTAATACAGCTTTCTTTTGGTGCTATTTGATTGCTACTGCGAGTTTTAGTTTTTATTATATTCATCAAAAAAGACATAAATTTTGTAAAAAACAAAAAAAAAATGTTTTTTTTTTTTACTTTCTGTGCTGACATTTTTCAAATAAAGTAAAATTTCTGTATACATTTTTGTTTAAATTTATTCTGCTTTATGTCTTTGATAAAAAAAAATCCACTCAGTGTATATTTATTGGTTTGGGTAAAAGTTATAGCGTTTACAAACTATGGTGCAAAAAGTGAATTTTCCCATTTTGAAGCATCTCTGACTTATCTGACCACCTGTCATGTTTCATGAGGTGCTAAAATTTTAGGATCGTATAAATACCCCCCAAATGACAGCATTATGGAAAGAAGACATCCCAAAGTATTCACTGAGAGGCATGGTGAGTTCATAGAAGATATTATTTTTTGTCACAAGTTAGCGGAAAATGACACTTTGTGACCAAAAAAAAAAGTTTCCATTTCTTCTAACTTGCGACAAAAAAAAATGAAATCTGCCACGGACTAACTATGCTCCTCTCTGAATACCTTAAAGTGTCTACTTTCCAAAATGGGGTCATTTGTGGGGTGTGTTTACTGTCCTGGCATTTGGGGGGTGCTAAATTGTAAGCACCCCTGTAAAGCCTAAAGGTGCTCATTGGACTTTGGGCCCCTTAGTGCTGCAAAAAACTGCCACACGTGGTATTGCTGTACTCAGGAGAAGGAGTATAATGTGTTTTGTGGTGTATTTTTACACATACCCATGCTGGGTGGGAGAAATGTCTGTAAATGACACTTTTTTTTTTTTTTATTATTATTTTTTTTTTTTTTTTTTACACACACAATTGTCCATTTACAGAGATATTTCTCCCACTCAGCATGGGTATGTGTAAAAATACACCACAAAACACATTATACTACTTCTCCTGAGTACGGCGACACCACATGTGTGGCACTTTTTTGCACCCTAACCTCGCTAAGGGGCCCAAAGTCCAATGAGTACCTTTAGGATTTCACAGGTCATTTTGCGAAATTTGTTTTCAAGACTACTCGTCACGGTTTAGGGCCCCTAAAATGCCAGGGAAGTATAGGAACCCCACAAATGACCTCATTTTAGGAAGAAGACACCCCAAGGTATTCCGTTAGGAGTATGGCGAGTTCATAGATTTTATTTTTTGTCACAAGTAAGCGGAAATTGATTTTAATTGTTTTTTTTTCACAAAGTGTCATTTTCCGCTAACTTGTGACAAAAAATAAAATCTTATATGAACTCACCATACTCCTAACGGAATACCTTTGGGTGTCTTCTTTGTAAAAATGGGGTCATTTGTGGGGTTCCTATACTGCCCTGGCATTTTAGGGGCCCTAAACCGTGAGGAGTAGTCTTGAAACCAAATGTCGCAAAATGACCTGTGAAATCCTAAAGGTACTCATTGGACTTTGGGCACCGCCTTAGCGCACATAGGCTGCAAAAAAGTGCCACACGTGGTACTAGGTGTGTACTAGGATAAGTAGTATAATGTGTTTTGTGGTGTATTTTTACACATATCCATGCTGGGTGGGAGAAATATCTCTGTAAATTACAATTTTTTTTATTTTATTTTTTTTATTTTATTTTTTTTACACACAATTGTCCATTTACAGAGAGATTTCTCCCACCCAGCATGGGTATGTGTAAAAATACACCCCAAAACACATTATACTACTTCTCCTGAGTACGGCGTTACCACATGTGACACTTTTTTGCAACCTAGGTGCGCTAAGGGGCCTAACGTCCTATTCACAGGTCATTTTGAGGCATTTGGATTCTAGACTACTCCTCACGGTTTAGGGCCCCTAAAATGCCAGGGCAGTATAGGAACCCCACAAGTGATCCCATTTTAGAAAGAAGACACCCCAAGGTATTCTGTTAGGAGTATGGTGAGTTCATAGAAGATTTTTTTTTTTGTCACAAGTTAGCGGAAATTGACACTTTATGAAAAAAAAAATAAACAATACAAATCAATTTCCGCTAACTTGTGACAAAAAAGAAAATCTTCTATGAACTCGTCATACACCTAACAGAATGCCTTGGGGTGTCTTCTTTCTAAAATGGGGTCACTTGTGGGGTTCCTATACTGCTCTGCCATTTTAGGGGCCCTAAACCGTGAGGAGTAATCTTGAACCCAAATGTCGCAAAATGACCTGTGAAATCCTAAAGGTACTCATTGGACTTTGGGTCCCTTAGCGCAGTTAGGCTGCAAAAAAGTGCCACACGTGGTACTGCCGTGCTCAGAAGAAGTAGTATAATGTGTTTTGTGGTGTATTTTTACATATACCCATGCTGGGTGGGAGAAATATCTCTGTAAATGACATTTTTTGAAATTTTTTTTTTTTTTTTTTTACACACAATTGTCCATTTACAGAGATATTTCTCCCACCCAGCATGGGTATGTGTAAAAATACACCCCAAAACACATTATACTACTTCTCCTGAGTACGGCGATATGACATGTGTGACACTTTTTTGCAGCCTAGGTGCGCTAAGGGGCCCAATGTCCTATTCACAGGTCATTTTGAGGCATTTGTTTTCTAGACTACTCTTCACGGTTTAGGGCCCCTAAAATGCCAGGGCAGTATAGGAACCCCACAAGTGACCCCATTTTAGAAAGAAGACACCCCAAGGTATTCCGTTAGGTGTATGGCGAGTTCATAGAAGATTTTCTTTTTTGTCACAAGTTAGTGAAAAATGACACTTTGTGAAAAAAAAACAAAAATCAATTTCCGCTAACTTTTGACAAAAAATAAAATCTATGAACTCGTCATACACCTAAGGCCCGGTTCACACTTGCGGTGGCCCTCCGGAATCACCGTGCCGGAGCCGAACCGCCTGCAGAACGGACGGAACGGACGCACGGCAAAGCAATTAAAGCCTATGCGTCCGTTCACATGGGTCTGTTCTGCAGAACCGGAGCCGGACCGGATCCGGGCCGGATCCGGACTCCGGCCTCCGTTCCAACATGCGCTATTTTTTCATCCGGCCCCTCCGGCAGCCGTATCCGGGGCGGAGCCGGACTGCACCATCCGGCCAATACAAACAAATGGGAACCGGAGGCCGCACAACACACTGGCTGAGAAATCCGGATGTTCTACCCCACTTCCTATGCGGATTTTTGCGGCGATATTGGCTGGGGACACATGGGCAAGCATTTTGGAGTGGAGCAGCACGAGCTGGAGGTGTTGGCAGGATGTTGGCAGCATGTCGGAGGTGGAGGTGAGTGCTAAACAGCAGAGGGCCTGATTCCACAGGTCCCCCTTCTGCTGACCTCCCAGACCCCAACATTTTTTTTTTTTTTACGTTAACTTTGCCAAACGGATCCGGATCGCATCCTGATTACCACCTGATGCAACCTGACCGGATCCGGATCGGATCCGGATCAGAACCGTACGGTTCCGATCCGGATCCGGTCCGGATCCGGTCAGGTCATCCGGTCCGTTTGGCAAACAACCGCTAATGTGAACCGGGCCTAACAGAATACCTTGGGGTGTCTTTTTTTCTAAAAAGGGGTCACTTGTGGGGTTCCTACACTGCCCTGGCATTTTACGGGCCCAAAACCGTGAGTAGTCTGGAAACCAAATGTCTCAAAATGACTGTTCAGGGGTATAAGCATCTGCAAATTTTGATGACAGGTGGTCTATGAATTTTGTGGAACCAGTCATAAGCAGGGTGGCCTTTTGGAGGACAGGTTGTATTGGGCCTGATCTGATGGATAGGAGTGCTAGGGGGGGTGACAGGAGGTGATTGATGGGTGTCTCAGAGGGTGGTTAGAGGGTAAAATAGATGCAATCAATGCACTGGGGAGGTGATCGGAAGGGGATCTGAGGGTTTGGCCGAGTGAACAGGAGCCCACATGGGGCAAATTAGGGCCTGATCTAATGGGTAGGTGTGCTAGGGGGTGACAGGAGGTGATTGATGGGTGTTTCAAGGTGTGATTAGTGGGGGGAATAGATGCAAGCAATGCACTGGCGAGGTGATCAGGGCTGAGGTCTGAGGGCGTTCTGAGGGTGTGGGCGGGTGATTGGGTGCCCTAGGGGCAGATAGGGGTCTACTCTGATGGGTAACAGTGACAGGTGGTGATAGGGGGTGATTGATGGGTAATTAGTGGGTGTTTAGAGGAGAGAACAGATGTAAACAATGCACTTGGGAGGTGATCTGATGGCGGGTCTGCAGGCGATTTGATGGTGTGGGTGGGTGATCAGATTGCTCGCAAGGGGCAGGTTAGGGGCTAATTGATGGGTGGCAGTGACAGGGGGCGATTGATGGGTGATTGATAGGTGATTGACAGGTGATCAGTGGGTCATTACAGGGAAGAACAGATGCAAATAATGCACTGGCGAATTGATAAGGAGGGGTCTGAGGGCAATCTGAGCGTGTGGGCGGGTGATTGGGTACCCGCAAGGGGCAGATTAGGGTCTGATCTGATGGGTAACAGTGACAGGTGGTGACAGGGGGTGATTGATGGGTGATTGACAGGTGATCAGGGGGGACAGATGCATACAGTACACGGGGGGGGGGGGGGGTCTGGGGAGAATCTGAGGGGTGGGGGTGAGGTGATCAGGAGTCCCCAGGGGGCAATTTAGGGATTTTAAAAAAAATAGCGTTGACAGATAGTGACAGGGAGTGATTGATGGGTGATTAGGGGGGTGATTGGGTGCAAACAGTGGTCTGGGGAGTGGGCAGGGGGGGGTCCTGAGGGGTGCTGTGGGCGATCAGGGGGCAGATCAGTGTGTTTGGGTGCAGACTAGGTTGGCTGCAGCCTGCCCTGGTGGTCCCTCGGACACTGGGACCACCAGGGCAGGAGGCAGCCTGTATAATACACTTTGTATACATTATAAAGTGTATCATACACCTTGTAGCGGCGATCGTGGGGTTAACAACCCTCCGGCGCTTCCGAACAGCCGGCGGGTTGTCGTCGCGGGTGGGCGGAGCTAGTTGCCGGGGAAGTGCGCGTCACTAGTGACACGATCAATCCCCCGGCATTCCGAAAGGACCCAACGCCGATGGGTGTATTGTGGTCCTTTCGGCGTCCACTTTGCCGCCGCCCATCGGCTGTGGGCGGTCGGCAAGTGGTTAAAGTGGATCCGAGATGAACTTTTACACATTGCATAATTGGGTTCCTTTCCTATTGTTTATAGGGCATTCCTCAAGCCAAATACTTTTTTGTTTTTGTTTTAATACTGTAATTCCCTATAACTAAACAAGCCACACCCACAGGTTTTCAGAGAGCAAAGGCACTTTCAGACAGTAGCAAGGGCTCATGGGAGCTCAGTCTGGGCAGGAGGAGAGGGAGGTATTACTAGCCAGAGATTTCAGAGGCAGAGGGGAGGAGGGGGATTAGTTTTTTTTGCTCAAGATGCAGATAATTTGGGAATGTAAATTGAGGAGCGGAAATATTTTACAAAGTACAAACAATAACTAAAGAGCTTATAAAGTAATAGTGTTAAAATAAGCAACTCTATTCATTACGCTATATTCAGTAAGTTTCTATAAGTGCAGTGAGTGCATACCTGTAGACTATTCTCTCTCGGTGTAGATCTCCAAGACCACAGCAGATCTCTGCAGCATAGAATACTGCACGCTCCTCATCAAATCCAGCCTCACCCATGTGGTATATGTGGAACTTCAAATCGCCTCCATTCATTAGTGTTAACACCAGACAGAGAGCGTCCTTTGTCTCATATGCATAGGCTAGGCTAACCTGCAAGCAAAACAAGGACCTTGTATATATGGGGTGTTCCATTCACCTTCATACTGCACCACACATGCATTTGTGTCTACAAGGACTAAATGAATACATGACCATATCAAACTTAATAGAAGGCAGTTTCAGCTAGACACGTTTGTGTTCTTAAAGATGTTTTATCACTCAGACAAAGAATCTTCATCAGTTCTAATGAGGTGAATGAGATACCAAGGACTTGATTAAATTTACACTGATCGCTAGGAATAAGAACTAGTGGTAAAAAAAAGGCATAAAAATATCCACACAATGAAGGATTAAGAAAAAAAAAAAACATCTGCAAGAAAGAAGCTGTCTTTAACGGTCAGATGATCTTCTCTATCGATGCCATTAAGGATTTCACCTCTTATGTAAGCCTTTTGAACCCTTACATGCATACATTATGGATGGATATGAAATTAATGCAATGACAGAAAGACTGGGTCTCCACGTGGATTTAGGCCGACTGGCCAGTTTATTGCAAGTAACAGTGCAGAGCACAATGTTTTGACCAGTGCGGTCTTTATCAATCACTTGATAAAGACCACACTGGTCGAAACTTTGGGCTTTGCACTGTGTTACTTTATTATTATTATTATTATTTATTGTATTTATAAAGCGCCAACATATTACGCAGCGCTGCACAATAGATAAATGGGTTAACATACAGGTAGAACATACGGAAACTCACAACAAAACAAGATCATGCAAATGATTTGATAACAATACAGTGTCATAGGTCAAGATAGAGACTGTTCGAGTCTACAAGAAGGGTGGTTGTGAGTAAGATTGCATAATCAAGATGGATACATTAGGGAGGATGGCCCTGCCAGAGGCTTACAATCTAAAGGGTGGGGTGGAGACAATAGGTGCGTCTTTTGAGAGGGGGTCTAACAGAACATATTATGATACTGGTGTAGGGGGGTATGCGAGCGTGAAGAGGTGAGTCTTGAGAGCTTGTTTGAAGGTATTAAAGGTGGGGGCGAGTCTGACGGCTGGTGGGAGAGAGTTCCAGAGAGTAGGGGCAGCCCTGGTGAAGTCCTGCAATCGTGCGTGTGACTGAGTTATGCGTGGTGCGACTAGGCGCAGGTCATTGGAGGATCGGAGGGGGCGGGCTGGTATGTGCCTGTGGACCAGATCAGAGATGTAGGTCGGGCAGGTCTTGTGCACTGATTTGTAGGCCAAGCACAGGATTTTGAAATTGATCCTAAAGCTGATGGGGAGCCAGTGTAGTGCTTTACAGAGCGGAGTTGTAGAGGCACTGCGGTGAGAAGAATGTATCAGTCTGGCTGCCGCATTCATTACCAATTTAAGTGGGTCAGTACGGTTAGAGGGGAGGCCAGATAAAAGAGAATTGCAGTAGTCTAGGCGGGAGATGACAAGGGCATGGATAAGGAGTTTAGTGGTGTCAAGTGACAGGTAGGAGCGGATCTTGGAGATGTTGCGGAGGTGGAAGTTGCAGGATCTGACAATACCTTGGATGTGGGCTGTAAAGGAAAGTTCAGAGTCCAGAGTAACGCCTAGACAGCGGGCTTGGGAGGTAGGGTGGATAGTAGTATTTTCAATAGTGACGTGCAGATCTGGGAGGGGTGCAGCTGTGCGGGGTGGGAATATTAGAAGCTCAGTCTTGTCCAAATTAAGCTTCAGGTACCTGGCAGCCATCCAGGAGGAAATGGATGTGAGGCAGGCAGAGACTTTGTCCATGGTAGAGGAGGAGATATCTGGGGTGTGGAGATATATCTGGGTGTCGTCGGCATACAGGTGATAATTGAAACCCATGGAGGAGATGATTTTACCAATTGAGGCAGTATAGAGTGAGAACAGGAGTGGTCCTAGGACGGAACCTTGAGGAACACCAACTGAGAGGGGTGTAGGAGCGGATGAGGAGCCATTGAAAAATGTTGTGAAGGAGCGGTTGGAGAGGTAGGAGGAGATCCAGGCTAAGGCTAGGTCCTGAATGCCCATTAGCTGCAGGGAGTGGAGGAGGAGGGAGTGGTCGACAGTGTCAAATGCCGAGGAGAGGTCCAGGAGGAGCAGGATGGAGTATTTACCTTCGGCTTTGGCAAGGGCAAGGTCGTTTACCACTTTGGTGAGGGCTGTTTCTGTAGAATGGGCTGTGCGAAAACCAGACTGCAGGGGATCGAGAAGGGAGTTGGAGTTAAGGAAGTTGGTCAGGCGTTGTTGGGCCAGGCGTTCAAGAATTTTTGAGGCAAAAGGGAGGAGAGAGATTGGGCGGTAGTTGGATGGCAGAGCAGGGTCAAGTGAAGATTTCTTTAGCAGGGGAAGCACAGTGGCCTGTTTGAATATGGAGGGGAAGATGCCGGTGGAGAAGGAGAGGTTGAACAGATGGGTGAGGACAGGGGCCAGATCAGAAAAATGTGGGCGCAGAGAATCAGATGGGACCGGATCTAGGGGGCAGGAAGTGGCAGGTGAAGTTGCCAGCAGCTGGTTGACTTCCTCCACCGTGACAGGATTGAAGGAGGTAAGGGAGGAGAAAGAGGCAGGAGTCGGATGTGGTGGGGAGGCGGGGGCGATAGAGTGGAGGAGAGAAATATCCCTCCGGATTGTTGTAATTTTGTTGATAAAGTAGTTTGATAGGTCAGTGGCTGAGAGGGTGGAGGTTGGGGGGGGAGGTGTGGGGTTAAGTAAGGCATTGAAGGTGGCAAAAAGACGACGTGGGTTGGAGGCTTGGGTAGCGATCAAGTGAGTGAAGTATATCTGTTTACTATCAGCGAGGGCAGTATGGTACGTCTGCAACTTGGTCTTGTATCCCAGGAAATCATTGTTGTGGCGGGATTTCCTCCATTTGCGTTCTGCAGCTCGTGTCTCATTTTGTAGTTTTTTTGTGAGGGCAGTGTGCCAAGGTTGGGGGTTGGGGCGACTGTTGGTACGAAAGGTCAGGGGAGCCGCATGGTCTAAGGCTGCGGAGAGGTTACTGTTGTATTGAGCTGCTGCTTCGTTGGGGCAGGTTAGGCTGGGGAGGGAGGAGGAGAGAGAGTGGAGGGGTGTGGCTAGTACATTGGGGTCAAGGTTGCGTAGATCTCTCTGCCAACGTCCAGTTTGGGGAGGGAGACAGGGGGTGCTGGATGGAGTGAGGGTGAAGGTGATGAGGTGGTGGTCGGAGATGGGGAATGGTGTAATGTCCAGGTTGGTAAGTGCGATGGCTTTGGAGAAAATTAGGTCCAAAGTATTACCAGCACTGTGGGTTGTGGCATTAGTATGCTGAGTGAGGCCAAGGGAGTTGGTGAGTGAGAGAAGCTGAGTGGCAGCAGAGGTGGTAGGCTCATCAATTGGAATGTTAAAGTCTCCGAGGATGATTGTTGGGAGGTCGGAGGACAGGATGTGTGGGAGCCAGGAGGCAAGGTTTTCTAGGAAGTGCGATATTGTACTGGAGGGGGGGCGGTATAGGACTGCAATAATGGCTGGGAGGGGATGATAGAGGCGGATAACATGGGCCTCAAAGGAGGTAAAGTAAAGAGACGGGGGAGGGGTAAGGACACGGAAGGTGCAGGATGGGGAGAGGAGTAGGCCCACCCCTCCCCCAGGCCTGTTATCTGGTCTTGGGGTATGGCTGAGGTGTAGACCCCCGTACGATAGGGCTGCAGCTGCAGGCAGGTCAGAGGGGGTGAGCCAGGTCTCGGTAAGGGCAAGAAAGGTGAGGGTTTTTGAGATAAAGAGGTCATGGATAGTTGTAAGCTTGTTGCGGATAGATCTGGCATTCCAGAGAGCGCCAGATAGCGGAAGAGATTGTCTGAGTATGGGGCGGATGGGAATGAGATTGGGGCGAGAATGTTCGTGGGTATGGGGAGGATGGGAGGTGCGGCAGGGAGAGGGGCTTGGTGGGTGAATTTGGTTGTGGTGGGTGAGGGAGGAAGTATGAGGAGGGGAATGGGGGGGCTGGGAGACTGGAGTGGGCCTGGGGTTAGGATGTGTGGTGAGCAGTGGACAAGGGGTCAGGGGGAGGAGCAGATGGAGCCAGAACATGAGGCACCAATAGGGCGGGTGATCAAGGGAAAGAGGTGGTATGAGGGGGGTCCGCATAATGATGTGTTGGGGATACATACTGTTGCAATGGGAGTGGTGGTGAAAATAGGTAGGGAAAATGGTGTAGCAGAGGTTGGAGGATATACTTGGTGGTGGGCTTACCTAGGGCAATGGAGCAGTGTTTAGTCGTTATCAGTACAGTTTGTGTTTATTTGGTGGGGTGGCTTGTAGGCTGTGCAGTTCAGAATCAAAGGCAGAGATAATCTAGATAGACAGCAATAGTGTGCTGCAATATAAGCAAGTTACAACAAAGTTAATGTTACCTTGATGTGGTGCTTATTTCTGCTGAATTACTGGTGAATTCTGGTAAATTCGTTGTTGCCCTTTGAAAACTGCCCTTAGAAAGCGAACCGACTTGTCGAACCGACAAGGCCTTTCTCCCTATATACACACAGCTATAGCATTAGCAATGTGTAATCAGGAAGGAAGGCCCAGTCAGC
This sequence comes from Hyperolius riggenbachi, assembly GCF_040937935.1. Taxonomy (NCBI): domain Eukaryota; kingdom Metazoa; phylum Chordata; class Amphibia; order Anura; family Hyperoliidae; genus Hyperolius; species Hyperolius riggenbachi. The sequence continues at coordinate 353,334,928 of NC_090648.1, forward strand.
TGGCAGACAATATGCAAATTAAGTAATAGGGGTGGTCTTATTTCCTGCAACTTCAAACAGATCTGTATGTGATACAGGCTTTGATGGAAATTGCAGATCACACCTTGTTTTCTGGTGGCTGAACAAAAGCCAGAATTCAATAGCAATTACAATACTGTCTGTAAGGAACTCAGGTGCTAACACTATTACAGAGGAAATCAGGAAAGCAAAAAGTGTAGCAAATTAAAAGAAGGCAGAGATTACACATACACAGCAGATGCAGCAGGAAATTAAGCGTTTGCTTGCAGATATTTTCAGAGCAGTTCAGATTTAGAGATTACACATACACAGCAGATGCAGCAGGAAATTAAGCGTTTGCTTGCAGATATTTTCAGAGCAGTTCAGATTTAGAGATTACACATACACAGCAGATGCAGCAGGAAATTAAGCGTTTGCTTGCAGATATTTTCAGAGCAGTTCAGATTTAGAGATTACACATACACAGCAGATGCAGCAGGAAATTAAGCGTTTGCTTGCAATGAACTGGCCAGTAGGCCTAAATCCAGGTGGAGAGAGACACTCTTTCTGTCATTGCATTGGCGTTACACCCTAGGTCAGTGATGGCTAACCTTGGTACTCCAGCTGTGGTGGAACTACAAGCCCCATGAGGCATTGCAATACTCTGACAGCTCTAAGCAGAACTAGGGGAGGCAGAGACATGATGGGATATATTGAGCTGGACACACTACACTTTACGAGTCACTACCTGCGACCTGGATCCTGGCCCAACTGGATCCTTAATGCAGTGCCCAGAGCTGATCAGGCCAGCACTTCACAAAATCACTCAGTGCTCCTTGCAAAGTGGTATTTTCCCAGAAGAACTAAAGAAAGCAATCATAAAACCCCTCCTGAAGAAACCATCACTAGATCCTGAGTCTGTAACCAACTACAGACCTGTGGCGAACTTACCATTCCTATCAAAAGTTATCGAGAAAGCAGTCGCCAACCAGCTAGAAGCCAGGCTTACAGATAACAACATCTTTGATACTTTTCAGACAGGATTCAGGAAAAGGCACAGCACTGAAACAGCATTAGTCCGAGTAATGAATGATCTACTTACTGCAAGGGACAAGGGTGATTGCTCAATTCTGATTCTTCTTGACTTGTCAGCAGCATTTGATACTGTGGATCATGAAATTCTTATCCAGCGACTGAAGAATTACTGTGGCCTAAGGGGTACTGTTCTTAGATGGTTTCAGACCTTCCTATCTGGCAGGACACAGCAAGTATGTCTGGGCACACACTACTCTAATCCAGTGCCACTTGCCTATGGCGTTCCACAGGGTTCTGTACTATCACCATTACTCTTTGCAGCCTATATGCTCCCACTGGGCAAAATAATCCAGAACTATGGCCTAGGATACCATTGTTATGCAGATGACACACAACTGTATCTGTCCTTCAAGCCTGGCACCCAAGACCCATCAGCATCCATAAATGCGTGTCTAGTGGATTTACAAAATTGGATGAACACCAGCTGGCTGAGGCTGAACTCTGACAAAACAGAGGTGTTGGTGGTAGGTGGTCCACACATGATGGATAAAGTTCAAAACGCTCACCACCTCAAACTAGCAATTGGGGGAGATACTGTACAGTATAAAGACTCTGTGCGAAACCTTGGGGTGATCCTGGATGGAAATCTAAAACTCAGACAGCAGGTATCAGCTGTCGTCAAGTCTTCCTTCTTCCATCTAAGAAATATAGCGAAAATCAAACACCTTATCCCAGCTGAAGACCTACCTGCCCTGGTTCACGCATTTGTATCCTCCCGCCTAGACTACTGCAACGCCCTGTTCATCGGATCTACAGATAAGGCTCTGCGCCCCTTACAGCTAGTACAGAATGCTGCAGCCAGACTCCTAGCCAATGCCCCCCGCAGCTCACACATCACCCCAGTACTGCAAACTCTTCACTGGTTGCCAGTAAAATGGAGAATCAATTTTAAGATCTGCCTGCTGACATTCAAGGCTCTACACCACATGGGACCCAAATACATAGCGGATCTATTGGAACTTTATGCCCCTTCACGCACCCTCCGCTCTGCCAACAAGATGAAGCTGGTTATTCCCAGGATACACTTAACATTTGGTGCTCGGGCCTTTTCCTACGCAGCCCCTACTCTATGGAACTCACTTCCACAATCAGTACGAGAGGCTCCTTCTCTGGACAGCTTTAAAAAAAGGCTTAAAACTCACCTCTTTTCCCGAGCCTTTGAGACTGCATAATGCAGGGTCACAGCGCTTTGAGTCCCCAGGGAGAAAAGCGCTATATAAATATTATTGTTATCTGACCCTTCCTCAAGGAAGGGTCAGATGACTCGTAACATGTAGTGTGTCAAGCTCAATAAACCACAAACGCAAGTTTGAAGCCTGTGGGGTGCCTTTCTCTATATCGTTGGAGTATTTGGTTGGCAGGAGTGGTGTACCTGCAGGGAAAGATCACCTGCATACGCTACCTATATAAGTATAGCAACCTTCTGAGTACCAAGGTGTACACTGAAGCATGGTGGGATTTGTAGTTTTGTCACAGATGGAATGCCAACGTTAGCCATCACTGCCCTTGGTGGATAAGGGTGGTGACTAGTTGACTCCCTGGTGGTGGAAACTATTGGATTGCAGTGTTGAGACATCCTTTATTGCTTTGGATATGAAATTAAGCCTACTATCACTGTCAACGGTACAATTTTTTTTTTGCGATCTTTTGATGTGATCTGAATGATCAAAACTAATCTGAAGGTAAATATCGATTGTTCACATTTACAGAATGATTCTTTCTTCAAATTCGATCATAAAATCCCACTTTTGGATTGATTTTATCTTATTAAGCAATCGACCAAAGAATAGGTTCTTATCGATTTCCTTCATAAACTGCAAATTTTCGATACAATTCGGTCATTCAAATAGCATCGAAAGATCGCATTTGGTGAAATTTTTTTTTACTGTTAATGGGCACCTTTTGTGTAATTACTCCAACTACCACATACACATAAAAGCATTCCCATGGCTGTGTAATATTGTTGCAGTAAATCCTGAAAACCTGAATGGTATTCAGTTACAAAATGTTTTTATAGTGATGATATAGGTTATACATATGTACTACGGTATAAGCAACCAGTACATAAGTAGAGGGAAGCTGCTGGATGATCCAGAGACTTTCCATGCCTACCACTAGCCCACCGATACTCTCTTTACGGCTGTGCTCGTTGAGGTGTGTTTTTGCGTCCGCACAGCACCTGCCTGAGTTCTGCCTGCTCCTGGAACAGCTCATGCATGGAGGAAAGAGCACAGTACAAGCGGCTGCATGCTGCTGCACAGGCACAGACAGGACTCAAGCAGGCCCAGTGCGGCTGCGCTCGTACACAGGGGAACACGGCCATGAGAGCAAATCCTACAATGCCTTTAAGGTTCCAGCGCTGGACCAGTGGGGCCGAGGACAATGGGGGAAGCCTCGGGAGTATCCAGAGCCTTCCATCTACTAAAGGTAAATATGTAACTTTTACTAAAAATTTCACATGGATTACTTGCATATAGTGATGTTAGATACTCGAGGTTTAAATTCGGTAGCGTTGGCCGCAGAAGAGGGGGGTTAACTTACCTATGCTGCCACCTATAGCCGATGCGTTCCCACACAACGGCACTTCTTCCTCCTTCCAGGTTTGATGGAGGAAGTAGTGAAGTTATGTGGAAGGCATTAGCTATGGGCAGCGGCATAAGTAAGTTAACCCCACTTTGCTGTGGGCAGCGCTATCTAATGTAAATTTTGATTACGAGTAGCTGCGTACTCCTAGCCAGGGCTGTGGAGTCGGTACAAAAATCCACCGACTCCAACTTCTCAGTTTAGAATTCCACCGACTCCGACTCCTCGACTCCGACTCCTCTAATTTGCATATTACAATCTTGTTGATTGAAAGTATGTAACATAAAATTCGTCTCTTAACTGCCAACGCTTAGGAATTTTAAGGCCACTGAAGCGAGAAGGATATGTAGATTGCCATATTTATTTCCCTTTAGTCATAGACTAAAACTGGTAAGAGTATTTATAAAAAGGTACCGACCGGAACAAAGAACATCTATCAGGCCCTAGGCAATGTAACTGTGGGTACATGTAAGGGCTCGTTTCCACTAGTGCGGCGTGCGTCTGCACTGAGCGGGAGGGCGGGATCGCAGGTGAATCCCATGAGCCGTGCCATGCACGGCTATGGGATTCGCAGCCTCCACCGCGAATTCTGCGGGGGGTTCCGGCCGAATCGCTCCCGCAAGCGATTCGGCCGCGGCGCCGCCATCCCCTATGGCAGAGTTTCCCCGTGCGATTCATGTGCGGGGAAACTGCGGAATCGCGGCGGAAACCGCGATAGTGGAAACGGGCCCTAAGAGTGATGTGCTTGTACTCTGCAGGAGAATGAGGCGATTCTTCCTCTATCACACACTCTGCAGGTACAATCTGAACAAGGTTTATGGGTGACAGACAACACCTCTGTGTTCACTGTGCACAACATTCTCAGTGGACTCCCTGCAGCTCTGTGGGGAGTGCATATGTAGAGTATAGTACTACTGTGTAACAAAGTAAACCTGAGAGATGAAATTAAAGTTTTATACATTCCTGGGGCTTCCTCCAGCCCCCTTCAGGCTAATCAGTCCCTCACTGTCCTTCTCCACCACCTGGATCTTCTGCTAGGAGTCCCGGTACTTGATCCAGTCTGGCGCAGTGCGCATGCATATACGCCGCCGCCGGGAGCGTACTACACCTGTGCAGCACTATTGCAAAAGGTGCGCTGACTGGTTGAATTACCGGTACTCATACCAGAAGACCCAGGTGGCGGAGGAGGACAGCGAGGGACTGATTGGCCTGAAGGGGGCTGGAGGAAGCCCCAGGTATGTATAAAACTTATTTTCGTCCATCTCAGGTACCCTTTTATTCGTAGTCACCATCAAACCAAATTTTAACAACATATCAAATTAGTTGATCAAAGGGAGTGCATACATTTGCATAAATCAGCATCAACGCAGAATTATTTCCATCTCATTGACCATCTCTATTAGTGACACGGCTACACATCAGGCTTTATTCTTACAGCATAGATGTTATTTAGTATATATAAGAGATTACTGTGTACACATCATATATACTGTACAGTCACAATCAGATGTGTATATCTGACTTTAAAAATACAGGGAATGCTTTATTGAAGCAGCACAAGTAACACATTTTGATTGGTTTATTTCATTTTTGCGGACGAAGCACGGCTATTACTGTATATATAAATTATTTATGATGACTATTATCTGAGAAATAGAACATTTTATCATATTTTCTATTTTAATTACAGTTTAAATTCAGTAGGAGTCAGTATTTTTTCCCTGACTCCAGGCACCCAAAATTGCCCGACTCCACGACTCCACAGCCCTGCTCCTAGCTAACATCACTACTTGCATATACTGTATAAGTGGCTGGGTATTATTATTATTATTATTTATTATTATTATTTAGTATTTATATAGCGCCGACATATTACGCAGCGCTGCACAGTGTATATATATATTGTCTTGTCACTAACTGTCCCTCAAAGGAGCTCACAATCTAATCCCTACCATTGCCATATGTCTATATTATGTAGTGTAAGTACTGTAGTCTAGGGCCAATTTTTAGGGGGAGCCAATTAACTTATCTGTATGTTTTTGGAATGTGGGAGGAAACCGGAGTGCCCGGAGGAAACCCACACAGACACGGAGAGAACATACAAACTCTTAGCAGATAGTGCCCTGGCTGGGATTCGAACCAGGGACCCAGCGCTGCAAGGCGAGAGAGCTAACCACTACGCCACCGTGCTGCTATTTAGAACTGAAGATGTTGGTCTTCAATTGTGATGAGGCTAAAAGCTAAAAAAGGTGTCCAGCTAAGGGTAACATCTTTACTTTGAATAAACCAGGATCTGGATAAATAGGAACTGTCCCAGAAATGCTGACACATGAGTTACAACACACAAACTTCATATTCCCTTTAGACACACCTCATTGTAAAAGACTAAAATCTCAGTAGAAAAAACAAAAACTACTGGCTGTCATGGAATATTTTGGCCACTTGATTTGGTTCTGACCGCAGGAAGGCCTGCAGCTTCAAATCCCCCCTCTAGTCAGTTGCGCAGCCCATACTGCTTGGTCTGGCAGAGCAGGCATTACTATTCATGATCGTTTTAGGCAACAAAGACTAGTCTCTATGGGGCTTTAGTTATTTGGGTTTTCTTGCCTCACAGCCTCATGTTAGTGGTGTTTTTTGTATACATATAAATGCATACTTGTGCAATGTAAGCAAATAAGAAAATTGTAAAAAAAATAAAAGTAAAATGCACATACACAAGTCATACTTACCTCCTGTGTTGTCTACTCATCAATCTCTTCCTCCTCTCCTGCGTCTTGTTTGTCCACTGTGATCAATGGAATCCTCTGTCCTCCATTTTGAAAATGGCCATTACCCTATAACAGCTTCATGTACAGCACACTGATAAACTGTAATATCGCCCACTTGAGCCATAGAGAAACATGGACATTACTTTGCTCATCAGTTCTTTCAGTTAAAACCGACAGCAACTGATCTATAACTGACAGCAACTGATCTATAACTGACAGCAACTGATCTATAACTGACAGCAACTGATCTATAACTGACAGCAACTGATCTATAACTGACAGCAACTGATACATTTCACTTCTGAAAAAACCTTGTCAGAAATGAAAGGAATCGTAAGAAGAAAATGGTGAGCTTTTGAGAGGAACGGACGGTGAGGTAGGTATGTAATAATTTGCAGGTACATCACGTGTTTATTTTAAATACTGTAATTTTTCTCGGCTCAGGTTCACTCTAAGCCTTGAACGTTCATTCAATAAAAGTAATTTCAAACATTCACTAAATTTCACAGTTTGCAATGACAAATTAAAAAAAAAATGTAGCTAAACGACAAGTGACCGATTTCAGGTATTCTTCCCGATCCATTCATATGGATTTTGGGCAAATATGGTGTAATCAGCTGGTGTGTACAAGTCATCCAAACAACAGTGTGTGGACCCTTCAGTCACATCTGCACAAGCATGCAACCAGCGAAGTCACAACACCTGACCTGCATGTGCATTTGGGGTCAGTCACTCAAAAGATTTTAGAAGCACAGCAGCCAGTCAAGCCAATTCTGTTTGAAAACAAGGAATGGCAGCCACCATATTCATGTTTACTTTAACACACCCAGACAATCCAACCCCTGAACAATACCCCTGGACCTACAGATGGATCTGTACTTACTACAAACCTGCTGTTGACTCTCTCTAAGATCTGCTTCTCGTTTAAGGCCATGGATTCCCCTTTCCGCTTCTTAATGCGTTTCTTCTCCAGTTTCTTGCAAGCGTACATCTTGCCGGTTGCTCGCACTTGGCAGGCACAGACCTGGACATAGTAAATTAAAGAAAAGGAAATCAATTATTTTAAACTTTATTTAGCAAAACTCAAATGCAAGTCAAAATAAATCTCAGGACAAATCAATTTATTATCACATTATAAGAGAAAAGTAACACTAATCAATATACTGTAATTAAAAGGGCACTATTGCTAATTTCATATTTTTCAGACCCTTTAACATACATATGTCTTTTTGGAGTAATGTTATGGTACAGTATATAGTTTAATATAAATGTAATTGTTCACTGCCAAGAATGATTTATAGCCAGGCAGTCAAGTCAGCAGCTTTCCCTTTTCGACGCCAATGCAGACTATACCATCGTATAGTAGGGAGGCATCTGTTATTGATTGTAGAGCTGCCGTTATGTAAATCCCCTCTGGCCAGCTCATTTACCTTTTTCCACCTTGTAACTGCACTAGGTGCAGTTACTCTGCTCACTGTAGCCGCTGTAAAGTGTAGGACGCAGCCTCCTCCATACAGCGCTGGCTGTGTGTGCTGTGTGTTGATACGCTGCCCGGCCACCAAGGACTGCGCAGTTCAGAAGCCGGTCGGGTTGCCATAGAAACGGACAATAGGTGTCCGTTTCATTGCCAGCTTAGCGAAAGGGGTTCTTGGCGGCTGGGCGGCGTATCAATACACAGCCAGCGCTGTACGGAGGAGGCTGCGTCCTACACTTTAAGGCGGCTGCTGTGAGCAGAGTAACTGCACATTAGTGCAGTTACAAGGTGGAAAAAGGTAAAGGAGCTGGCCAGAGGGGATTCAAATAACAGCTCTACCATCAATAACAGATGCCTCCCTACTATACAATGGTATAGTTTGCATTGGCGTCGGAAAGGGAAAGCTACGGACGTGACTGCCTGGCTATAAATCATTATTGGCAATGAACAATTACATTTATATTACATAGCTCCCAACTGTCCCTTTTTCGGAGGGACAGTCCCTTTTTGGGAGCCCTGTCCCGCTTTCACCCTCATTTGTCCCCCTTTCAGGACTTTGTCCCTCTTTCTATGTAAATATATATATTTCTATACTAAAAATGTGTTTGATTGACTCTAAACTTTATTCCCAACCTTTAAATTGATATATTACTCATTTTAAAATGTTACTATGAAGGAAAATGAACCAGGATAGAAAGGACCAGTGTGGTTTGAATTATAAAACATATGTTTCTTATGAAATCTTTATGGTGAGTGTGTGGCGTGGTGAGCGTGGTGAGGGTGTGGCCAGGGTTGTGACAGGGGCGTGGCTTAAGTGTCCCTTTTTCTCATCTCAAAAAGTTGGGAGGTATGATATTAGACTATATACTGTGCCATAACATTACTCCAAAAAGACATGTATGTTAAAGGGTCTGAAAAAGATGAAATTAGCAATAGTGCCCCTTTAATTGTATGAGATAATACATTTGCATTAATAGATATGCACTGTGGTTTTACTGCACACAAAAATGTACAAAAAAACATCAAGAAAAGCGTATTTGCCAAAGGCAGCTCTACATTTATTGCACCTATTACAATCATAGCTGTCTATTCCATCCCTTCTATACAACTTCTACATAATCAAAGCTAAATGGTGATCTAACAAAATATTAGAGTGGCTTTTTTTTTTTTGGACACCCAAAATGAATGTTAATGATAGACAGTCTACCGTGCGACATTAGTGGGCTCCTCTTCATCAACATCCCACGCTGGAATCAGATACTTGCCTTGGTAGTGGAAAGTCTCTGGATCCTCCAGAGGTTTCCCTCGGCCTTCTCCAGACCACCACCCGGGACCCTCTGAAAGTTCACAGCCACGCTCCAGTCCATGATTGAGCACCGCCACACTGTGCAGCTGATGGCCCACACTTGTGTGCAGTAGCACAGAGCTGCTCATGAATGGCGTAAAAAGCCATGCATGAGCGACTCCATGCTACTGAGCAGGCCACCTTGCACCTGCACTGGTACACAGACGGTGGCATGGCGGAACTCTTTAAAGTGGACCTGATCTCTAGCACAGGACAGAAGGAAAAAAAGAGAGAAATGCACCCTGTATGTATTTAGAGAGTTTGACCTGTTTAATTCTCCCTCACTTGTGTCTAATCACAAGTTGTAATTTGACCTCACCCCTGTGTCACATGACTGCCAATGGCAGATAAGCTCATTTGAAAGCACAGGCTGTTAACAATAGGTCTGCTTCCATGAATCACGAAGTAGAAACAGTGCAGATTTATTGTAGGATTTGTATCGGCTGTAACAAAGAATGTTTACTGTTTAAAGCCCCATCTACACGATACGATTCTTTGTGCGATTGAATTACGATTCTATTTACGATCCGATTAAATCCGACATGTCCGATCTGGATTCGCTTCAATTCGATTTGCCATTGTTCTGCAATGGCAAATCGAATCCCGATCGGATATGTTGGATTTAATCGGATTGTAAATAGAATCGTAATCGAATCGCACAAAAAATCGTATCGTGTAGATTGGGCTTTAAAGTTATCATGCTGTTGTGTATCTTTTAGAGCAGAGAGGAGATCTGAGACTTCAGTTCCACTAACAAGCCCTTGAGGTTTGGGGAAGGGGGGGGTGGGGGGTGGCAGAAAGCTGGAACATCAAAAGGTGATAATCCAGAGGCTTCCTTCTTTTCAAAGCCCCATACACACTCAACAGCGGTCTTTAAAAGGCTCACAACTGTTCTTGTGAAACACCTAAAAAAATCTCTTGCTATTGTTCAAGCAGCAGTTAAGACTGATAAGGAGTCAATTCAACATTTGGATTGACTTATCAGCTGCTTGAACAATAGCAAGAGATTTTTTTTAGGCGTTTCACAAGAAAAGTTGTGAGAGCCTAATGCTGGATATACACGGTACGTTTTTGTACCGCTGAATCGAGCCGCTGATAACTCGATCGATAAAATCCGACGTGCCCGATCACCCGCCGGCTCCATTACGCACTCGATACCGCAGGCAGAACAATAGAAGAAAACGAATAGAAGATAAGAAGCGGGGACGGACGGGAATCGATCCAGGCGCCCGCGGAGACACGCCGGAATCGAGCCAGCGGTACAAAACGTACCATGTATGCCCAGCATAAGACCGGTGTTGAGTGTGTGTATGGGGCTTAAGACAACAAGTATTGTACTTGGGCACTTTTTCCCTACAGGGGTAAACTTAAAATCAGCAAAAAAAAAATATATCAATGTCTATTTACCACAATCTATATTAAAAACGATTCATTTTCAATACCTTAGCAGCACTGCAAAGCTAATCTCCATTTACAGAACATCTGGAGCAGGTCTGAACTCTTATGCACTATGAGTGTCCTGAGCAGCCAGCTGGCATAAAGACTTAATAGTCACTGGTGGTTCAGTGGTTGCATTAAAACCTGCATTATGAATGTATGTCTTTACATCTGCAGCTCACGGTTACAGTCAACTTGATTTGTGCAGCGACAGAGGCTTGCGACTCCCTTTGTCACAACAGAGAACAGACCAGCACCATTGTACTATGAATGATACTAACTTTATTATTAGTTATTCTGCACATTTCAGGAATATTGTAAATAAAACCAGAAAAAGACTACGAGGTCCAAATACCACACCAAACCACAAGGTAATATCAATATAAATATAATATTTAATAATCCATCAAGAAACAAAAAAACAGTTCTTTTTATGCATTAACCAGCACACTGGGTCGTCTGATGCACATGATTATAGGAAGAGGATAAAAGAATACTACGAGACCTCAAGTTCAAAAATTAGAAAAAAGCTTTATTTGAACCTTCAAAATGACACAGAACCACACTAATAAAAAGGTATTAAAATCAAGGGTTAAGCTCAACCAGACCTCTACCATTCCCATTCTGGGGTCCTCCATTCACACCTACACACACCAGCAGCAACATACACAACACATTGCTCATGAGCTACACAAAACCGGTTATCAATCAATCACTTGCATGCAAAAATTACAGCACTTAGTGTAACTAGCATCAATGAATGGATATACGACATTGCAACTCGTTGGAGCCTAAAAAAGAAAGACATGCAGTTCTTTGCAAATATTCCAAGGGAGCACCTCTCATACTCCACTATCATTAGCATTAAAGCCAGTCCAGTCATGTTAGTAAGCATTAGAGAGCTAACCGGGCAGCACGGTGGCGTAGTGGTTAGCTCTCTCGCCTTGCAGCGCTGGGTCCCTGGTTCGAATCCCAGCCAGGGCACGATGTGCAAAGAGTTTGTATGTTCTCTCCGTGTCTGCGTGGGTTTCCTCCGGGCACTCCGGTTTCCTCCCACATTCCAAAAACAGATAAGGATAAATTAATTGGCTCCCCCTAAAAAATTGGCCCTAGACTACAGTACTTACACTACATAATATAGACATATGGCAATGGTAGGGATTAGATTGTGAGCTCCTTTGAGGGACAGTTAGTGACAAGATAGATATATATATATATATATATATATATATATATATATATATATATATACACACTGTACAGCGCTGCGTAATATGTCGGTGCTACATAAATACTAAATAATAATAATAATTAGTAAGCAAAGTTGCGCCAATGTCCAGTTCCTGAAGGTTTTAGCTTTAAATTGTGCAGCACATTTAATTAGTGTTCATCAATAGGCTCACAGCGTTGGTGAAGTATAGTGACATGCAGCAGCACTCATGATATAGGCATGGCAAATCAGCTTGAGTGATCAAACATTGCTTGAGCGGGCAGTGTTTCCCTGTTTATACCCGCTCACCGCAGTCCAGCGATTGCCTTAAGTTATGCGTACTCACGCTTCCATGTGCGTCTGCTGGCTGTGTTGCTCGGGTAGGGGATCCCCTGTGGGTAGCAGTACTTCATCCCGCGATCAATCCGCGTTCTAACTGCTTCTCGCCGGAGATCAGCGTGGGACACAGCTGTGGATAGGTCCGGCGTCTTAGGCTCCGCCCACCTACATGTTTCGGCCAATCACGGCCTTCCTCAGGGTGTAGGGCCTGAGTCTGATGCACATGCCTCGTGTCTGTCCGGTTTGATCTCTGTGCTGCGCTGGTGGACTCTACTTACCCTGAGTAACCAGCATGTATGTGCAGAACATACCCGTCAGTGTGAGTATATATGATTAATACTGAAGCCCTTCTATACATTTTCTGTTGGGTATGTTATCTTGATGTTTAACAATTACATGCCGACTCTTAGGACTCATCAGGCACACTATAAGCGCTTTACTGAGCGCTTGTGATTGATTAGTGCTTTATCAGCATGCATAAAAAAAAAAAATAAAAAAAAAAAAAATCGCTCCCATTCACTTTAATTAAAATCGTGGTAAAAATAGCTACGATTTTCTCGTACAATCGTGGCGAGTTTTATGCAATTTTTACCGCGATTTTAATTAATGTGAATTGGAGCGTTTTTTAAAACGCGCTAATCAATTACAAAACGCTCAGAAAAGTGTTTATAGTGTGCCTGAGCCCTTAGAGCCCGTTCAGACTGCACGCGTTTCCAGCCGCGTTTTGGGAACGTGTGCAGGAGGCCGACACGCACGACATCAGACAGTGCATAGAGTGCACTGTCTGATGTTCACACTGCATGCGTTCCGGACCTGTGCGGTCCGGAACGCATGCTGCACGCAGATTTTGACAAAACGCGCGGCTGACCCATTCACTTTTCAGTGATCGGATCAGCCATGCAACGCACACAAACGCGGATGGCGTGTGTTCGTACGCGTTGTGGTCTGCACGCGTTCCGCACGCATGGCCATCCGCATTTGTGATCTGAACGGGCCCTTACTCATTACTTAACATAACTTAAGTTCGTACAATTACCATTGTACACCCTTATCATTGAGGTGATTCATCATTGCTTTAAAGGGAAGGTTCAGGGAAACCTTTAAAAAAATAAAAATCCATATCCACTTACCTGGGGCTTCCTCCAGCCCGTGGCAGGCAGGAGGTGCCCTCGCCGCCGCTCCAGAGGCTTCCGGTCGTCTTCGGTGGCCGACCCGACCTGGCCAGGCCGGCTGCCAGGTCGGGCTCTTCTGCGCTCCAAGGACGGGCTCTTCTGCGTCCCACGCGGGCGCGCTGACATCGCAGGCGCAGTAAAGCCCGGAGGACGTCCGACGACGTCAGCGCGCCCGCGTGGGACGCAGAAGAGCCCGTCCTTGGAGCGCAGAAGAGCCCGACCTGGCAGCTGGCCTGGCCAGGTCGGGTCGGCCACCGAAGACGACCGGAAGCCTCTGGGGCGGCGGCGAGGGCACCTCCTGCCTGCCACGGGCTGGAGGAAGCCCCAGGTAAGTGGATATGGATTTTTATTTTTTTAAAGGTTACCCTGAACCTTCCCTTTAATGCTCCACACTGAGCCCATCCAGTTCTCCCTCCACAGTCAAATGTACCTCTAAGGTTGCCACTAATTATCCAATCTTTTTCATCCAATCTTACCTGAAGTATCCATTCAGTATATGGACTCAATTTACCTTTATACTACATAGATTTGGTAAGATTGGATGAAAAAGATTGGATCATTAGTGGCCACCATTAGGCCCAGTCAGGAGAAGCAGCTGAGCATCTGCATTGCTATAGCAACACAGCGCTCTCCTAGCTCTGCTTGGCTACAGTTGCATGTTCGCTCCCTGCCCACTCCTCCTATTTTGCTTGCTTATTCAAACGGGCTTAAAGAGAATCTGTATTATTAAAATCACACAAAAGTAAACATACCAGTGCGTTAGGGGACATCTATTACCCTCTGTCACAATTTCGCCGCTCCCCGCCGCATTAAAAGTGGTTAAAAACAGTTTTAAAAAGTTTGTTTATAAACAAACAAAATGGCCACCAAAACAGGAAGTAGGTTGATGTACAGTATGTCCACACAGAAAATACATCCATACACAAGCAGACTGTATACAGCCTTCCTTTTGAATCTCAAGAGATCATTTGTGTGTTTCTTTCCCCCTGCATCTCTCATGCCTGAAGTTTCAGGCTGCTCAGTTCTTCCTGCAAACAGCTTTGCCTTTGTCTGTTATTCCTCAGTATCTGAAAGCCCAGCCAGCTCAGAGGACGATTTATCCAGCTTGTAAAAGATAAGAGAGAAGAGAGAAGCTGCCCTAATCTAAGTAATATACAGGCAGTGTGCATAGAGGGGCCTGGAAGGGGGAGTTCATAGCAGAACCACAACACTGAAGAACTTGGCAGCCTTCCAGACACAGGCCGACAAGTCTGACAGGGGAAAGATACATTGATTTATTACAGAGCCTGTGATAGTAGAAAGTGCTGCAGTAAGCCAGAACACATTAGAATAGCTTTTGGAACTTGTAGGATGATAAAAAACAGGATGCAATTTTTGTTACGGAGTCTCTTTAAGCAGGGCAAGAGCATGCACCTCTGATGAAGCCTTCTTGATGGCAATATGCGTTAGGAGGTGGTGTGGTTTGGTGTCTGGCTGTGTCTCCTCCTTGGTTAGCTCCTCATTCTATTGCAATCTGGCACTGTTTCTCCTCTGCAGTCTGACTTTTGTTGATTACTCAGGTCACTATCCCACTTTCTAATTTGCACTGCCCCTTTATTTTTCATGCTACTGTACTGTCTTGCAGGAATTCTGCAGTGCATTGTATGCAGCATGCTCAGGGGCGTAGGGGCCACGGTCGCAGCAGGCACCTGTGCGACTGGGCCCGCTCGTCCTCCCCACGTGCTGCCGCTGAGGGGTCATCAAATACTCACATAGCCACGATCCACGCACTGCATCTACAAATTTCTCCCTGTCCTGCGTTCCAGCTCACAGTAAGAACTCCTCTTAGGGGCCCCTAGGGGGCGCTTTTACTGTGAGATGGAACGCAAGAACAGTAAGTAGATGCAGCGCGTGGATCGCAGCAAAGTATTTGATGACTGCTCAGCCGCTGCTGGTCCGTGCCGCTGCGTCTCCGCCTGGCTCTGGCTACCTATACCGAGGCACCTATTCCTGGCTATCTATACCGAGGCACCTATTCCTGGCCATCTGTACTGAGGCGCCTATCCCTGGCTATCTGTACTGAGGCGCCTATCCCTGGCTATCTGTACTGAGGCGCCTATCCCTGGCTATCTGTACTGAGGCACCTATTCCTGGCTACCTGTACTGGAGGCCCATCCTGGCTATGTAATGTAAATTCCGCATTGGGGCCCCGAGGTTTGTAGCTACGCCACTGAGCATGCTACTGCCCTTACAGTGTGGTTCCTTCCACCCTTGCACTTTATTGAGCTCAGAAGCACTTTCTCCATTTTAATACCTCTTTGCACTCAACGCTGTCTTGCATAAATTATCATCATTCTCTGCAGCGGTATACCATTTTTACACATGCATAGACCACAAACACTTCATGCACTATATAATCCTGATTTGCTTTACCTAAGGAGGTTATATGTATAGAGGATTTTCTCTTCTAGTTGCTACAATGCGACTTCCTACCTGCTGATTATGGAGTACTTGATAGTTGTTTCTTGTTCTACTGATTTTTTTTTTGTGTGATTTTAATTGTTTTTATGTCTTGATGGATTAATAAACATGAATTTATACTGATATTACCATTTGGTATGGTGCTGCACTTGGACCTCTTGGTCTCTTTCTGGTTTGCAACTTCCTTGACTGATTGTGTCAGTAGGAGGATGCTGTGTGAACACCTTCCATGTTCTGTACTGGATGAGACCATGCAGACTTGCTGTCACGGCAAGAGGTGGGCAAGCAAAGGTCGGCTTCTCCTGCCCTTAAACAACATGGCCCTATTGTGATGGGGATGAGACAGAAAATAAATAGTTGTGGGAGTAAGAAAAACACAGAGATAACTGAATCATTCAGTCCATCACAGTAAAGGCACTTATTACTGCTATAAATAAAAACTATTTATCTCACTAAATAACATTTCTAGATAGAGCCCCCTGTGTACTGAGATTAGACTTGTTTTTCTCTCATTCACAGTTGCCCCATTAAAAAGCATGTCTTTTGATGTTTATCAGTGTATAAAGAAGCATAGTAAACACATGACAGACAAGGAACAGAGGCCTATTCATCTCTGAATCCAAAACACTGTTCACACCCTTCACATCACCTTTCTGGACTCCAAAGTACAATTTTATCTTCTTCAAACAGAAGGTTTTTAACACATTTCAACTCCACATAAACAATAAATAACATCCATACAGCAGCTCAGGGCAGTGAGTGAACATTCCAACAGTTTTCTTCACGCCCTTGAGAAGCCAGCCATGCATGAAAAACTTGGTTTATTGCACTCCTATATATTTTATTACTGTACTTTTTCAGAGCCATATAATCCCACTTGCAGGCAGCAGCTTCCTAACCAGTGAAAGGTACAGACCACATACACCTCCACTATGGGGCATTCAGTAGGGGCATTACAGCGAAAGAAAAGGAAGAGGATCGGGGGGGGGGGGGGGGGGGGTACCTGATTGGTACTTCTACAAGACAGATAGGGACTGCAGCTACATTCTTAAAAAGGGGACCAAGCAGCATTTTTATGATGAGAGGATCAAAACGCTCATAACCCCCTACCAAATCAACCAATTGGTGCAGGATCTGGGAAGCCAAGCCAATATAGGAATTTGCACAAAAGGATCCGCAAACCATCAGTGGTAGAAGAAATGCTGGTTGTTCTTTATTCAGATAATCCACATGGCAAAGGTAAAAAAATCACAAGGTTCAACTGACGCGTGTCGGGCTTACAGTCTGCCCTTAGTCATAGTTAAAAACTATGACTAAGGGCAGACTGTAAGCCCGACACGCGTCAGTTGAACCTTGTGATTTTTTTACCTTTGCCATGTGGATTATCTGAATAAAGAACAACCAGCATTTCTTCTACCACTGATGGTTTGCGGATCAAGCAGCATTTTTAGCACAAAAAAATGCATGCTAACAATTTGGCTTATTGATAAAAAAGAAAGCTTCCATCCTACCTCTTCTTTTTACATTTAAATGTTTGTTAGAGGCTTTTATTACTCTACTTTTGTGGACTGACAGGGCCTGTGGTCCCCAGAAATAGCAGGCAGATAAGAACAGCTGTAATTAGCAGTAGCAATGAGCAAACAAAAGCTTTCATCAACAGGGGGTGGGGAGATGGGACACTGTTCTTCAAACAGAGAGAAGTCATGCTTTGCTACCTTCACATCTTCTCTCTGGATAAGGGCAGAGTGAAGGGGAGGGTGGAAACTGACAGCTCATACAGCTATTCGAAACTACGACAAACTGCAGAAGAAAAACACTGTCATCTCTCTTCTCCCTGTATCTCTTTTATGTCCATTTGCCTCCAGTGTCCCACTCTGTGTTACCTCAGTTTTCCGTGCCTTCAATACCTCCCTCTATGCCACCTCTGTTCCCCCCTGCCCCTGTGTGACATCTGCCCCCATGTGCCTACAGTGTACCACAGCAAAATGTCATTTTACCAGCTAAGTATTTTAAAATAGATTTTCTCAAAAACTACAAGGTGTTTTTGAAAAAAAAAAAATGTTTTTGACTTGTTCCCACAGAATCAAATTTCAAATTTTCAGGCCGTTCGTATCAGCAAGTCAGTTGGATATTTGTAAGCCAGGGACTACCTATATTTCTCTTATTTATTTATTTATTTTAAATACATATTTATTGTCTTCCAAAACAAAAGTTGTACAGACATTTGCCAAATATGTAATACAGATTAGTATACAGAAAACAGGACAACAAGGCTATGCGTAGAGATACGGCACAATTACATTCTGGGTAAAGGATCTCTAATAAACATCATGTATAAAAAGATAAGTATATAGGACTGATTCCATATACCTGTTCAGTGGGTATATAGGTCTAATTCATTGGAACTTTTTTCAATCCCAAGAAGAGAGGAGAAGAAAGGTAAGTGACAAAAGAAAGACATTGTCAAAAACCTGAGGGTTAAAGGGGTGAAGCCCCAAGCAGAAAAGGAACAAAAAAATCAAAGCAAAGATCACTACCAGCAGCTGTCTATGTCTCAGATGCTGGGAATACATGGTTCGTTTTTGAGCCATTTAGATGTCTGATCTCCTGCCCGATCGTTTCGCCGCTTGATTTGTGATAGCAGGGACTGGAAAAAGGTAAGAAAAATTAGCAGAAGATAAAAGAATCGATCGGCGAAACGATCGAACAGAGAAACAAGCGGCAAAAACGAGCCATGTATGCCCAACATAGCATACTTATGTAGAGTTTATGAATTTTCAGCCACAAAGGTTAAATGGGGAATAATGTCTTAAATAACATCTTGTGTAAAGTGGCTCTTCCCTAAAACCATCTAGCCAAGTGATCACAAATGTTTTCATCCTATTTTGGGTTGAATGGATTATTTCCTCCATCTGCATGATACAGTATAGTTTAGTAAACTTGCTAGGTCAAAAAGGGTGGGAGTAGTAATTTTCCAGTGTTTGGCAATGGATTGCACAATTGCAGTGAGAATGTGTCTCAAGGGGCCCATACACTCAGCCGATTTTCTGGCCGATCGATTGGTCTATTGCAAATCGGTTGGCCGATCAACGGCCGATTTCGATGGATTTCCATCGAACTGGCAGGGTGGAAAATCTAGGCTGATCTGTTGAGATTGCTTATCATTTTGCATTGGCCCTAATGCCATCAGATCGATTTTCACTAGATTTCAAACTGAAATCTATTGGAATTCTATCCTAGTAAAAAATGTTCCTAAAACACATCAGATAGATAAGAAATCTATCTGATGATCTATTTGCTGCTAATCTGACGAGTTTATGCTGGGAATACACCATACAATTTTCTGTTGGATTAGATTTTTCTGTTAGATTTTCTGTAATTAGATTATTTTCTGTAAAGTACTGGTAAAGACTGGTCATTATCTCTGGTGCATGGTCTTCTGGTTATCTCCTTAGTAGAACAATGCCTAATTGCTCGGCAGGTAGATGGTTAGATAGATAATTTCCAACATGTTGGAAATTATCTATCTGGCAGGTAAATTGTATGAAGTGTATCTAGCAGAATGCTGGGAATACACAGTACGTTTTCGCCGCTCAATTCTGACGCCCGATTGATTCCTCCGCTCGATTCCGCGGGCGATTCTCTTGCTCGTTTTCCTTATCTTTTTCCATTGTCCCCCATGCGGAATAGAGCGCGGAATCAATCGGGCGGGTGATCGGACATGTCGGAATCAATCGAGCCATCTAAATGGCTCAATCGAGCGCCGAAAACGTACCGTGTATTCCCAGCATTAGGGCCAGTGCACACCAAAAACCTCTAGCAGATCTGCAAAATGCTAGAGGTTTTTGAAGCATATTTTCAAGCGATTCTAGGCATGTTTAGAGAGATTATCTAAACATGCCTAGCGTTTTTTGGAGCGTTTTTGTGTAGCAGATTTCATATATTGTTACAGTAAAGCTGTTACTGCACAGTTTCCGCAACAAAAACGCCTGCAAAACCGCTCTGAAGTAGTGTTTTTCAGAGCGGTTTGAGCTTTTCCTAGACTTTACATTGAGGCAGAAACGCATCTGCAAACCGCAAAAATGCTGCAGGAGCCACATTTGCGGTGTGCTAAAAACCTCAAACCGCTGGTGTGCACCATCCCATTGAGATACATTAGCCAAGAGTTTTCACAGGCGGCAGCAGTTTTGCAAACGCTATTAAAACAGCTTGGTGTGCACCAGCCCTTAGAAAAGATTTTGGGGATTTGGATATTGGGCCTGGTATATCAGACAGCAAGGCTATTGCAGCTGCTGGAAAGTATTGTTTGCCTGACACAGCGAATGCCATCTTCCACCCTGGTTGAATTAATTCACAGTCCCACCACATATGTTTATACCTTCCTTTTCTCCAGCAGTTTTCTGAGATCTCTGGGGAGAATGGATGTAGCAGGGTTGGGTAATAGTACCATCATGATAGGATTTATGAAACACATTTAAATTCCCATCCAGAAAGGACTAAGTCTTTATAGATTTTCAATACGGCTCTGATGAGTGCAGCACTGTTTTATATCTTTTTTTGTATTACTAACACAAAGAAGAATCAAAGCCATGCAATACATCGCAGCACTTCAAAAAGACACCGGCCTCCTGAGATCATCACTGTATATGGGTCACACATGGCGAGACTGTCCTAACCTGAAACTACAGCTAAAATCTCTGTATCCTGGAACGGAGGTAAAATCAGGGCAGTGAAGTCATGGTGTTTGCAGCAATCATTTGCACACTAGTACTAGGCCATTGTTTTAGGTTTACTAGTTGGTTTTTGGTTTACATAGCTTAACTTTAATCTTGTTTTAAAAAGAACAAAGGAAGTGGTTTATATTTTTGAACTGAAATGTTGTTCTTGTTTTTTTATATAAGATATTCATTTATAGCTTTTTGATAAAGAAATATAACCATGCCACAGGAATGGCATGGAAGAATAGGACGGAGCGCGAACTGAGAAGGCTTTGTGGTACCCAGAACCTTCCACTTAGATATGAAATGTGTATAAAAACTTTTTTTTTCTCTTCTTTTTTCGGCTTTAAAGAGAATCTGTATTGTTAAAATCGCACAAAAGTAAACATACCAGTGTGTTAGGGGACATCTCCTATTACCCTCTGTCACAATTTCACCGCTCCCCGCCGCATTAAAAGTAGTCAAAAACAGTTTTAAAAAGTTTGTTTATAAACAAACAAAATGGCCACCAAAACAGGAAGTAGGTTGATGTATAGCATGTCCACACATAGAAAATACATCCATACACAAGCAGGCTGTATACAGCCTTACTTCTGAATCTCAAGAGATCACTTGTGTGTGTTTACCTTCTGTCCCCAGCTTCTCTCATGCACTGAACATTACAGGCTTCCTGCAGACAGCTCTGCCTATGTCGTTAATTCCTCAGTATGTGACAGACCAGCTCCTTTCACAGCCTCCAGGGGAGGATTTTTATCCAGCTCTCTTCTATCACTGATAAGATAGCAGAGAAGCTGCTGGCTTATGTAAATAAAACACACACTGGAGTGTGCATAGAGGAACAGTTCAACACTGAAGAACTTGGCAGCCTTCCAGACACAGGCTGACAAGTCTGACAGGGGAAAGATACATTGATTTATTACAGAGATGGTTATAGTAGAAAGAGCTGCAGTGAGCCAGAACAGATTAGAATAGGTTTAGGAACTTGTAGGATGGTAGAAAAAAACGTTGTAATTTTTGTTACAGAGTCACTTTAAAGGGAACCTGAAGTGAGATGCATACGGAGGACGACATATTTATTTCCCTTGAAGCAAAACTGTTGCCTGGCAGTCCTACTGATTTTTCTGGCACCGGACTTGTCTGAGTCACACACCTGAAACAAGCATGCAGCAGTCTTCAGTGAAAGCACCTGATCTGCATCCTTGTTCAGGGTATATGGCTAAAAGTATTACAGGCAAAGATCAGCAGGACAGCCAGGAAATGTGGACTGTTTAACCACTTAAGGACCACAGGCTTAACCCCCCCTAAAGACCAGGCCATTTTTTGCTAATTAAGCCACTACAGCTTTAAGGCCCCGCTGCAGGCGTACGTTAAAAAGGGGCGCTGGGAAAAAAGGGCGCCGGGTTTTAAACGATAAACATGGATAACGTTTAAAAAATATAATGTACTATATTTCGTTTAAAAATAATGTTTTATAAAGTTATAAATCATTAAATAATGTGCATGAAATTGGCAATTGTGAAAACGTTAATCTTCCGTTTAAAAAGTGAAACGTATAATAACGTTTAAAAAAAAAATAGTAAGTAACCCTCCCTGTACCTACCCCTAACCCCTGGACCCCCGTGTTGGTGCCTAAACCTAAGACCCCCCTGGTGGTGGCTAAACCTAAGACTCCCCTGATGGTGCCTAAACCTAAGACTCCCCTGGTGGTGCCTAAACCTAAGACTCCCCTGGTGGTGCCTAAACCTAAGACTCCCCTGGTGGTGCCTAAACCTAAGACCCCACTGTTGATGCCTAAACCTAAGACCCCCCTGGTGGTGCCTAAACCTAAGACCCCCCTGTGATAAGCATTAATAACGTGTGAAAAAAATATTGTGCTGTTTTTCGTTTAAAAATAATGTTTTAAAAAAGATTGTACTGTTTTTCGTTTAAAAATAATGTTTAAAAAATTATAAATCATAAAATAATGTGTAATCATGAGAAGCAGTTATAAAACAGTAAAAGTCTCCGGGCGCCGCTTATAAAACGTTATTTTTCTCCGGCGCCCTTTTTTCCTGTCGGGCGCCCATTAAACGATATTTATTATGGGAGTGAATGGCGGCGCCCGATTTGTCCACTTGCCTCAGGCGCCCGAATTTACTGTTCCCCCGCTGCAGGGCAATACAACTCAGCACACAAGTGATTTCAAAGCTCTCTGTTGGTGGGAAATGATAGCTCCCAGGATGTTTGTTTTTTGCTTTTCTTTGTTTTTAATAAATATTTATTTTAATATTTTTAAAATAAATAGCCCTATTTTTTTTTTTTTTTATAATTACCCTCCCTCCCTCTGCCAGCCAATGAGTGCGATCAGTTGTCATAGGCTTTAGCGGATCGCTGTCTTGCCACTCAGGGGGACAGCCGTGTCACACAGCTGTCCATAGTACAGCGTTGCCGTAGATCACAGCGCTGTACTATGTAAATAGACGGTTTCACCGTCTGTCTCCTAGCGGCAATCGCCGCTGGGAGACTGATGGCAGAGCGGAGCTCCGTCATACAAGCGGAGATGTGCGCGCATCGGCGTGCTCGATCTCCTGCAAAACACGTCCCCAGGACTTTACGTTGATCGGCGTGACGAGGTCTTGAAGAGGTTAAGCTCCATATCCCTTCTCAACTCAGGTCCCTTTAAAAACTTTTGTCACTTAAAACAATGTTTAGAGATAATTTCGGACCGTAGTTTAGTGACAAGACTTGTATAGGGATGCTCCCCACTGAGCAGTGTACTGTATTCTGTTCTATGGACAGGTAGGAGGAAACTTTATTGGAAGTTCATGAAGGATGAAAAGGAATTGTGTAAAAGTGAGCCACTCTGGTAGATTGCTATAGGGATGACCAAGGAAAGCAGGGGACATCTGAACATCGTAAAAAATTTAAAAATATCAAGAGTGGTCACTTTGGCCAAGGAAAAAACCCAAGTGCATATATAGCTTTACACAAATATCTGTTTCTTTAAGTAACTATCTATTGACTCTAAACAGGCAAGTGAGCAAACTTTGACAATTCATAGCATGTTCCTTTAAGTCCCTGTAAAAGATGAATTACAACGGATCTTACCTCACCGAAACCGCCTTTGCCCAGAACTCTATATTGGCGAAATGTATTCTTTGTAACCGGCTGCCTGCAAATAATGACAAGCAGAAGTTGTGGAATGAATTTGCTACACTGTGATGTTATTGCATGTGTCATTATTCACACCTATCAACAGTCCTGTCACATGTAGGCCTCAAGGAGCATGGCCTCAACAGAAGGGGATTTCACAGCAATGGATTACTGCTCACCTCTCCAGCCATTTCCATTGCAAAAAGCGGTTGTAATACTGGCTGTCCAGGTAATCTGAAAATGGAGCCATGCTGAGGAAATCATGGACAAGTCTGAAATAGAATGAAAAAAAAAAAAATGTGATTAAGCGATGAAACAAATAATACCACTCTGTACAATTTAATGGGTACAAATGATGGCATATAACAAACATACATAGACGGAGAGTACAAAGCTAGGACACAAGAAAACAGGATCATCTACAAAAGAGCATACAGTCAGTGGACCAGAAACAGAAGAAGATGAGCCCTGCAAATGACGATGTGGTCACATGATGTGGAAGACAGAAACCGGAAGCCTGGAAGAAACCCTCTCTACTGCCCGGCTGCAATGAAGAAGATACCTGGGTACGTTTTTAACCCTCCCTCGCCTACCAGGCTGCTGCACCCGTCCTCACCTGCTGGAGTGGCAAACGGAGTGAAAATGGATCTAATCGACCGGTGATCGGATTCGTTTTCACAGATCTGTTTGCAATTGTGGACCAAGCCATACAAATCCGGTGAAGCAGAGACCGGATCTGCTTTACCGGATCAGTTTTGCCTAAAATTATAGTGTAAACCGGCCCTTAGGAAATGGCGTACAATTAATAGGATACATGAGATTTGGGTTAATAGTAATGAAGGGTTAGAACTTAAGGTGGACACACACACCATACAATTTTTAAAATATCTTTTCAATTCAAGAACTGTAATCAATTTTTCTGACTAACATTTCAAAAATCTGACCAATGTACCACACACACACACACACACACACACACACACACACACACACACACACACACACACACACACACACACACACACACACACACACACACACACACACACACACACACACACACACACACACACACACACACACACACACACACACACACACACACACACACACACACACACACACACACACACACACACACACACACACACACACACACACACGTTAAATTTTGACCCAATTATGATAAAAATGATTGGAAACTAAGAAAATTGCTAGGGTGTGTACATTAATAAATTGACAAACACACACCATACAATCTTTAGAAAAATTGAAGAAAAAATGTCCTGCATTCCGGATCGATAAAAATCGAAGAAAAAAAAAAAAAAGCGGAAAGCCTGATTGTATTTTTTTAGTCGAATGAAAAAAAAAAGCCTTACATTTTTTTCAGAAGATCAGATCATATTTATCGAATTCCTGTAAAATCTGATCATTTTATTGTATCGTGTGTGGCCACCTTAAAGTGAACCTAAAGGCATAAAAAAAAAAAAAATGAGATGAACTCACCTGGGGCTTCCCTCAGCCCCCTGCAGCCGATTGGTGCCCTCGCAGCTCCGCTCCGATGCCTCTGGACCCGCCGGCGACGACTTCCGGTTTCGCCGTCACCGGCCAACAGGCATGGGAACGCGAGTGATTGTTCACGTTCCCAGCCTATACAGGAAGAGAATGCATTGCCAAAGAGAAGTCTTTGGCAATGCATAGTAACAGGTTGTGATGGATTCATTAGCAGATCACTGATGGAACAGAGAGGGCAAATACAGGTGTATTTACATAGGAGATTGGGGATACAAGTGCATACAAGATGCAAGGCCATCTAAAGGAGGTTTCTAAAGGCTGCCATACACTGGTCGATTGCCACCAGATCAACCAGCAGATAGATCCCTCTGTGATCGAATCTGATCAAAGAGGGATCTATTGGCTGCCTACACTGCAAACAGATTTTAAATCGATTTCACTATGAAACCGATTCACAATCAGTGGAGCTCCCACTGCCCCCAGTCTCCGCTGCCTCTTCTCCGCGCTGAGCTCCACTTTACTTTCTGTCATGGGAAGTTTAAACAGTAGAGGGCACTCTACTGTTTAAACTTTCCCCGACAGGAAGTGAAGCCAAGCGGAGTCCAGCGCGGAGAAGAGACAGCGGGGACAGGCGCCTGCGGAACCAGAAATGTATTTCCGCTAGCGTCGGACATTCGAATGCCGCTATCGACACACTCCCGACCCGCCGGCGATCGAGCGAAATATTCAGCACAGACAGATTAACGGGAATGAGCGATTTCGGACAGAAATCGTTCAGTCAGCGTTTGCGCAACGATTTCACAGCAGATTCGATAGCACCGCTTTGTGAATCAAGCCCTAAGTATTCTATGTTTAATAGTAGTTTAATACAATATCAGCACCACACCAAACATGTTCCATCTCATCTTACTTAGAAGAGTCTTTAAAAAGTTCCTTGCATGGGTTGTTCTCTAAACTGTCTCTACAACCAGCGACCATCTGCTCAGGGACCTCTGTGATGTAGTCTTCACTCTGTAGAGGGGGAAAACGGGTTTATTATTGTTAGTCAGGTTACAAAGTAAACATACATTTATAAACACATATACAGTCCTCATTGTAATAGCACACACACAGATATTACAAGTCATGCCTCCTGGGTGTTAGGCATTTCCCTGCCTGCCATGGCAATCATGTGAAGGTCATTGGTGAAAGAAAGCTTCTTCACGAGAAGATTGGGTTTGCATTCATGAGGTCAAAAAGGGACGTAAACCAATGTTTTCTAAAGACTGAACCGTGCACGCGCAAGGCTCTTACGGCGGCCGGCGTGATGGCGCAATAGGTACGCAGCGGGGGCGACCTTGCACAACTTTACTTCAAGTCTGCACATTACCAGAGCTGCCAGCGGGATAGCGGAGAGGGCCAGGGGATGCCGGAGACCTTGCGGGCTACAGGGGGCTGGAGGCGGCCCCAAGTAAATTCAGTTTTCTTTTTTAAGATAAACCTCAGGGTCCCTTTAAATGCAGACATCAAATTTGCCGTAACTACTTCCGGTTATAAAATATTGCACATTTTAATCACTTACTGTAAAGAACCCCTTACTAAACGGATAGCAAAACCTTTTTCCTCCATACGCAGAACATGTACCCTGATCCTCTATACAAGCTTAGGGACAAAAGGCTCATCTGCCAAGCGTCTGTATTGTGCTCTGATATATTTATACATGTTAGGGCCTTTTTCCACTAGCCAGCGATTTGATTCTGATCGCAAATCGCAAGGTACATTAAACTAATGGAAACTGCAGCAGCAATTTCCATTAGTGCGATCCGATTGCGATGCAATTTTGGTCAAAGCGCAATCGTTGTTCTGCCGCGTTTTGTATGCGATTGAGCTGTACTATAATAAGTATAGTAGCTCAATCACAATCGCATGGTGGAAATTGAAATGCGATTGTGATCGCGATCGGAATCGCGATCGCATTTCATAGTGGAAAAGAGCCCTAATCAGGTCACTCCCTCAGCGCCTTTTGTATAAGCTAAATGAGTCAAGTTTATCCAACCTTTCTTGGCAAGCGAGAAGAGAACCTTTCATCCCTGGTTAATTTTGTTGTTAGTCTTTTTCGTGCGATAACACTAACTTTCACGTGAAAACGGCCACGATTTCGCTCGCAAATTTGCGTTTGCGTGCGGAAAACATTACGCGCGTTATAGAGTGCGCAAACCGCTAGCGCGACCATGATAAGAGTTATCTCCGCTTTGTGAATCAAGCCCTATGTCTGCCAGTAGTAAAGATGATTAGGTGTAGACTGATTTTTGATCAAACAATATGAACAAATTACATAGCGAATCGCAATTTCTTGATCTCTCTTCTATTTTTTTAACTTCTCACTTTGCAATGTATTTATCTATTTTTCCCCTTTTCACTAAAGTTCTTCTTTAAAGCGTGTACCTGAGATGGTGTCCCTTAAATGTATACATACCTGGGGCTTCCTCCAGCCCCCTTTGGCCTGATCGTCCTCAGTCGCCTTCTCCTTTGCCCACAACTGGCTCTGAAGATCCTCCATTCGGGGCCAGTTGGAGCATGCGCAGTGCGGCCAGGTGCGCTCCCCCATCTCGCTCCAGTCGTCGGCGACGCGCAGTTGGCCCCAGACCGGAGGACTTTCCAGGGCCAATTGCGAAACAGGGAGGCGGGAGAGGACGGCATGGGAGCGATCAGGCCGGAGGGGGCTGGAGGAAGCCCCAGATATTTTTATTTGATTGCTGTGGCCCCATCTCAGGGTCACTTTAAGTACCTCTTGACACAGATATATTTAGTACATGGTAATGGTTTCTTAACAGTTCCCAAACATTTACTATTGATTCTAATTAGCCAACATACTAATTTGGTGGTGTTGTTATCCTTGATTAAATATATAAAGCCCAAGGACCCATCAGAAGTACCCCCTGGGGAATGTGTAGCGCATGTTAAGAACCTAGGCCTTAAACTGTATCCAATACTCTAGATGTGGCCTCAGAAGAGATTTAGCAGTATTCTAGCATTTTATTTTTCATGAGGCTCTCCTCAGAGCTACAGCAAGCCACGCTCACCATTAGGCAAATCAAATGCACTTCGTTCACATTCTGACTGGACCAATTCCAGGCTGCATTAAGATGGCATGAAAGCTGGAATGGATTTGTATCTCATTGACTATCCCTGACAGGCTATCCACTGCAGTTCACACACAGTTATGCTTTTCTAAAGGAAAACAGCTTGTGGTTATCGCAACCCTCTGCACTAATGGATGCCTCCATGGAGCTCATCAAGTTGTTTGATATATTCACTCGGCAGACTCTGCAGAACTAATGACAAAATAGTTCCACACAGTATGCTCATGTCACGCTTGCAAGACTGGATAATTACAGCAGCGCCATAGATTATCACATTACACACACATAAAGGGAAGACTAGAGAGAGAAGCAAATGCTGAATATGGACCCATGACTTACATAAAACAGTGCAGCAACCCAGACTAATTGCTGTGCATTGCTTACTGCAAATACAACCAAGCCTGAAAAGAAGAAGAAAAGGTAAAACCTCCTGCTGGGTTTTGGGGCTTTTACCTCAGAGACCCAAATCATATAAACAGAACAGAACCCAGGACTGCTGCACGGTCTCATCCTCCATCTCTCCCAGCCTTTCCGGGAGCCATATTCTCTCAGGGTTTGAAGAAAGCTGCAATCTTAAAGCACACCTAAACTGAGGGGAAAGCGGAAGCTGATATTTATTTCCTTTCCCTAAACAATGCAGATTGCATGGCAGTCCTGCTGATCCTCTGCCTCCAATTCTTTTAACCATAAACCCTGACCAAGTGTGCAGATCAGGTGTTTCTGATTAAAGTCTGACTGGATTAGCCACATGCTCGTTTCAGGTGTGTGATTCAGACACTACTGCATACAAAGAAATTAGCAGCACTGCCAGGCAACAGGTATTGCTTAAAAGGAAAAATATGTCAGCCTCCATATCCAATTCAGTTTAGGTGTACGTTAAAGGAAACCAGAGATTGTTTCCTAGCTGGACCTCCCTCGCCGTCCTCGAGTTCCCCGTTCTGCCATTATGAGGCCTCACTCACACTTGGTGCGCTTCTCTGCTTTTTATCAGCACATCAATGTTACAGAGTGATACTCGTTGCTGAAAAGCAGACAGAAGCACACTAGTGTGAATTAGGCCTAACTCTCGGTAAGCCAGGCAGACGTGGCCTTCTGCGCATGCGCGGCTCGGCCGCACACCCCTCATCACGCTGCCGTCCCCTGGAGCATTCTGCTCCTGTGCAGTAGTATTACGCAGGCGCAGAACACTCCAGAGGATGGGGGTGCCGCAGCAGCGCGCACGTGGCCGAGCATGCACAGGAGACAGCGACTGGCGGCAACTGACCAGATTACCGGGAGTCGTAGCACCAGAACGAGGTTCCCGAGGGCAACGGCGAGGGAAGCCCTGGTGCTCATGGGGCTGGAGGAAGCTCCATTTTAAAAACGTACAGAAACTTTAAAAAAGCTGTAAATATCCTGATGCAGCCCATCAGTGTGACCATCAGACAGTGGTGCCTATGCACTAGGCTCATGTTCTTGTGCATCTCCCGGAGACACATTGCTGTAAGGTGATCAGCAACATAGCTGTGTGCTCAGTCTGTAGTTCTGCTAGCCATCCCCCGACAATGAAAGGAGTAGAATCACAGTAACAATATCACTAATAAGCAAACATTTCTTTTAACTGCTAATTAGGCATGCATGCAATAAAGATGCCTGAGGGGAAAAAAAAATAAATTAAAAAAAGGTGCAGGGGATTGCCGCTAGTAGAATATCGCTAAAAATTAGCGATATTCTACTGCCGGATTTGGATAGTAAAATATCTAAGTTTTACCAATATTTTACTACCACTATACCTAACCCTACTCTCACACAGAATACTCCCTGTACTCATTCCTAACCTTACATGCTGCAAAGAAGTTACAACTGGGCACCCAGAGACTCCAGATTACCGGAAAACAGAGCAATTGTCCGTACCTGATTCTACTGGGCGCCGGGGGTATGGTGAAATGCTAATTGCGCAAACCCACTGGCG
Source organism: Hyperolius riggenbachi (assembly GCF_040937935.1). Classification (NCBI taxonomy): domain Eukaryota; kingdom Metazoa; phylum Chordata; class Amphibia; order Anura; family Hyperoliidae; genus Hyperolius; species Hyperolius riggenbachi. The sequence goes on from NC_090648.1 coordinate 353,365,246, forward strand.
CCCCGCGATTCTATCGGGTGCCAGTGGGAGCAGAAATTTACTCTGCTACACGTTCTCTTGCTTTGCAGGCAGGGCTAACATACGGTAGCACCACACAGGAGCATCACATCGTGGGCACTGTGAGTGTGGAGAACAATGTCCTCAGCCAGAGTTTAGTTGAGTCGATACAGTAGGGAGGTCACTGGCCAAGACACCAAAGAAGGTTGTGGGCTGCTGTACAGTTGCAACCATCTAGCGTGTGTATAAGGCTTTAGAGTAATGTGGAGCTAAACAGTTTCCCACATAATCAGTCCTTTTATATGCTGCCAACACACACGTCAAGCAGAGAAACTAGTTGCTACAATCATTTAATTGACCGGAATGAAATCTGAATGTTTTAAAGATGATCTATATCTCAATCAAATACTGCTTACATTTTTTGATAAAAAAGAGAAATTGATCAGAAAGGTGACCATCAGCAATATTGAAAACAAACCAAATTGCTATGCAGAATGCTGTACATTTCTTTTTAACTGCAAAATGCCAAAACACACATGAAGAAGCGAACTTATTAACATGGGTTGACAGTTGTTATTCACTTCCGCATTGAGGCAAAACACAAAAAATGCTTGTAGTGGAAATGGGCCACTTGGATACGTTCAGACTTGTCAGCAGTAAAAGCACACCGGTTTTTACACAGATGTCTGCACATCCTGTCCAACCATATGCATAAAAAAAAATAAAAAAAAAAGTACCTTTCTAGCAATAGACAATACATTATAATGGAAACCTGTGCAAGGTGTCCGGGAACAAAACACAAGTATCCCCATTTTAGTTGTTTATACGCAAATACGAAAATGCATTGGGTGCGAATGAGCCTTTCAAGGATAATGTGTTTAAAGGACAAGTGACGTGAGAGGAATATGGAGGCTGCCATATTTATTTCCTTTTAAATAATCCCAGTTGCCTGGCAGCCCTGCTGATCTATTTGGCTGCTGTAGTGTCTGAATCACACACCTGATACAAAAATGCAGCTAATCTTGTCAGATCTGACAATGTCAGAAACACCTGATCTGCTGCATGCTTGTTCAGGGTATATGGCTAAAAGTATTAGAGGCAGTGGATCAGCATGGCTGCCAGGCAACTGGTATTGCTTAAAAGGAATAAATATTGCAGCCTCTATATATCCTGCTAACTTTAGTTGTCCTTTAACCTCCTGGGGACCGCCCATAGTAAATCCTACATCGCACTTGTAGCTGCCTAAGCCTGATGTGGCATAGGATTTACGCCACCTGCTTTTTCCACGAAAAGATTAGCAGACATCTCCCCTCACTGATCAGGAGTCATAGCGACTGGCTCTTGATAACTACGATCACGGCCAATCGTTGTATTTACTATAAGCAGCGGCAGTAGCAGGAGAAGAAGAGGACCGGGACTTACCTTCCTGGCGTTCCCCCGGCAATCATCGCTCCCCTCCGCTCTGCCTGTAAGCCCTGCTCACTCTGCCTCTAAAGTCAGGTGATGACGTCATTTAGCAGGGACCCAGAACCTAGCGGCAGTACAAGCAGAGATGCCGGGCAGAGCAGAGGGAGGGGGGGTTAGGGTAGAGCTGCTCATTGCTGGAGTTGGGGAGGTGCGTAATGGCTGCTGGCTATACTGGGGACACCCATGCCTAGCTATTTATACTGGGGATACCTAGGCCTGGAAATCTTAACGCCCCCCTCTCCCCATGCAAAAATGGGCTGGTCTTTAAGGGGAGTGGAGGTGCTAGTCCTGAGGAGGTTAAGCACTGCTTAAAAAAATGCAGTGTGAAATAATTTTACAGTAAACAATGAAAAAAAATTCTAATCGTTCTGAGGCATAACACCTCCTCACATTTCATGGTCATTGGCTCTAAATAAAACCTGTATTGCAAGGGGTCATACAGTTTGTGCTATTTTTTGATCTTTCCACAGCTTTTGTTTAATGGTCGGCTTACGATGCAATTGATTCCCATTTCCTATTCCCAGCCCATGATAACAGAGAAGCTAAATGAAGCACAACAAAAATGTGTGCACGCTAAACGTGTGTTATGGCAGCTGTGTTAACTGCAGCTACCAATAGTGGGCACAAAGCATTGACCATTTTTTTGTTATGGTGGGGGTGGGGGGGGGTGGGGGGGGAGTTTAAAGAGTAACTATCGAAGTAACTGTCCTTCTGTAAACCCCACATATCTATAGAGCTTTTAGCCAGCAGCAATGGAAAGCTTTTTAGAGGGCTACGATCCCAGCTTGTGTGAAAAAAATGCCATGTTTATTAGCCTGAGTATCAGCTTTTTGTAGCAAAGTCAGCGTCGGGGCTAGAGCTGTACCATATAGATAGGTTTCACTTCTCTGTCATCTGTCACTATTCACAGGAATCATTTATTGTTTGTTTCCTCCCTGCTCACGCACACACACTGTTAAGGTTAAGGTTGTTAATTGCATTATTTTCTCCCGTTGGAGATCACAAACAGCAATTGTGCCATATACCCGATGAATTGGCAGAAAATTGCAGTAGAATTGCTAGAAAATTACAGCAAAACTGCTGCAGTGGAAAGTGGAGCAACACAATTGAATCATAGCATGATTGCGTTTCTCAGTGGAAACAGCCTCTGGGATCCTTTCACACTGCATTAGTTGCATTGTAGAATAATTCTGCACGTCAACTCACTACCCATACAAATCTATGGGCCTCTTAACATTTCTGCCTTGTAACAGATTACATTATTCTAACTGCTGCATGCCGGCTTTAAATTAACATCTATGTCAAGTCTCCATTGCAGTTCACACTCATAAGGCGTGCTTTATGCAACACGCAAAGTGTGAATTTAGCCTTAGACAACATCGATGAGATGCTATTTTCAAGATGAATTTGTTTCAAACTGCACCAAGTGTGGAAATACGCCAGTCCTAAATCAACATTAGTCTAGCTCATTTCCATGTTGCATGCGATTTCTACAGAACTGCAATGAACTTGGACAATTAACATGCCACTGATCATCTCTATGCAACCAAAAAAGCAACAGCAGATTTGTATACAGCCCACAGACCATTTGTGGTTAAAATATGCAAACATCTGGAAACCATACTGGATGTTGGCTTGCCCCTCTAGAGTACATACACTACATACTTTACATATACTTTGCCTGATTAGGGACCTTTGAGATCTCAGACTACAAGATAAATATACAGTATTTGTCTACTGAATGTGACCTTTTCAGTGATAAATCAGTCCATATCGCTTCTCAGCTGGCAGTCGTCCTAATCAAACAACTGGAACAGTTGAAATAAATATATTTTTTATCTCGCACACTCAATCATTTTTGCTAGGAGTGAATAGGAGAAAGCTACATAATAGCTGTGACTGTACAAGTCCCCGCCGCAGCTGACAGATTACTAAACTAGAGCTGGCACACTTGGCAATACTTGCTGCATAACTGGCAACTTGCGATAAAGGTAGCGAAGGTGTGAATAATAACGTAATAGTTTTACTGCATTTGGAATACAGTTCATTATCAGCTGCAGCAGGCTACTGTTCTCTCCTTACACAATCACCGCTAGAAACAGTTGTGTGAGGAGACAGAGACAGACTGTTCTCCACACACAAAATAAAACATAACATTTCACAGTTCAATTATCATAGAGTACAAAACATTACCTTTTGACGTGAACCACAGGATTCTGCAGTTAAAATTTGTAACTGAAAAAGTTGGTTCCGTAGCAACCAATTTAATTAGTTGATGTCAGGCTCTAAAGGTGCCTATTAATGGTACAATTTTTCACCAAATACGATCCTTCGATGCGATTTGAAGGATCGTAAGTAATCTAAAGGCAATTATTGATCGTTCACATTTACTGAACGATTCTTCAAATTCGATAATAAATTCCAACTTTCAGATCGATGTGATCCTATTTAGCAAATGACCAAAGAAACGTTCATTATAGACTGCCTTCATAAATGACGAGTTTTCTATACAATGTGATCGTAAAAATCGCATTGAAAGATCGCATTTGGTGAAAAAAATTGTACAGTTAATGGGCACCTTAAAGAGAAACCGTGACCAAGAATTGAACTTCATCCCAATCAGTAGGCGATACCCCCTTTTACATGAGAAATCTATTCCTTTTCACAAATTGATCATCAGGGGGCTCTGTATGGCTGATATTGTGGTGAAACCCCTCCTACAGGAAACTATGAGGACCATGGTCTTGGCAGTTTCCTGTCTGTGAACCTTATTGCATTGTAGGAAAGAACAGCTGTTTTACTGTTTACATCTGTTTCCAACTGCCAAAAAAGCAAGCAGCATCTCCTGTCACTGACACCTGCCAGCAGTAAAAAATGTCACCATGTGATAAATGTCAGAATGTAAATCAGGGAGAAGAAAGAGTAGTGTAACAAAAGTCTGCACTGCTGGAAGTGGATGGTCATTGGGCTTCTGAATAGGCAGCTGCAGCTAAAGGACCTGTATACACAAAACACTGTGCAGAGCTCTAGAATGCTCAGTTACAGCTGTTACAGCTGCAGGCCTCCCCTCCCCATCTTTCATTCATGAAGAGGGAAAACAAAATGTCTTCCCACCCACCTGCTAGACACGTGTACTGAATAAGGCTGTTGGACATTGAGCACCACTACCGGTGGCAGAAGTGGAGATGCTGTGCCTTGCTCAGTACAGATGAATTATTTGGCATCAGCTGATCAAAAAAAAAAAAACCTGTATACTGTATACCTATACATACTGTACATATTGAGCGTAAAGTGGGTTTGTCAGCCACAAAATCAAATTCCATTTACCCACTGCTCTGTGTTAATTATGCAGCCTGCAACTTGAGGCTGCATTGCAATCTAATCATAAATGTATCTCAGTCAGCCTGGATCTATTTGGTACATTGCTAAAAGAGGTAAATCTGTCATCTCCCCTCCCACATTTCGGCTCCTCACTGATTGGCTGAGGGCAGTTTAGTGTGAAGCTGATGAAATATGATCTGCGCTATGCTCACATGTGTTTACAAAGAGAGCAAAATATGACAGTGCAGTTTCTAGGAGAGGAAAAAAATGAATAAGGGAGGAAACGACATCAGGATTGGCTTCAGTTAGAAGAAGCAAAAATGGAAAATGCCTGAAACAGGTTTATCTTTATTTACTACCATATATAAAATTCACTAAAATCAAAACATGCACAGTACAATACATAAGGTATGTTATGTAAGCAGAACAAGTATTTCTGTACTTATACAGTATATGGGTTTTTTCTTCCTGGGATAGTATGGTTGTCCCTGCTGCTTTAAAGCAAACCAAGCAAGAAAATTCACTTCAGGCATGATACTTACCCGAGTAGATTAGAAAGGCTGGATGGTACGACACCTTTCCATTCCACCACCCGGCCCATCGTTCAAGCGCTGTCCAACATATAAACAGGGTAGTCAGAAGAGATCAGGGTTTCATGATCTGATCACTAACTGGCAACGATGAACCTTAAGTCATTTTTTCCTTTAAATTATTTTTATGATTCAGTCCCATACTGTCTGTCATTTGAAAACCACACCATTTATTTTGATGAGTGGTTCAGGGACCACTGGTGGGACACAGGATAATTTTGCATTTTATACGCTCAATATTTTTCCTGTTCGTGACACAACATGTTGTATGGAAGCTCCCAGATTATCGGATGTAAAATAAATCATTTCTAGAGTATCTAATCAGATATCTACTACTACTTGAAATGATATTGTAGGAGTCCCAAACCCTGATCTCAAATGGTTTCCCACAAAAATCTATTTCTGAACAGAAGGCATTTTGTAGCAGAATGCCATTTAAACCCTGATTTCCCTCAAAATGGTTTTGTTCTTAGTAAAGGTGAATATGGGACTATGTAATCACTTCAAAACAACTTTAATATTTGATGCAGCGTTTCCAGAGATTCCCTTTGGAAAAGCCAGTCATGTGGGGCAATAATCTCTCCAGCAAGGATGCAGCTGGCAGCATGGTGGGAGTTCCTAGCTAGAGGGCAGCTCACAGTCCACCTCCCTCCCCAGCTGCTGAGAAATGGCCAGCACTGCAGCAAATCCACAAATAGCTACTCCCTTACCAGAACAGGAAGAGGGTGGGCTTGGTCATTTGTTCTGTGCTGACAGGGAGACACTTGCATGTGCTCCCTCCCTGTCTCGCGTTGATGCAAAAGTATATCGGCCAGCTTTACCGCCAGTAAAATTACATTGTTATCGCAACAGGAAAGGGACTATGGCCTTTGACATGGGAGGCTGAACTGGGCACTTGAAGGCAGTTTTGCCTCCTAGGCTGGCCACAAGGTGCCATTCTGGGGTTACAAATGCTGCCATTAAATGCACCGAATGGCAGAATTTGTAACACCACACATGCCAGTGTGACAAGTGGTGGTGTTACCCAGCGGCAGAGAGCTACGACATGTTGCGCTTGGGCATGACCATGTTCAGATGCTATTCCATGGGGGTGGCTCTTCACTAAGCGCCTGGCACACAGGAGCAGCTGACAGGAGGTGAATTCATCACCCCCCTGTGGAAGAGGCCTAAAGGAGGCAGCCAGACAAGTTTAATATAGTCAATGTAAAAAATACAGACATACAATGCACACAATTTTGGGCATTGCTAATTTTAGCACATTTACTATCATAAATCGAATGCAGTGTTCTCCCCAGAATTTTTTTGACAGCCGGGTGGCATGAAAATGTAGCCGGGTGAGGCACAATTGGGGAATGCAGGTCCGGCGCAACTCTGCTTACAGCATAGGAGGAGGATGAGGTGGTGAGCCAATGACAGCTGGGTGCTTACCAAAGTTAGCCAGATGGAGCACCTGGCTATTAAAAGAGCCAGGGGAGAACACTGGAATGTATAAATATAACTAGAATTCTCCTCTCACATGGTTTGTCTCAGTAATACACAAGTCTCCACAAATCAGGAAACCACACTTGCTGCATCCCTTCACACCCTGATCACTTTGCTGGGTTTACAGCAATGACAGTTATTGCACAGGGAGGTGGGATCTCAACACATCTGTATAGATTCTGTGTAACCACTCCCCCCTCACCATCAACTGAATACAAAGCAAGGAGGATTTTGCAATCACACGTGCAGATTTCTACAGAAGTAACTTGAACACTAGCGTGATCACAGATGTGCGTGTAACAGAGTTTGTTTAAATGCGTAACCTGATGCTATGATAAGGATTGCTTTTTCTTTCTTAGAAGATACACTTTAAAGAGTACGCGAGCCAAATCTCGGGTACAAATTTAGATAATTTCCCTTGAGAGGGAAGCCTCAGGATCTTATTGAGGCTTCCTCCCTCCCTGCTTTGATTTCCCCGGCCCTGAGCACTGCGCAGCTCCTCTTCCTATATAGCCTGGCCGTGCACTAGCCGCGTGACCCCGCCTGCGCAATAAGCTACTGCGAATGAGCCGGCAGGCTATTGCACAGCTACGCTATAGGAAGAGGAGCTGCACCTCCACTTCGGAGCCGTGCTCAGCAATGAGGGACAGCGGAATAGCGAGGGAAGCCGCAACAGGTCCAATTTTGATCCCAAGCTTCGGCTTGCGATCACTTTAAATCCTTTAACCGAACAAGAGCATTTAAAAAAAAACAAATATGATTTGTAAATGCATTAGCCAAAAAACATGAAAATTTGAAAGCTTCGTACCTATTGCCTGGAGCTGGGCTTTAAAGAGGGTATAAAAAGCTGTCAAAAAGGCATTAAAAAAAAATGTATACAGTAATTGGAGTCTAAAAGGTTAATATTCTTACACCCTTCCTGTTGCTGGCTGAAACTAAGGTTAAGCCACACCCCATAAAGAAAGGAGTGGCGTGGCACTGCCTTGTCGGAAATATGTAGGCTCCTTATTAGCAGTCTTTCTGCTATTGCTGTGTTTGAAATAGGAAAGTAGTAACTGGTTTCTACTGAAAGGGGCAGGAAGAGAGGACACCTGCTGTGGCTGGGGTGGGAATATACTGAGTATTGATGTTGGGTGCTGGGGGTGGGGGGGGGGGGGGGGGGGGACTATAGGTTATTGATGAGGGATAGACCTTTGCTTGGGAGAGTGTCAAAGGTTTGTGGGAGGGGCAGAGCTTCACTGGGTGAGGAGTGGGGCTTTGCTCAATGAGGCGCAGAGCCTATGAAAAACAGGGAAGGGGCATCTGTGACTCACAACAGGGCCAATACTACATCTTGCATTCACATGAACTGGTAACAGGTCACAATTTATATCATGTCTATGCCTCTATGAGATTGATGCACAAAATCGCGGTAATACTGCCATGCACAGATAGCGCATGGCAGTATTACCCTAATTTCCAGCAGAAAGTACCGTGGGTTATGCCATTAGCGCGACCCACATTATTTAAGTGACTTGCTACGGTAATGTGCGTTACTAGCAGTCTGATCCCTGGGTACTATTGGCATCGCGTTTTTTCACTGATGATCCACTTTAGCCAATATAGCCAGAAAGCGTATTCAAGTTAAACCAGATAGCAGTGCATTGCTACTTACAAATCAAGTGCATTATTGCAACATCCTGAAGAAAGGAGGAAGTATGGTATGTAAAAAAGTTATGATGCTAGTTAGCAAATACGAGATCTGAACTGCTTAGTGCTGTAACCACTAAATTCATAGTCTATAGCGATGCTTACAGCAGGTTGCGGTTTGGCATTTAGTAAAATTATATGAAGAGGTTCTCTGGGCAGTATTTAGACACTTGTTTTGTGCCTGTGTTTTTACTTTTCAATCATTGTGAATTAAAGTAAACAAATGCATCTATCCTCAAAATGATTTTCAGACTTCTGTTTATTGGCAATTATTCCAGTGTCCCAGAAGCTAAAATGACTTTTTTTTTTTATCTATGCCCTGCACTCAGAAGCCATTCTCTGCTAGGAAAGTTTTTTTTATGGCTGTAAGTCTATCAGTGAGGGATATACTTTTGTCAGACTTGAGAGAAACTGTCACTTGCACTTTTAGTCAGAAATAGGAAAGGAAAGGGAAAAAAAAAAAAAGAAGAAAAGAAACACTGCTGTGTTATTTGTGTGCTCAGCTATATATATATATTTTTGCAAAAGCCCCCTTGACTGTTTCCACATTTTGCCATATTACTGCCACAAACGTGAATCAACCTTATTGGAATTCCACATAAAAGACCAATACAAAGTGCTGTACATGTGAGAAGTGGAACGAAAATCACACGATTCCAAACATTTTTTTTTTTTTTACAAATAAATAACTGCAAAGTGGGGTGTGAGTAATTACCCAGCCCCTTTGGTCTGAGTGCAGTCAGTTGCCCATAGACATTGCCTGATGAGTGCTAGTGACAAAATACAGTGCACCTGTGTGTAATCTAATGTCAGTACAAATACAGCTGTTCTGTGACAGCCTCAGAGGTTGTCTAAGAGAATATTGGGAGCAACACCATGAAGTCCAAAGAACACACCAGACAGGTCAGGAATAAAGTTATTGAGAAATTTAAAGCAGGCTTAGGCTACAAAAAGATTTCCAAAGCCTTGAACATCCCACGGAGTACTGTTCAAGCAATCATTCAGAAATGGAAGGCAAGAGGCCCATGGTGACTCTGGACGAGCTGCAGAGATCTACAGCTCTACAGCTCAGGTGGGGGAATCTGTCCATAGGACAACTACTAGTTGTGCACTGCACAAAGTTGGCCTTTATGGAAGAGTGGCAAGAAGAAAGCCATTGTTAACAGAAAAGCATAAGAAGTCCCGTTTGCAGTTTGCCACAAGCCATGTGGGGGACACAGCAAACATGTGCATGAAGGTGCTCTGGTCAGATGGAACTTTTTGGCCAAAATGCAAAACGACATGTGTGGCGGAAAACTATCACTGCACATCACTCTGAACACACCATCCCCACTGTCAAATATGGTGGTGGCAGCATCATGCTCGGGGTGTGCTTCTCTTCAGCAGGGACAGTGAAGCTGGTCAGAGTTGATGGGAAGATGGATGGAGCCAAATACAGGGCAATCTTGGAAGAAAACCTCTTGGAGTCTGCAAAAGACTTGAGACTGGGGCAGAGGTTCACCTTCCAGCAGGACAACGACCCTAAACATAAAGCCAGGGCAACAATTGAATGGTTTATAACAAAACATATCCATGTGTTAGAATGGCCCAGTCAAAGTCCAGATCTAAATCTAATCGAGAATCTGCGGCAATATTTGAAAACTTCTGTTCACAAACGCTGTCCATCTAATCTGACTGAGCTGGAGCTGTTTTGCAAAGAAGAATGGGCAAGGATTTCAGTCTCTAGATGTGCAAAGCTGGTAGAGACATACCCTAAAAGACTTGCAGCTGTAATTGCAGCAAAAGTGGTTCTACAAAGTATTGACTCAGGGGGCTGAATAATTACGCACACAAGAGATTTTAAGGTCTGTACACATGTTCAACCAAACTGCCTGATTGTCGTCTGATTCTGGTATGTTGGATGACAATCCGGCGTGTATGTATGGGTGGCAAGAAACTAGACAACCAACTGATAACAAGCTTTTTGCCCGATCAAACCGATGGAAATCACTCGACTGTTGGGCTGATATCGTGCAGTTGGCCATGTGTAATCAAGTCATTTGAACGTCTTGTACTTGTTTTCAATGCAGCCATATCGTGCAGTCAGTCATTGCGCTTGCTTGCACAGTACATAAATGAGTGAGTCATTCAGTTGTTTGGTGCATGGAAAATACAAGTCGTGTAAGAGCTTGGTCGTGTGGACAGTCCGGTCATAGAGTTGGTCGTGCACTTTGTTGGACGCCTTAAGCCTCGTACACACATAAAAGTTAGGGTTGGTGCTATCTCTATGACAATACAATGGGGTTGATTCACTAAGCTTAATGACAACAGCGCAGCCTACTGGGCCAATCAAAGCGCAAGAAATATCGTTCTTTGAAGCTACTGGACTTGCCGGGCTTCGGGCAGGCTCAGTGGAACACTCGTTAAGTTTAACAAAGCGCTTGTTAAACTACCAGAGAGCGTAATTTAGCAGTGCACGCTGTGACTGCATAGCGTGCGCTGAGAATTATTACCAAGCACTGTTGTCATTAAGCTGTGCTGGAGTGGCAGCGCAGCTTAGTGTATCAACCCCAATGAGTGGTTGCTCCAAGGCAGGAAAGCCCATACGGCCTAACAGGGACGGGATGGAAGGAAGCCCTCAGGAGCTGTATTCAGCTCAAGGCATTCCCACTGCATTACATCAGGCCAGGTGTGTCAGGAAGAGGTTTGTTTAACATACTGCTGTGGACAGGTTGCTACCAATTCACCTCCGATTACCATCCATTGGATATTAAGGTGGCTAAACTCAGGATGCCACCATGATCAAATAATCAATATTCCCATCTGGAATTTCAAATGGACAGTAGAAGTAAAGGCACGTACACATGCCCAATTTCTGCAAACTCTGACGACAGTTTGCAGGTGTGTACAAGTCTGTCGTCAGGCTGATAAGGCTGGTTTTGACTGATCCGCTCGGCAGATAAGTCAAAATCAGCCTGATGACAGACTGTACACACCTGCAAACTGTCGTCAGAACGGCCACCCTGCGGGCAAGTCTGACAACCCGTAGTTTGCAGAAATCTGGCGTGTGTACACGCCTTAAAATGTGTGCGGTAATATTAAAAATGATTTATTAATAGTTCAGTGTTCTCCCCAGGCTCTTTTAGCCGGGTGCTCCACCCGGCTAGTTTTGGTGAGCACCCGGCTGTCATCGGTTCACCTCCTCCTCTGCTGTAAGCAGAGAAGCTCTGGGCCTGTATTCTCCCATGTCACCCACCCGGCTACCTTTTCATGCCACCCAGCTGGAAAAAATTTCTCGGAAGAATAATTTAACTCCATCAGTTAGCCATTAAAAGGTATTACTTTACAAGACTGTTTTTTTCTTCCTACATAATTGGACACTACTAACTGATGCTCTATACCAGGGGTGTCAAACTCAAATACAAAGTTGGCGAAATTGTACACTGGGACCTAGTCGCGGGCCAAACTCAATATCTACTGGCCACCTTCCTACTTTATACAGTTCCCAGGTGTCCCCCTCCCTCCCCTATACAGTTCCCTGATGTTTAGTGCTTTCCCCCTCCCTTCCCCATATGGCTTCCCAGGTGTTCTAGGGCTTCACCTCCAATATAGCTTCCCTGGTTGTCTAGAGTGGGCCAAACATAATGCAAACTGGGGAAACACTTGAGGGCCAAATTTCATGGCTCTGAAAGCCAGATTTGGCCCGCGGGCCAGAGTTTGACATGTATGCTTTATACTGACCAGAGAGGTTAGATCAGTCAGGACTAGGATGACCTGATAAGCTGGCACCATTAGTATTTGTCTGCCTTTTGCAATGAATAGAACTGCTTGTTTAGAAATTGGCACACATTTGTACCTATACAACCAACAATCTTTAGGATGTCTGTAGATTATCTCTAGAACGCCAATAGTTTAGTAAAAAACAAAAACAAAAACAAAGCAGCAAAATTGTAGCAAACAGATAAGCCTCTGCAATGCCACAAGTTCACAAGAAACGGTCTCTGTGATGTCACTAGATTACAGAGTACAGATAAGCTTGTGAATGTCTGCATGATGTTATTACCATTCGGTGAATATAAGTCTGACCATCTATGTGATGTCACTCATTTACAGCAAGAAATCCTCTATAATAAAAACCTGTGTCCCTGCGTGTGCCGTCTCTGTGTAGCTGGGTCCGTGCTTTTTGCTACTGCGTATGTGCGCAGCACGGACCCAGCCTCACAGAGACAGGAGGACAGGGATGGGGCCAGGGAGTCAGGTGGGCGTGTGAGCGGGCGACCGGGTGTGCGCGCGCACGTGTGCGGAGAACATGCAGTGGCGAGAAACACAGATCCTAGAGCCCGTTTTTAAACTGGCTTGGGTCTGCTAGTACAGTAGAATCTCGTTATAGTAAACTCCAAGGGGCCGGGAAAAGTGCTTTACTATATCAGAAGTTTACTATATCTGAAATTGTCCTATAAATGGCCCAGCATGCTCTAATACATTCTCTGCTGCAAAAGAGGAACGCTTTGCAGCAGAGAACAGTACAAGCACTTGCAGATTTGGTGGACTGCAAGGTTAAGTATAACTTAGGGCTGCATAGGCCAGGCTGGACATATTGCTGGTACAGTAGCCAGGGCTCCTTAAAAATTGCAGTCGTCACTAAATAGAGGCAGCCACCCACTTCCTGTGAGAGGCACTCAAACCTTCATGGGCAGGATTTGCAGCACCAGCCTGAAGAATGCAGCAGAGCATGGATTTCACGCTGACATATGACGCATTACTTTTTACTACATCCAATGTCAGAATCCCATAGGGGACAAAAAAAAACATGTTTACTAGCACAGAATTTTTATTTTATATTATTATATTCCCCTCCCACAACTCTGTTCCTCTCTGATTGGCCAATATTTATCATGCTGAGACAATACGCTTTCTATAGTGGAGGGAAGGCAATGAATACATTATCAGGCAGTGGAGAGTAAGGGAGGAAATGACATCAGGATTGACTTCAAAATAGCCACAGTTAAAATGGGAAATGCTAAGGAGGATTTTCTTTTTTTTTTTCTACAAGAAAAAATAAATACATAAAAACGTGGACAGTGCAATAAATGTTATGTAAGTAGAGAAAGTATTTATCTACTTATATATGGGTTTGTTTTTTTTTGTAAGATAGTATGGCTGACAGCTCCTCTTTAAAGTCCTTTCCCTATTGTGCCCTGTAATTACTGTGAATTGGATCCTGACCGAGTTGTGGAAGGCTCTACTGTCTCAGTGAGCGGGTGCAAGGATGGAGGCGCAAACGGATGAGGACAGCGTGAGTGCGCAGCGGTGAATCGTATACATCCTGTCAGTGCCACATAGCCACCAGCAGGATGTACAATCCAACTTTGTCGGTCCATAAGCGGTTAAAGGTACCTATACACATTTCTACCAGTTTGTATTGACAGGTGGTTCGTATGTCATGGACTAGGTCCACACTAGACACAGTTGCAGGACGGACACTGCAGTCCGGATCAGGGGGAAGTACCACCGTACTGCAAACTGATGAAAGTGCATCAGTTTTGCATCAGTTTCCGTTCAGTTTTTCCCTGACAGAAAACATCTCTATCATTAGGAAGGAGTGGGAGGATTTTTTTTGGGCCAATCATAAAGCTCAGGCTATCCGTTTTCACATCAGTTTTTTGCCTGTGGAGCTGGAGATGCGTTTTCTCATTGCTTTTCACTACCCTTGCGTGTATCCATGGTCCTGATCCATTGCTTGAAAATGCAGCAGATCCGGACCTTCCGTTCAGGTTTTGAAAACGGGTCCCCGCAAACGCAGATGGATCCGTTTTTTACTTGGGTGAGGCTGGCTGCTATTTTGAACATTAGTATCCGGGACTCCGTTTTTCATCTGGTTTGAAAAACGCAGCCACGGATACGTTTCCGGACCTAGTGTGGACCAGGCCTTACTGTATATTCAACCCAGGATGCATAGGAGCTGGGCAAGATTGTTCTCTCCCCTCATATGATCTCAGACAAGAGCACAGTCTCAGAGGCACGGAGCACCGGCCTGCATAGCTGTACATGGGGTGAGTTGATTGATTATATTACAAACACACTGACGCTATGAGATTAAATAAACATAATTACTGAGATAAGAAAGCAGCACTGATGCATTGTTGACATTACAGCTGAACCTTGAATGGAGTGAATATAGAGAAAACACCTAGCTAAACAAAGGCATGGGAACCCTTGGAGAAAACTTTGGTTGGTGTTTGTTAAGCTCATGGTATAAGAAAAATCACGAGTCGTACAAAGGTTGCACACAAAGGAATGTATTGTAAAGCAGTTTAACGCAAGAGCTTTTATTTCCTACAACTTTTTAATGCATTCATATATTCCCTGACAGCTAGGGCAGAGCCTATGAACCATCTACGTCAGCCCATAAATGTTGACTTCAAGTGACATTATTCAAGCTGTATAATCTATGTGGTATAAGTTTCTATCTTGTAAAGGTTTTTTTTCCCCCCTTTTCTTTACAGACACTGTACCTGAATACTCGTAACTCATAGTTGGTTCAAACTTGTCAAAAGCCACTTTATTAGTAGCCCAAAACATGGTGTACAAATTAAATAGGAGCCAATCAAAGCTCATCTGTTAATGCCTCTAAACACTCGCACCTTTCGCTGGTGGCACACAGATGACCAATGTAACCGAGAAATGCCAGTGATGCAAAAAACTTCAAATCAAGGCCTCACAGAAAGCACTCCGCTAGTCACTATGCTTTGTTAGCTGATGGAGTGGTTATATTGGCAAGCAAGATTCTGCTGTGGTTAATCGCGTACCAATGCAAAGTGTTGAATAAGTAACGCTGAGGGATAAAATTACAACTTGCTTGTGCTTAGTCACAGATGAGGGGGAATTAGACAGGCTAAACTCTTTAAATACATACAGGGTGCATTTCTATAAGTTTTTCTTCTGTCCTTGCAAGAGCACAGGTCCACTTTAAAAGAAAATACATGTCAGCCTCCTTATCCCACTCACTTCAGATTCCCTTTATTATAATTATTGAATGAATCATGTACATGCCTGGAAATAGGTGTTATAAATACAGCTGATACTCTCTTGCACTGAAACTAAAGCATTATTACAGTGAAACCCAACTTCTAGCTGATACAGCATTAGCTATGGATAAGCACAACATAACATTCCTGTTATCTAGATAAAAAAAAGAGCTATTGATTAGAACTTTCAGTTTTCCCCATCTATTAACATTGTGCTTTTTTTTTTTAGTATCTGTGATAAGCTCCTCTAAAAGGCTTCATGCCTAGTGTTGAGCTATGTGAAAGTGTGCGAGCTAACGATTAACGGTTGTCTTAAATTGCTATATTACAATAGGAGCCGATACTCTGACACCTCCTGGAAAGAGGTCATAAACCTAGCTTGCTACAGTCAGCTCTCATTATAGCAAGAAAATCATAAAAGACTTTATTTTACCGATACGTATTTACAGCTACGTTTGAGTGACACAAAGGTAACAGACATAAGTCTACAAAATTGAAAATGACAGAAGAAAAAACAAGAGCTCTGGTGTTAGACACATCTCATCCTATCCATGTCCAAGTGACCTGACTTGTACTCTGTAAAGCAGGGGTCCCCAACCTTTTCCGGCCCGGGGACCACTTTCTGACCAAATTTTTCTCCGGGGACCGGGGGGGGGGGGGGGGGGGTGTCCTAGTGAATAGTGTTGTGCGCAGCTGGTTACGGGGGGGAGGGCTGGGGTGTGGCGGCATAGCTAGCATAGTTGCCCCAGTATAGGGAGTTTACTTACCCCAGTATAGCTAGTATAGTACCCCAGTATAGCTAGCATAGCCTTAGTATGGGTAGGTAGTGCCCCAGTATAGCTAGTATAGTGCCCCAGTATAGCTAGTATAGTGCCCCAGTATAGCTAGTATAGTGGCAGGAGGACAGTCCCGCGGGCCAACTGCAAACGTCCCGCGGACCGGCAGTGGGCCACGGACCCCAGGTTGGGGACCCCTGTGTAAAGTACTGCGGAAAATGTCAGCGCTACACAAATACACATTTTATAATGAGGATAATGGTTTCTTACTGTGCAGAGGACGCTGAGGCTTTATTTTATTTTTTTCTAAAATTCTTAAGACTCTAAATACACTTGTTGGGAACAAATGGCATGCACAGACCGGGCTTCATTTATCTAGAGTGGCCTGTTTTAGAATACCCATTTAAAAAGCGCCTAAGCTAAAAATGACGTAGCCTATCATGAAAGGCTCTACGCATGCGCGGTCCTGACTGACGCAACTGAGCAAGGTACCAGGGCTGTTCATGGCAGACCGCATGGGACTCACACGTGTTTATGGGGCTGGAGGGAGCAACAGGTAAGTATCGCTTCTTTAAATATTGAGATCTCTGGTACACTTTAAGTACAGGAGATCACACAGTTTGCATGGGAAAACAATTTTTGTGGGCTTGTATGGGCCTCCACTGGACTTTTTGGTGGCAGTTGAACATGCTACATACACTACTGGTGGTATATAACTGAGCACCGTTTGGGAGATATCACATTTTGGCATTATTAGAGGAATGCTTTCTTTCCCTTTGAGTCTAAAATGGCCAAAAATCTCACTCACAAATATTGCCAGCATCCAGTCTGGACAGTAAGCTTTTCAAAATGTGCTATAGAATTCCAATCATACCAGCAGTTTCCCAGTGTCGGTGTCATTTTCAGTGTGGTTATTATTATTGATTTATAAAGCGCCAACATATTCCGTGGCATTGTACAAAGAAAGAAAAACGTTGTACACAATAATACAGACAATGGTGTACACCAATATTCAAAATTGGTAACAAAATGCAGAATAAATACAAAATACAGAATTGGTAATTACAGTGACAAAAGTAACATGATGAATAAAATATTCCAAGACATAAAAGGGTGAGAGCCCTGCCCTTGCAAGCTTACAATCTAAGGAATATGGGGGAAACAAGAAGTGGGGTAGTATACAATAAACATACCTAGAGGCAGTGGGTTTTTAGGATATCTAGTAGTAGTGCAACTTGGTCTTAGGTCAAAGGGAGAATGGCCTAAGGTAGAGTGTATGCTTGTCGGAAAAAGTGAGTTTTGAGGAAGCGTTTAAAGATATCAGGTTGAAGAGTGACAGATGTGTTGAGGAAGGGCATTCCAGGGGAAGGGTGAAATGTGTGAAATCTTGTATACGTGAATGCAGGAAGGTAATTCTAGAGGAGGAAAATAGAAGGTCATGTGCAGATCTGAGATTGCGATTGGGTTGGTATCAGGAAACTAGTGAGGAGATGTACAGGGGAAGAGGTTGTAGAGAACTTTGTATGTTAGGGTTAAGAGTTCTAACTGGTTACCAATGTTTCACCACCCACTCCCAGTGAGTGAAGAGATGCTAAGCTGCTTTGCTTGATATAGCTCTAGTTTCAAAACGAGAGTTTTATTGAGCAACATGGTCAGTTTAACAGAGACTGTATTTAAATTCCCCCTTGGTGGGGGGGGGGGGACGATGACAATAAGGCACATTTATGAAGAAAACAAAAAGAAAGTCAACAAAATAATCATCAACATTGACAGCTGTTCCTAGTGCGAATAGCAGTCAGAGAACCAAAATACAAATAGAATAGACTTGTCTTAATAGGTAAGGACCAAAAGGTCGAAGACCAGGATTATCAGCATAACTAGGCGAAAGCTGCCAAGTTTTGGTAAATACATCCGTGGTGTCGTTTACGAGTGCAATTAATTGTTTAAAAATGAGAATATCAGTAATAATAGTTTTAGTCATGTCAAGTGAAAGCATGGCGGATAACCACTAGCTACAGTATATGGAGCTTGCCAGCCTTAGCTATGTGCTGGGCCAGACGGTGTGATGGGAATTTACATCCCAGCAGTTTATCACCCAATAAGAGAAGGATCAGGGGAGACCATTCTATATAAAAGTGGGCTAATACTGTGTATGAGAGGCAGCACACCGTCCAATGAGACAAGAAGGATGCGCCCTGGCTATTCGGTCACCAGTCAGATGTTCAATGTAGAAAAGTGCAGCCAGCACCATCCAGTAGTATCATGCTCTTCTATTGATAATGCATAGCAGTCACAGATAACACAGTCTGTGACTGCTATGCATTATCAATAAAAGAGCATGATACTACTGGATGGTGCCGGCTGCACTTTTCTAGAAGTGTGCTAATCAGAGCAGCAATCTCTGACCAAAATCGCAAAACCACCAAATGTGAGCACAGTGTCCTTCCCTTCTACATTTTCTGAATCATTCACTGGGTTTACGGTTATCTATTCGATGTAGCATGGTAGGGGCAATGTGCATCCTGTGAATGACCTTGAGGCTTGTCTCTATGTGGGAGAAATAGCTGCTTTCTCTGTTAATAGTGAGGCAGCATTTAGTCCAATGCGAGACAAGATGGACAGTGTTTGCTTGATATAGCTCTAAATGCATAAATAAATCAAATGAGCGATATCTCAAAAGCCAAGGCTCTCCATGGGTGCTTATTTTTTATAGTAACCCACCTAGTCCCATCTGCATAAAAAAAGCATCAATGGCCAAATTATTCAGTACAATGTCAATGGGTACAGTTTAAATGCCTTCACTGCTTACCGTACTAGTGAGATACTTCTCAATCAGCTGCTGACCACATTCTTTACGCTTTTCATCTGGAGACACCTCATATTCAGCCTTGGAGAAGAAAAGATAATGAGAAGTATGGCCTTGGGCAAGGAAAGGGCCTGTTGTGTAAGCAGAGCATAACACACTTACCACAGCATCCAGAAAGTGGACACAGCGCAGCAACTCCGGCCGAGTTTCACAAAACTGGCGGAACAGGAGACGACCAATGGGTTGCCGATCACAAAGACTGTGATAATCTCGTTCTATCAGACACAAACAACACGTTTATAAATGTAAGGTAATGCCAAGCTTTATTCTGTTAACATTCTCATGTATTCATTCATCAAGGCATTCCATTCAAAATAAGGGAGCGGCAACTGAATACCTTACTATGTTATCTATCTAGAAGATGTTTCAGGACTCAGAGTGAAGTCGGTACTCAGACACTTATAAGTACAGCTAAATCTACTTATTCCAGCCAGTCCACATAATTTAAAAACGTATTATTCAGATGTAATTGCTTAAAGCAGAACTGTAAATTAGTTAAAAGCAAAAAGTTTCACTTACCTGGGGCTTCCCGAAGCCCCCAGCAACCGTCCTGTGCCCTCGCCAGTCCTGCCCAAGCCTCAGTTCTTCCCCGCGAGCTACTTTCATTACCGCCAACTTACAAGTCGACGGCAACTGCGCCTGCGCGCCCCCTGGTAATGCGACGCTTTCTTTGTGTTCCCACCTGCTAGAGCAGCTATAGCGGGCGGGAATGCGAAGAAAGCGCCGCATTGGCCGGGGCGCGCAGGCACAGTTGCAAGTCGGCGGTAATGAAAGTAGCTCCCGCGGGAGAATGGAAGCTCGGGCAGGACCGGCGAGGGCACAGGACGGCTGCTGGGGGCTTCGGGAAGCCCCAGGTAAGTGAAACTGTTTGCTTTTAACTAATTTACAGTTCCGCTTTAAAAGTTCCATCCCAATTAAAAATGTGCTATAAACATTTTTTTTGCCATTTACCCTTATTAAAAATGACCTGACTGTAATGTTGGATTTTGTAGTCTGTGTTGCACTAGTTTTCTATACATAAGCCCAAGTTTTTCCTCTTCCTGCACAACTTATTTTCTGTATAGGGCAGAATAACTGTTGCTCATTTTCCACAAACTGGTAGGAGGCTCTGCCACTTCTAGTCTTCACTGAGTCTGTTGTGATTAGTGTGGAGAAGCTGAGTATTTTAATTCATTTATACAAGGCTAGCGATTTAAAATATTCTGTGCCAATAATACTTGTTAAAAAAAAAAAAAAAAAAACTAACTGAATGGATTGCTTAGCTAAATAAAAATGGAATTTTATTTTAAGTGTCTAGCAAAGTTTGCATCAGTTAAAATAGTTAGGTATGCATGATAAAGAAAAAAAAATGGATTGCATGTTGATGATAAATGGTGTTGAAGGTGCCTTCTTGCTTGTTTAGGGATAATTCAAGTCTTTCAGTCCTCTTACAAACTAGCTTTTCTTCCATTTGAATGGTGAAAATAAATTGATACGATGCAAGAGTATATATTCCTTTTGTGGAGCTAAATTAAAATAGCTTTGTCAGGCCGGAGCCATAATACTACTAGTACTTACTACTGGCAGAGGCAGCGGCAGGGTCAGGTCTATTTTGGATTACAGTTTCTGTACTAGGGCACATTGGCGATTTAATTCACAGCACTTTCTAGTAGTTTACCTGCTCACTCAGACAGGGACATTTCATCTATAATTAGAACTTTATTGCAGCTATAGATTTTTTCCTTTTTCTTTGCATGAAGTTTTTAGATATTTGTGTACTTTGCTATACGTCTCTTTATGAGCTGTGCATACCAAGAACGGATCTGAGTTTTTTTAAACGCTTGGGGGTAAAAAACGCTTGGCTACTGTATTTCAATGGGCTGGTGCACACCAGAGCGGTTTGTTTTTTCCGCGACACGCAGACGCGGGTCCTACAGCATTATTTAGATTTCTGAGGGGTTTCTGCCTCAATGTTAAAGTATAGGAAAGTGGAAAACTGCTCTGAAAAAACGCTAGATCGGACCAGTTTTCCAAGCATTTTTGTTACAGAAGCTGTTAAGTTACAGCTTTACTGTAACAAAATATAAATCTGCTACACACAAACACTCCACAAACCACTAGGCATGTTTGGAAAATCGCTCTTAACATATCTAGAAATCGCTGAGGAAAACCGCTTCAAAAGCTGTTAACGGTTTTTGGTGTGCACTGGCCCTTATACTGGAATTGCAACTTTTGAATTTGTGAGTTGAGTCCCGGTTGTAGGGCTTTCGATATCTTCCTCAGTGTCTAATTTTGGGTTGTAGGTTGCCACAATTGGGATATCGAAGGAAGATATCGAAATCCATAGAACTGATACTCCACAAAGACAAACGACTGAAGGAAGGGTTTCCTGATTTACTACTGCTTGCTTTCAGACAACCTCCTAATTTGAGACAAATGATTATCAGAAGTGCATTATCTACACCAGAAACTCAAGGCACATTACCCTGTAATAACACAAGGTGTTAGACCTGCCCTTTGTATTTGGCTTGTGCCCAAGATATAATACCAAACTCACAGAAATATCATCAAATACCAGATCAATTTTCCTGTGAATCATCCAATGTTGTATACATGATACACTGCATTAAACGCCGCTCAAGAGGAATCTATATAGGAGAAACAGGACAAAAACTGCGCACAAGAATGAACTATCACCACTTCAATGAGGGTAAAATGGACACACCAGTGGGCCAACACTTCTGTGAACCAGGACACAGCAAGAAAGATTGGAGTACAAATTTATGAAATTGTTTAAGTCATTAACAGAAGGTTTAAATTGTGGAACAGGATTCATGACATCTTATGTAACATGATTAATTTGGCTTCATGATCTTCAGAAACCTGCTGGATTTCATGTATGCTTGCACTAACTCACTGGCTCCAGCCTGCTGATCACCCGACACCTAATGCTAGGCATACACGGTATGTTTTGTACCATGTAATCGAGCTGCTGATGGCTCGATTGATAATTTCCGACTTGTCCGATGACCAGCCGGATCGATTCCGTGCTCGATACCGGAGGGCAGGACAAAAGAAAAAACGAACCGAAGATAAGGAAGTACCCGCGGGGACGAGCGGGAATCGATCCGGGCGCCCGCGGGGACGTGCCGGAATCGAGCCAGTGGCTCGATTACACGGGTGAAAACGTATCGTGCATGCCCGGCATAGTGGATAAACCGTAACCAGCACAACTGTCATCTTCGTGTTTACTATTTACCTGCATCAGTGTTTTAATTTAGCTAACATCTGGAAATATGCCTGAAGACATCCGGAGCAAGCTTTCCGGACTAGATCCCAGAAAGCTTGCATAATTTAACTATCAGGTAGCCATTAAAAGGTATTTTTTACAAAACGTTTTTTCCACCTATATAATTTTTTGGCTAACACGGTACAGAAACTTTTTTTGGTACTACAGTGTTCTCCCCGGGCTCTTTTAGCCGGGTGCTTCACCCAGCTAGTTTTGGTGACCACCCGGCTGTCATCGGCTCATCTTCTCCTCTGCTGTATGCAGAGAAGCGCTGGCCCTGCATTCTGTTACCACGCTCCACCCGGCTACTTTTTTATGCCACCCAGCTACAAAAAATTTCTGGCGAGAATACTGTACTATACTCAAAAACGTATTACTTGTTCCCACAAATTTCACATTTTCCAGCATCTCCGTATACAGTTTACCCTGCCTCTCCTTTTGCCATGACAATCTCCGACTACACCACTGTCAAATTCTGTGAGAGACAGGACTTTCTTACATATCGGTCATCTTCTTCATAGGGAGGGATAAAGCATGTGATTGGATTAGCAAGATCAGACCTGAATAACAGCTCACAAATGTGTCAGGGCTGGTGCACACTGGAGCGGTTCTGAAGTATTTTTTAAAACGCTTGCAGAGGGAAAGCCGCTTGGCTAATGAAAGTGAATAGGATGGTGCACACCAAAGTGGTTTGTTTTTTCCACAAATGCACAATCAGGGGCTGCAGCATTTTTTAGATTTCTGAGGCGTTTCTGCCTCAATGTTAAAGTATAGGAAAGTGGAAAACCGCTCTGTAAAACGCTAGATTAGAGCGGTTTTCCAGGCGTTTTTTGTTACAGAAGCTGTTCAGTAACAGCTTTTACTGTAACAATATTTGTAATCTGCTAGACAAACACGCTCCAAAAAAATGCTAGGCATGTTTAGTAAACGTTCCTAAACAAGCCTAGAATTGCTCTGAAATCTGCTTTAAAAACCTCTAGCGTTTTGCAGATCTGCTAGAGGTTTTTGGTGTGCACTGGGCCCAAGTCATTTTTAACCCATGAGGCATAAGTTGGCAAATTTATACTATACATTTGTTTACCCTTTGATCTGAATTGTGAATGGTGCTAATAGGTTTATTATTACGTGTTCACCCTCAGTATTCTTATAGTGCTGACGCCACACAGTGCTTTACATAGTCTATATTCATCAGTTTCTGTAGCACAAAATAATTTGCATATGTGCTCTACTGTTCCCCTATAGAAATGTCAACAGAGTGTATTGACATCTCCAAAGTTTGCTTATGTCATATGCATTTTCAGTTAAATTAGGTGGGCTAAAACACAAAGAAGCTGCTGGAAAGCAATGCCATTAGAAGCTGCATACAGAGGGTGGGAAGAACAAAAGGCCACAGAGTATGTGTGAAGCAGCAGCGGGAACTGTGACATTTGCAGTATGAAACATCAGCCCGTATAGGCTCATAAATATCTCAGCGTGCCTTTGTACCCTCCAGAGGCTGAATACCACAGCATGAAGCATTATGTAATTGGGCAGTGCAGTGAGGGAGCGCAGAGGGCAGTAACCCATAGCAACTAACACCTCCTTGGGTTACAGCTTATAAAAAAAGGACAGAAGAATTCTATCGGGAAAATGCAAGTCATTCATTTCAGTGGACAGCTTTGGTGATATGGAAATTAGTAATTGGGGAAAAAAAAAAAAAAAAAAAAAAAACTTGGCATACCGGAAATGTACATCTTTTGTGTGTGAACACACCCATAGAAACACAGACAAAACTGATACTACTGCACCTGCGCAAAACACTCCAGACAACGTGAGAGTGAATGACAGCGGCGCTCGTGCAGGCGCAGTAAATGCCGACATGGGGAGGTCAGCATCTGAAATGGAGGGGATTCCAGGACTCCGAAACTGCGGCGAGGGACACATCAGCTGCCAGAGGCTGGAGGAAGCCCCAGATACGTATATATCTCATTTTTTTCGTACCTCGGATGCTTCCTTTAAAAAAATGTCACTTGTTATATATGCAAAAGAGCTTCTCTGAGCTCTCAGACTAATTTAGTCAGAGAGCAGTGCCCTTTTTTGAAGCAATAATACAACAAAAACAGTGAAAGACAACTTCAGATAAAGTTTTACTGCAGGGGAGGTCAAAGGGTCATTCGCTCTGCCCTGCTTAACAGTTTAAAATGCAGAGTGCAGTTTATAAACTGCAAATATTAGAGAATGATGCAATATTATAAAAAACTGAACTGAAAATAAAAATATGAGACTCTTTGCTACTAATGTTAATTATCCGTACTACACTTACAATTCATATCATACTTTTTTTAGCTTCAGTGTCACCTTTAAAGCAAACCCGAGGCATTATAAAAAAAAAATTAAAATTAGATACTTACCTAAAAGGGAATCCTCCTGAAGCTTCCTACGCCCTCCTGTAGACCATGGCTGCTGCCCAAGACATTGTGAAATTTTCCGGCCAAGCGCCTCTTCATGCACAAGCATTGTCGTACTGTGCCTGTACTTGAGCAGGCGCATGCTCATACACGGCAGGAAGCACAGCCATGAAAAAACCATGCATGGCAAGCTCATGGATATATTCAGAGGGTCCATGGGCTGCAACGGTGGGGGTGAGAAGTTAGATAGCCTCTGGACTATTTAGAGGCTTCCTCGGTATGTACTGTAACTAAGTTTTTTTTTTAACCACCTTGGGTTTACATTATGCATTTTCTTATATCACTGAGTATAATGCTGATAAATGTATTATCAGCTACCTCTGCTTGTTACAGTCATAACTTCCATAAACTGCTTTGGGACTGCTGAAAGGTTAAAACTACATCCCACTTGTGGCTGCCTGAGCTTGGTGCTGCATAGTTTTAACACCTGCAGCTCCTGCATGGGACCAGATTGTGCGTCCCTGTTGGCATAGAACCCAGCTGGAGATTTCAGTGGCTCCTGACCATTGTGAGCCAATCATAGTGATCAGGAGGTTCTGGGAAAAAAAAACGGAGGAAGAAGAAAAAAAAAAAAAGAAGGGAGAAGGAGCTCTGGTCTTTAGGCCGGTTTAACACTGCAAACTGGTGTCAGCGGTGCGCCCGCCAAAACAGGCCTTTGGGGAATACCACTTTACTACGCTGTATTCCCCATCTGGCCAAGCAGGAAGTGATGCGTGCTTGCAGCCACTTCCTGCTTCAGGTTATGCGGAAGAGCACGGAAGCGTATTGTAAAAATACATTTCCATTCATGCGAGTCATGACGTCATGTAGGAAAGTGTTTAAAAATCCCTGCTTCGCCATCGACTAGCAACTTCCTGGCCGACACAGATCGCCGCAAGACGTGCGGTTACGTAGTGTTGGAGCCTTGTCAGATCGAGGACTTCCAACTTCCGCAACACAGGTGATGTGATTTCCCCATAAGTTTGCACTGGGGCGCGGTAGTAGTAGTACGTCAATATGACAAACCGCACCATCCCAGTGTGAAAGGGACCTTAAAGCGGCAAGAGCCTGTGGTCCCAAATGAGTTCAATTCCTCACTCCAAAGTTGCCTCTATGTTGTAGATAAAAAACAAAAGGGAAAAAAAAAACCAAACAAAAAAAACAAAAACAAACTATATGCTTCTATATTTGAAGAATAAGACTAGTTGCAGATATTATGCAGTACGATTGTCCTGCGGTGGGAGAGCACAGGCAAGACGATTACACCATACAATGTCCCTGTTCATATTACCTTCAGGCAGAATGCTCCGTCAGGGTAATATGCACAATGCCGCCCCCTGCTCAATGCATACGCCTCACTGGACAAGATGTCACTCGATTACTGTCATTCAGTGCAGGAACGCCATTACCGCGATCGCTTGTGGACACTTATTGCATTGCCGCATAATCCGTGCGGTAGGCAAAGATCACGCAATAATGCACAGCAGAGTTTGCGTCAATTTTGCCATTTCTATTGCACCGCATCACATCACCATAGTGTATAAATCTGCATAGACATAGGGCTGGTTCACACTACAAGAGCTTATCTAAAGCTGGCCACTAACGGTCCAATTTCTAGCGAAAAATCGTTAGAGCGATCAGAAATTCTGTTCGGATTGGTTGTAAATAATCTACATTGGTGGACACAATAGATTATGAACGAGTGAAAAAAATGTCGCCCGAATGAATTTTCGTCGAACGAAAATTTGGATTTTCTTGGTGGTCGTGATAGATAGGAAGCAATGATTGGTTAGTTGATGGTGTAGTGAACTTTTTTTTTCGTCCGATCAGAATTTCTGATCGCTCGAACGATTTTTCGCTAGAAATTGGACCGTTAGTGGCCAGCTTAAGCGCTTTGTGATTTTAAAAGCTTTTGCTAATGTAAATCTGGATTCACTGGATTGATGTAATTTTGTAAAAATTCCCCCATAGCATTGCATTAGCAAGAGCTTTTCATATCACTAGATGTTAAAAAGCTTTTGCAAGTTCAGGGCTTGTTTCCACTGTTGCGACGCGATTTCAGCCGCATTCCGACGCTTGTAAAAACGCATGCGGATGCGTTTCCACATGCGTTTTTACCCGCGATTTCGCCTGCGATTTCGCATGGCAGGGTGCCATGCGAAATTAACCATGACACTGCCAGGGCTAAATAAAATTGAAAAAGGTGCGAAATCGCACGCGAAATCGCGGGTAAAAACGCATGTAACAAACGCATGCGTTTTTACTATTAAATACATTAGCGGCGATTCGCACGGATTCCCGACGCAGGCGAAATCGTTGGCTCTTTTGTGCGTTTTTTTCACGCTGAAAAAAACGCACCTTAACAACGCTACAGTGGAAACAGGCCCATCCACTTGTATTACATGTGCGGATCTGCATGCGTTGGACGCATGCAGATTCGCGATAGTGGAAACGAGCCCTCAATCAGCCTTTTCATTGTCCTCGCAACGAGCTGTGGGGGAGAGTACTGCAATGTGGCAAGTGTGAAAGTAGCCTAAATAATCAGCTTCCTCTACAAGAGAAAACATGGAGAAGCACATGACTGATCTGCATGTTTCTGATTAGATCACATATTCCATCTGCTTTGTGTTTTAGCTTATACCAAAGGAGAAGTGCTACAAGATATATTCTGGCGGGGCAAAGTGGGGAAAATTACAGTTAGAGGACAAAAACACAGTGCAAAATGTTGGTGGATACGTTTACAAGAAGAGACAACTTAATCTCTACTTCCCTATAAAGTTTACAATATCGTTACATTATGTAGAGCTGCATTTGTACTTTTGATTCTCACCAGAAGCTATCTTTCAGTATCATTTTGTTCAAAAGCCCAGGGTGCATACAGGTGTACCCAGATTTCCTGCAGTGACTGAGCAAGTTGGGTCATTCTCATTCATCCAGTCATTATGTTTATTCCATTGAATTCCCCATGATCCTGCTCACTCATTTCCCCCCACCCCTGCATAGAACAGATCACGGGCCAAGCAACGTGTCTGTACAGCACTTGTTCCTAATCTGCCTCCCGAAATGATAACTAGGGCCTCTTTCAAACAGACAGCTGAACTGGTGCTTGTCACACAGTGCAGTCTCCAATCTGCCAGCCAAGCAGCGATTTCAGCCTGCATTTTAAAGCAGACAAATGACATTTGACACGCTGTGCAGTTACACAGCAGCGATATACTTGCTGCATGTAGTGTCTGAATGCATCCAACCTCTGAATCACTACAGCTGTCCATATCTGAAACAGGGGAAGGTGGGTGTGTGGGGGAAAACCGTGAGGAGGATAAGAGAGTGGGAAGCAGAGGGGACATGACAGTAAACCTATGTATAGATGGTAGAGGAAGGACTGTTCTTGATCATGTGATGCAGCTTGCTCTGCCCTTTGGAGGGGCAGGAAGGAGGAGTAAGAGATGTCCGGATGGAAGCTGTAGTGTAAAGTACCATAGCAAGAAGATCCAACTCAGCAAACTGCTAGGAAGAGGCCTCCATGCTCATGCTACTTTGTCACCTAAGAGTATCATTAACACACATTTTCACTAACAGATATCCAGTGTGAACAT
Organism: Hyperolius riggenbachi; assembly: GCF_040937935.1. Classification (NCBI taxonomy): domain Eukaryota; kingdom Metazoa; phylum Chordata; class Amphibia; order Anura; family Hyperoliidae; genus Hyperolius; species Hyperolius riggenbachi. The sequence continues at coordinate 353,393,731 of NC_090648.1, forward strand.
GACCTTGGCAGTTGGCTGATGGTGTAATGGTTAAGGGCTCTGCCTCTGACACAGGAGACCAGGGTTCGAATCTCGGCTCTGCCTGTTCAGTAAGCCAGCACTAATTCAGTAGGAGACCTTTGGCAAGTCTCCCTTACACTGCTACTGCCAATAGAGCGCGCCCTAGTGGCTGCTGCTCTGCTCTGGCGCTTTGAGTCCGCAAGGAGAAAAGCGCAATATAAATGTTATTTGTTAATTACAACAGAGAGAGAAAATGTGTGCTTCAACCAAGTGAACCTGACAAATCTGGCTTTGCAAATTTGGCCTATTGGCTAATCACGAGACATTGCTCATGCAAATAAGCATTTGCTTTCGCATGCCTAAATATGCAGGGTCAAAAACCAAAAACCGCAAAACAATCGCCCTGCGGGAATCAGTTCATGCTATACAGCACTATCCAGGGGCGCCACGAGGAGGCTTCCCAATGCCCCCATACAACCGGGGGGCGCGGGGGTCCCAGGCACTCTCACCGCCTGGAACCCACACAGTGGCACCCCGGAGGCGGAGGCTGTGGGGTGCAGGCGATCTCCCCAACGTGATCAGCACCGGGAAGAGCCGCCCGCACACACCTCCCAGAGTTAAAAACAGGCACTTACCTTGGCGTCTATTGCGTTCTGCTATATGCAATGGGGGCAATGGGAAGCCTCCTCGTGGCGCCCCTGGATAGTGCTGTATAGCATGAACTGATTCCCGCAGGGCGATTGTTTTGCGGTTTTTGGTTTTTGACCCTGCATATTTAGGCATGCGAAAGCAAATGCTTATTTGCATGAGCAATGTCTCGTGATTAGCCAATAGGCCAAATTTGCAAAGCCAGATTTGTCAGGTTCACTTGGTTGAAGCACACATTTTCTCTCTCTGTTGTAATTAGCATTGCATTTCTTTTCTTTGGAGGCAGGTGGTGAGTGGCTTGTTCTAGGAGGTGTGAGCCCTGGAGCAGGCTATTTGCGCCTGTCCTCCCCTTATGTGTCGCGCCCAGGTTATGCGCATATAGCAGAACGCAATAGACGCCAAGGTAAGTGCCTGTTTTAAACTCTGGGAGGTGTGTGCGGGCGGCTCTTCCCGGTGCTGATCACGTTGGGGAGATCGCCTGCACCCCACAGCCTCCGCCTCTGGGGTGCCGCTGTGTGGGTTCCAGGCGGTGAGAGTGCCTGGGACCCCCGTGGCCCCCCGGTTGTATGGGGGCAATGGGAAGCCTCCTCGTGGCGCCCCTGGATAGTGCTGTATAGCATGAACTGATTCCCGCAGGGCGATTGTTTTGCGGTTTTTGGTTTTTGACCCTGCATATTTAGGCATGCGAAAGCAAATGCTTATTTGCATGAGCAATGTCTCGTGATTAGCCAATAGGCCAAATTTGCAAAGCCAGATTTGTCAGGTTCACTTGGTTGAAGCACACATTTTCTCTCTCTGTTGTAATTATAAATGTTATTTGTCTTGTCTTGTTAGAGATATTTGCATCTCATTGATCATCCCTAATATCGGAGTTCATGAAGAAATTTGTAAAAAACTTTATGCAAATATATGCGCCTTGAAAATGGGACCAATCCAGTTCCACCCAGGTTTTAATTGATTGGTCTATTTTCAAGCTGCATATGTTTGCATAATAATTTACTTAATTCTGCATGCACTCAGAAATATTTGCATCTCATTGATCATCCCTATTAGATATAAGATTTTTCCTATTTTTCTGGGGTGTGGTGGCTGGAAAATAGGTCAGCCTAGGACCAATTTAAGGCATAGGTGTTTACAGTAATATACTGATAGTGTCTGCAGTAAAATACTGACTCCTGGCAAGCCTATACTTTATCCTAATGTGGAGAAGTGCTGCTAGCAATCTACACAGGGATGATAAGTAGTGAAGAGGGGCAAAAGGGGAGGTGAGATATTTTTATAGGAATAGCAGGAATATTTTTAAAGAGAATCTGTATTGAAAAAATGTTATATACATAAACATATCAGCCTGTTCGGGGACATCTTCTAGCTCCCTCTGTGACATTTTCGCCGCTCTCCGCCACAATATTGGCAATAAAATAACAGTTTTATGAACTGTTTCGTAAACAGTAAAGATGGCCGATGAAACAGGAAGTATACTGAAAAGAAAAAGGATGTATACTGCCTTATGTTTGCATGACAAGTTTGTATTATTACACAGTTAATGCAGCCTTCAGATGTTATGTGTAAGTTTAGAAAAAGTTTTACCTTCTGCGGCTCTGTGCCACTGAAGCGTGACAAGAATCCTCAGACTCCTTAATAAACACAGCTGTTTATACTGAGCCAGGAGTCTGGGCTCTGCACTTGTGTCTGGGTAACAAATTGTCAGCAGCTCCCTCCTCCCACAGCCTCACAGACACAGCTGAGACTGAGAGCAGGGACCTGTCTGTGAGAGAAATAAACAAAGCACACAGGAGTGAGCCTGGAGGGGGCGTGCAGGGAGCGTGCATTATTTATCCCCATCACAGCAGAGGCAGCTCCTTCCACTCTAGGTCGACAAAGCTTGACAAAGAAAAGATAAGATATATTAGAGAGACAGTGCAACTAGAAAAGGCTGCAGTAAGCCAGAGCACATTAGAACAGTTATAGGAACTTGTAGGATAGGAGATAAGGCTGAAAATTTTGTTACAGAGTCTCTTTAAAAAGAGGAACTTCAGCCTAAATAAACAAACATACTGTCATTAAGTTACATTAGTTATGTTAATTAAAATAGATAGGCAATATAATCTCCTATCCTCCTTGTTTTAAAAGAACAGGCAAATGTTTGATTTCATGAGGGCAGCCATCTTTTTGGTTGAAAGGAGGTGAAAGGGAGCATGAGATACAGTTCCAACTGTCCTGTGTTCTGATCACCCCTCCCAGTTGCTAGGCAACGAGAACATCATCATCAGAAATCCCCTTATGCTTTGCACAGTATCAGGGGAAAAATGCCCGGGCAGTTTTCTTTGATGGGGCGGCGCTTAGCTTCTGTGTAGCCAAACATGAGGCTTGGATAAGAAAAACAAAGTTCTGCTGCTGTGAAACTGTTGAAGAAACACCAAGCCTTTTCAGTGCTGCTGAGTAGATTTTTAGTCTGGAGGTTCACTTTAAGTAAGGATTTTAGGGTTCTCCGGTACATAAAAATAAGCTAAAACTGACACTTACCTGGGGCTTCTATTGACCCCTTGCAGCTGTAATGTCCAGCACCGTCCCCCGCCTCCGGCACCAGGCTAATAATTCATCTAACTAGACGAATAGAACTGCAGCCGTGAGCGTGCTCGCTCCAGCACGCATCAGCTGGAGCTTACTGCACAGGCGCAGTATGAAGTTTTCTTATACTGCGCTTTCGCTGTAAGCTCCAGCTGACGTGCACGGGAGCGCGCACACGCCACAGTTCTATTTGTCTAGTTAGACGAGTAATTAGCCCGGTGCCGGCGTCGGGGAACGGCGCATCGGAGGAGGATGGCACAGGACATTACAGCTGCAGGGAGCCGATAGAAGCCCCAGGTAAGTGTCAGTTTTAGCTTTTTTTTTTTTTTTTTTTTTTGCATCACACAACACTAAATTTCCTATTAGCATGGGCACAGTACCATCTTGTATTCTACATACTGGGGATAAAACATCAGGTACTAAAATCAAGAACGCAAGTATTACTGAATAGGGCCTCATTTAGCCACACTTAAAGCAAACTTATACTGTACCTGAAAAAGATAATCTGGATATCTGTTATAAGGATGTAGTGAAATGAATTCCAACTACCCTTAAAATGAACCTTGGCAAGGCTTGCAAACAACAAAAACTGATTACTTCTGTCATTCCTATAAGTTTGTCCTGGGCTCATTCTTCCCCTCCTTTCTCCCCATACTGTACATAGTTTACATGTTAGAGGAGATCACTCGCCCACAATGCCGCTGGAGGGCAGACCTTGCCATTTTTACCTAGGAAAATATCCCTCATGGAATCACCAGGGTTTTTTTTTTTTAACCAAACATATCAATTCTTGGAACAAACTGTTAGGGCTTGTTCACACTACAAGAGCTTTTTTAGCGCTAGTGATTTTGTAAAGCCCTTGCTAATGCAATGCTATGGGGGATTTTTACAAAATCACATTGCTCCAACACACATAGGATGACATTAGCAAGAGCTTTTAAAATCACAAAGCGTTTAGAAAAGCGCTTGTAGTGTGAACAAGGCTTTAGTATGTATTGTGATATCAGGGTAAATGATACATGCAGACCTGGAATGTAGGGCCACAAGTTCAATGTTTTGAAGTTTTTAAAATGCAAACCTTCCACCATGGTAACACTCAATGCAACAGCATCTTGTTCAGGCGAGCAGTTTAATAGCCATGTCTTAATGACAGGTTTGTTTCAAAAAGCAGGAAACTGTTTCAAAATGAGGAAGTTGTGACTTTACTAAACATCGTTTTGCAATTTACGGATAAATAACAGTAAAATGAGCATCTCTCCAGTACCTGACAGTCACAACGGAACTACCATAAGGCCTCATTCACACCTAAAAACGAAAACATTTGGGGTTTTTGTGCGCTGTTTTTCCCCCCTCTCGGCGCTCCCCTGAGCGTTTTTTGGTAAAAGCGCTTTTCTAAGCGTTTTTCCAGAGTGGTTTTGTCATTCACTCCCTGATGCAAGTCAGGTAGTGAACTTTTTGACCCGGAAAAAATAAATACAATGTATTTATTCTAAAAAACATGAACGCAATCGCCGCATAAAGTGGTTTTGTGAGCGTTTAGCACCCTTTCTATACCTTCCATTCTAGCAAAAACGCTCCAAAAATGGTACAGGCACCAATTTGCTGAACGCACAGTGCACGAACAGCGCTGATATGAACCTTCTCATAGAGATATATTGCACAAGCGTTTTGCGGGCGACTTTAAAAATCGCCTGTGCTTGAAAAAAGGCCGAAAACTCCCCTAGTGTGATCAAGCGCTTAAAGCGATTACCACTTAAAACCTCAACTTTTGCATGGTAATTTGAGCAATTGTGCAGTACGGGTAGTCCCCGACTTACGAATGCCTGACTTACAAACGGCATGGATTCTCTGTTTCCATGGGAACACATTTTTTTCAAATTGGACTTGTAGTTTTTGAGAAAATCTATTTAAAAAAAAAAACAACAAAAAATGGCTTTTAAACTTGTTTAAAGGAATACTATCGATTCACATATTTTTTTCAATTGACAAAGGAATTGTTTGGGAAGTGCTGCTAAGTACTGGTGTATACATTTTATTAGCAACTTCTTTGTTTACTGTTAACAAAATACTTTCAAAGTTTACTGACGCCAAAACTGACCGCTGACTGAGCCATGAGGAGAGGGGAAATTCCCCTCACACTTGATCAGTTAACTCTGTGTAACTGTGTGTGACAGAAGAGAGAGAGCTCCCAACAGCTGCAGATCCTGTGTCCGGTGTTTCTGACTGAAGTGTCTGAAGAGAGCAGAGGAAATGTAACTAATTCTCACAGCTTTTCATACTGTGTTTGCTTTCAGAGTTTGATATGTTTGATATTTGCTTTCTGTAGTCTGATATGCAACTCTGGCTGTGCATTGAAGCACACACCCCTTCTGCAATTGATTTGTCCCAATATAGCTAAATCCTACCCTCAATAAATTACAGCTTTTGCCTCTGATATTTAACATGAAAAGTAGGAAAATGTTCACACAGCTACTTAGACATTATTTGTACATTGTCATTTTAGAACACTTGGGTATCGATAGTATTCCTTTAAGCATGTACAAGGGGGAGAGGTTACACAGAGGGGGACACTGGAGGCACAGAGGAGGTACAGGGGACAGAGATGGCACAATGTTCCGACTTAAGAACAGATTCAGGTTAAGAACGAACCTACAGTCCCTATCTCGTTCGTTAACCGGGGACAACCTGTACTTTCTTCTTTATCTTTTGTGCCCAAGTTCACCTTGCCCCCCAAAAAAAAAAAAAAAAATCACACGGTGTGGCAGTCAAAGGAGCTAAGAGCTGTTGACTAATGGTGGTGTTGTAATATGTAGTGGAGGAGCTGCCCTTGCTTCTGCTTAGACCATGCAGAGAAAACTCCCAGTGTTGAACAGTTATTATATGGACTTCGATGTGGGGCTTATCAGACTGAGAAGCTTAATGATCAACACCTCAAAACGGAATAATAAGCAGTCATGTTATTACTAATCCGCTTCTGGGCTGGTCACCACAGGAGGTAAACACAACATTTTACATTCAAATGAGTGGAAGCAGTTTTAAATGACCGTGACAGCAGTTGGCATTGTTAGTGTAAATGATGCGGTAGATCCCATAATCTTGGAAGCTACATGTAGAAGCGTCAACTGCGTTTGCGCAGTTCTGTGTTCCCCTATGTGGCGCAAAACCCATGACGATGGAATGGCAATCAATTCCAAGCGTTTCCCTGCACGGAAGTAGAAAAGCTTGTAGCATCAGCTAAATCAGCCATCACACCAGCTGCCTGTGTAAACCAGCTAGGGCAAATTCACATGGATTGCTGACCAGCTAGCTGCATATCTACTGGGTGACATGCCCCATCCTGTTGCTGTGTAATACAACCAAATAGCAGCGTTTATAACCAAATGTGTGTCAGTGACTGTAAGAGCCCTTACCCTATTCAAAGTTATTGCCAGGGGAATTCCACTGTAAGGATGACTTTAACATATTCCTACAGCACATGGGAACAATTCTCACATCTGCACAAGTGTCAGAAAAAATGGGGCATCATATGTGCTTGGCCCTTTCTGATAAAGTACTAAAATGTGGCTAGAGGGAATCAGTGTTAAAGATTTAGGAGAATCATGCTGTAAAGCCACCACTAAAGACTTATGCTGAAATACGTAGATGTTTATTACACTGCACACAACACAGGAAGTGGTGAGAGTACCACAGCAAGAGGAAGCTATGCAATCATATTAGTCAACACTGTGACAGCAAAGCACCACATATCCGCCATTGCTAGGGACATTAATGCACGGGTTGCAGATTGCAGACTTGGGGCGAGCTGAGATATAATGGAGAACTCACCAACGGTTCGCCTTAGCTCCTCGCATTCACTGATGTGTGGAAACTGGAGCATCTGCCGCCATTTTTTACTTTTGCCTTTTCGGTTTCCCCCGCCACCTGTAAACAAACAAAACACATGACAGGGCGTGCAGTACAGAAGATGATAAATGCTGTGTATGTAGGCAAATCTATGACTAGGTTGGACTAGATCTCACATGAGGTTTAGGAAAATACTACTGTCATGCAAATAGATGAAAATGATTACATTTTTCTTTTCACTTTTGAAATTCAGTTAATATACAGAATAAAGTAATTTGACAAGACACGGAACTTTACTGTATATTCCGGCATATAAGATGACCCCACAACTTTTCCAGTTAAAATATAGAGTTTGCGATATACTCACAGTATAAGACTAACCATCTTCCAACACACACTAAATAAAAAAAAAAAAAAATCATATACTGGTGCTATGTATGAACAGATACTGGTGCTGTACTGTATGTGGTACCCAGTATAGAACAGTATATAGGCAATTGACTGGTGGGATTGGTCAACTCTCCCTAAGTGGATTGGTCAGCTCTCCTTGTCTACCTGTTTGGAAGAATAGATTGCGCTGTGCCCATATAAAGCACGCCTCTTTTACCCTTCTGGCCCACCCCTGTATCCCATTTACCTCTTTCTCTGCCTCTCAGAACTTGCACAAGTGCACCTGCGCCGCTTCACTACAGTCCTCACCAGCGAGATCTGAGAGTCGGTAACAGGATAGGGTGTATCACCCAGCATCAATGACACCTGGCGTATAAGACGACCCCTGACTTTTCAGACGAATTTCACATTTTAAAAGGTAGTCTTATACACCAGAATATACAGTATATTGCAGTTTTCTCCTAGAGCTGCAGCCACTAGGATGCGCTCTATAGGCAGTAGCAGTGTTAGGGAGTCTTGCCCGAGGTCTCCTACTGATTAGGTGCAGGCTTACTTAACAAGAAGAGCAGAGAATCAAACCCTGGTCTCCTGTGTAAGAGGCAGAGCCCTTAACCAGTACACTATCCAGCCAATTTGGGTAAAAAAAATTCCAAAGCAAAAAAAATAAATAATAATAATAATAATAATAATAATAATAATAATAATTCTTCCAGTAGACTGATAACCAGCTCAAATGTAGAGTTATATGATTGTCAACTAGGCTGGAGAGGGTTAGTTTTTTTCACAATTTCTATTAAATATATAAAACTAGCTGGTGGCAGACACTACACTGGACAGGGCTGGAGTATGCACACAATCTCTCTGGACATCGCGTGCACCATGCACTCAAAGCAGCAGCCAATCGCATTAGGGTGGGGCGTGTCGGGGCGGACAGACACATATACATACAGCTTCAGAATTATTGTAGCTCATCATATGTGAGTGCTTTATAAATAACAAAACAGTACTGCAAATACTTAGGCCAAGCAATATCCTAGCAGAAAAACAATATAATAATGTATAATACAGACATTATGAAATGTATGTTCGATCCAAAAAATATATTTTTTCCCTGATCTAAAAGTCTATTGTTTAATCGCGTCAACCACTCAATTACAATATGATTTCAGCAGATATGTGATATTAAAAAAAATGATGGAAAGCCAACTACTACTAGCTTTTTACTACCAAATCCAAGTGGCAGTCAATCACTTGAAGTACCTGTACATGTTTAATTGATAAAATAATGTTCATCCTCAATCAATGTTTGGATTTTCTTGGAGAGGGGACTGAAACCAAACCAGCCCAAGTTTTCAAACATTTTTATTCCAAATGATCAAACTAAACATCTGTTTACTTTTTATCAAATTGAGTATCTATGTAAAAACATTGCATAGTATATAGGAAATAAAACTGCTTAGTCTGAAAGCATTTTCTGCACTACCGCCTTCGTTGATAATGGCAATGACAGACAATTTTTTTCCTTCCCTAAAAATCTGCATTGCATTGCCACCTATTACAGTCAAGAGCAAGTGAGGTTAAGTTATGGATAGGATTGATGCTAAGCTAAAAGCCACTTAGCCAGTAAGATGCACAAGAGCACTCTTTGCTTCTCTAATTACCTCCTTAATGATATTTCCTCAGTCTCGGTAATGCTACTGACAACCTAAACTGATCAGTGACCATGATCCAAAAATACTTTTCTTTTTTTTAAAGCAACACAGAAGCAGCACAAAGCAGATAAAAGTATATATGTGAGCAGTGTGCAGCAGCCAAAGATCAGAGCATCTCCCCATCAGCTGCCCATCTGCAGCTAGAGGTCCAGCACTCCATTCATATGCTACAAACAGTCCCAAACATCTGTAAAGCTGCTAGCAGCACTCATGCATGATCTCTGCATCCACAGCTGTGCACAGGGCAGTGTGCCTCCTCTCCCTCCTCCCCATGCTACTGTCCCATTGCAGCTCACACATACACACCTTCCCTGGCTTTCAGCAGCACAGTGTTGGCTACTATGTTCTCGAGCTCCATAGGTCGGCCTGGCCGGGGGCTGCGAACCTAGGGCGGCCACTCACTCTCTGCAGGACTCTCTCAGCAGTCAGCACCCTGCTGCCAATGACAGGCCACGCCCACCCCATCCAATCCCCGCTCCGCCGCACCCCCGAACAAGACGCCTATTGGCTGAACTTTCCAAGCCGCTCTAACTGTACTCCCGTCCGCACTCCTTTAGTCACTTTCACCATTGTCAGGGGGGCTTGCCTGCCGATTGGACAGTACAGGGTAGGTGGGCGGGACTCTGAGTAAAGCTTTGCAGTCTGATTGTATGGCTAACGTGTCACTCAGCACCGCCCTGCTATCTCGGCAGAACCCACAGAATGTGCGTCCCAGACTCTGCTGATGAGAGAGTGTGTCGTGACGTCATGTTGACCATGTGTTGGCTGGCGGAAGCAGATAGGCTGTCACTGTCAGTGGTTGGCGCCTGTCACTGTATCGCTATTAGCTGAACTTGCACTGAGAACACAATACACGTGAATACATGTTTTTTCTAGTCCACAGATTGCTAAAATGTAATACCATAGCTCCTAGTGATGGGAATTCCGGCTCTTCTCGGAGAATCGGCTCTTCTGAATCGGCCCCTATTAAAGAGCCGGCTCTTAGGGCTCTTTTCCACTATGAAATTAGGGTTGCCAGGTGTCCGGTTTTAGACCGGACAGTCCGGTTTTTGGCCGCTGTGTCCTGTCCAAAAAGGCATGTTAAACCGGACAATTAAGATGTCCGGTTTTATGCCTTTTGCCACTTGCCGCCACCCGTCCGCCAGCGGCGCTGCGCGACCGCTGATTCGCTGGCTGGCTGTCAGTCAAAGGCACAGCCAGCCAGCTTACGCGGCGTAAGTTACGCCAGCTTAAGTACCGCCCCCGAGCCCGCGCTTCCCGACGTTGCTACGCAACGCCAACGCTGCGTTGCCAACGCACGCATGACGTGCGTCACTCACGTCATTTGCAATGCGATTCTGCATCTGCGAAGGAAGCAAGGTAAGGTCAGGAGTCTGGAGATATGGTGAGTGAGTGACCTATAATTCTCTGGTTGTATTTCCGCTCTTTGTGTGCATTGGCTCCGCTCTATCTCCCCTCCGTATAGTCCAGGCGTGACTTTCAATCTCATTCAATCTCGCCTGAGCCCGCTGCTTACTATACTTTACACTTGAATTCATACTATTGTACAATGCAATTTATACTGTTATACTGTTATATTTGTTATATTTGCTCAAAATGTGTACATACATGTATGCGCAGATTTATATTTTAACTTTATGCCTATGTATGTCCACTTTATTGTTCTCAATAAAACATTTTGGTGGGAAAAAAAATAAATTTTAAAACTTCCCGCAAGAAATCGACCACTTCACTGTGCAAAAACGCCATAAATGCATTGCATTATTTGCATAGTTTTCCAGTTTTGTAATAGTTTTCTGCTCTGTCTCTTATTATGTGCATTTACTGGTGAAAAGCGGTCTCTTATTATGTGCATTTACTGGTGAAAAGTGGTCTCTTATGTGCATGTACTGGTGAGGACAGTTAGTGACATGGCTATGTACTCTGTAATGTGCTGCAGAAGATGTCAGTGCGATATAAATACTGTAAAAAACATTTTTAAAAAAGCCCATTGCTTAGCCCCACTCTACATAAAAGTGCGCTTCTGACTCCGCCCCTAACTCCACCCCGTCCGGTTTTCTCCATCAGCCGACCTGGCAACTCTATATGAAATGCGATCGCGATCGCAATCGCGTTTCAATTTCCACATTGCGATTGAGCTACTATACTCATTATAGTACAGCTCAATCGCATACAAAACGCGGCAGGACGACGATTGCGCTTTGACCAAAATCGCAATCGGATCGCACTAATGGAAATTGCTGCTGCAGTTTCCATTAGTTTAATGTACCTTGCGATTTGCGATCAGAAGCAAATCGCAAATCGCAGGCTAGTGGAAAAAGGCCCTTACGGCTCTGAATCGGCTCCTCATTAAATATCACTAGACACCACTCAGAATCGTAGTAAAAGCCCCTCCCCCGTCTCCATGACAATTCCAGACTGCTTCTCTGACTGGGGCAATCCCTCCTGCCAGTGGCGTAGCTAAGGAGCTGTGGGCCCCGATGCAAGTTTTGCAATGGGGCCCCCCAAGCACTCTATACATAACAATTGATACGGCGCTCCACAATCTGCCAATGGCAACCACAGTGTCAGAGGTGCAAGAAGGGGATGGGAAACAGTTTGTTAATGATTACCACTATTCAAAGTATCTATAGAAGTGATTATTATGAGTACAGGACCGATAGTGAGCTAAAACTGTAGTTGAAGGAAGGCCCCTTGGGGCCCCTCTGGCCCAAGGGCCCCGATGCGGTCGCAACCTCTTCAACCCCTATTGCTACGCCCCTGCCTCCTGCTACTGCTCTGCTCTGCCCCGTACACTCCTACAAGCTGCAAGAGGAGGACTACATCTCCCAGCATGCCTCAGCGCCCTTTATTACACAGCAAATCAGAGCTGTGTGGGGCAGCTGAGGCATCGGCTCTTTCAAAACAGAGAACCGGCTCTTGTCGTTCGCGAACGACCCATCACTAATAGCTCCTGACTGTCCCTTTTTCGGAGGTACAGTCCCTCTGTGGGAACTCTTCCTCATGTGTCTCCCCTTCAGGACTTGTGTACAGATCTATGTAAATATTAGATTTTTTTCTACAGAAAAATAGATTAATATACGCTAAATGTTATTTCTATCATTTAAATTAAATTGATATATTTTTTATTTTTATCCACTTCACCACTGAGGGGTTTTACCCCCTGACCACCAGAGCAATTTTCACCTTTCAGCGCTCCGTCCATTCATTCGTCTATAACTTTATCATTACTTATCGCAATGAAATGAACTATATCTTGTTTTTTTCCGCCACCAATTAGGCTTTCTTTAGGTGGGACATTATGCCAAGAATTATTTTTTTCTAAATGTGTTTTAATGGGAAAATAGGAAAAATGTGGGGAAAAAAATAATTATTTTATTTTTCAGTTTTCGGCCATTATAGTTTTTAAATAATGCATGCTACTGTAATTAAAACCCATGAAATTTATTTGCCCTTTTGTCCCGGTTATAAAACCATTTAAATTATGTCCCTATCACAATGTTTGGCGCCAATATTTTATTTGGAAATAAAGGTGCATTTTTTTCAGTTTTGCGTCCATCCCTAATTACAAGCCCATAGTTTATAAAGTAACAGTGTTATACCCTCTTGACATAAATATTTAAAAAGTTCAGTCCCTAAGGTAACTATTTATGTATTTTTTTTTAATTGTAAATTTTTGAATTTTTTTTTAATTACAAAAAAAAAAAAAAAATGGGGAGTGTGGGAGGTAATGAGTTAATTTTTTGTGTAAAAATCATTTATTCGTATGTGAAAAATGTGTAGGGTGTAGTTTACTATTTGGCCACAAGATGGCCACAGTAACTTTTTGTTTTAATGCGACCTCCAAGCTTCCTTTCCGGAAGCTTGGAGGAAGTATAAGGAGGCTGGACACGTGAGTTTTTTCTCACAATGATCGCGCTGCCCATAGGAGAGCAGCGGATCATTGTGGGGCTTAGATCAACGAACGGGAATGGATTTTCCCGTTCATTGATCTCCGGGCGAGCGGGCGGCGGCGTGTTTACTAGCGGCGGGCGGCGTGTTTACGAGCGGGAGCGCGGACAGCGTCGGGTACGCGGAAAGTACGGATTTCTCCGTCCCTGGGGGTTAAAGGATGGAAAAAGGGACGGAGAAATTCGTACGGGCGGGGGTAAAGTGGTTAAATGTTAAAATGAAGGAGAACTAATGATAATAGAGAGAACCAATGTGGTCTGCATCTTTTGCTTCTGAATTATTTCTGATGTTAGTGACTAGGGGGTGTGTCTAAAGAAAACCCAAGGCAGATTTGCTACATCGTTATAGGACACAAAGTACTTCCTCGGTCGCAGCTTAGCTTCTGATTGGAGGAAGCTTACAGGGAACAGAGGCGGGAGCCGTGCAATGGGTAAACAGCAGGCTAGCGACAAGCAGATTGTCGCTAGCCTGGTGCTATTTTTCAGGGGGGACTGGCAGCGGCACTGGAAGGACACAGAGGCATGTCACTGTGCAGAGAACATGCCTCTGTGTCCTATAAAGATTTAGCAAATTCGCCTCGGGTTCTCTTTAAAGTGTACCACTACACAAAGAATTGAATGTGTGCATTAAACACCAAGTGAACACCTGACATATCTGGCTAAGCAAATTTGGCCTAATTGGCTTTTCATGAGGCAATGCTCATGCAAATATGCATTCGCTTTCGCATGCCAACTTATGCAGGGCCAAAAACCAATGCCGCAACGCGGTCGCGCCCTACGGGAATTAGGTCATGCTGCAATAGCACTATCCAGGAGCGCCACGGGGAGGCTTCCCAATGCCCCCATACAACCGGGGGACCGCGGGGTCCCAGGCGCTCTCACTGCCTGGGAACCACAGCAGCACCCCGGAGGGGGAGGCTGGGTGGCACAGGCAGCCCCCCCAAGTGTGGCCAGCGCCGGGGAGAGCCGCCCGGACCCACCTCCCAATAATTAAAAACAGGCACTTACCTTAACGTCCATTGCGTTCTGCTACTGAGCATAGCTTGGGTGCAGTGGCGTACCTAGGGCATTTGACACCCGGTGCTGGGTATTAAAAGACCCCCCCCCCCCCAAAAAAAAAAAAACCTGCGGCGAAAAATGGGCATGGCCATGACCAGATGAGGGCGGAGCTAAGTAATTTAAAGTGAACCCGGGATGAGAGTGATATGGAGGCTGTACCCCCAGGAGGGGGGAGCAGGGCTAGATGGAGGGGCTGTGGAGGCAGTGGTGGGGAGGGGCAACATATCCCCCCCTCCCTCACCAGGGACCCCTCCTTCTGCCTCTCTCTTCCCCCTCTAGAATTGCGGCCCCAGTATAGCTAGTATAGTTGCCCCCGATATAGCTAGTATAGTTTCCCCCAGTATAGCTGCCCCCAGTATAGCTAGTACAGTTGCCACCAGTGTAGCTAGTATAGTTGCCCCCAGTGAAGCTAGTTGCCCCCAATGAAGTTAGTATAGTTGCCCCAGTATAGTTAGTATGGTCGCCCCAGCCAGTATAGCTAGTATAGTTGCCCCCAGACAGTATAGCTAGTATAGTTGCCCCCAGCCAGTACAGCTAGTATAGTTGCCCCAGCCAGTATAGCTAGTATAGTTGCCCCCAGCCAGGATAGCTGCCCCCAGTATAGCTAGTATAGTTGCCCCAGCCAGTATAGTTGCCGACAGTATAGCTAGTATAGTTTAGTTGCCCCCAGTATAGCTAGTATAGTTTAGTTGCCCCCAGTATAGCTAATATAGTTGCCCCCAGTAAGCTAGTATAGTTGCCCCCAGTAAGCTAGTATAGTTGCCCCCAGTATGGCTGGTATAGTTGCCCCCAGTATGGCTGGTATAGTTGCCCCCAGTATGGCTGGTATAGTTGCCCCCAGTAAGCTAGTATAGTTGCCCCCAGTATGGCTAGTATAGTTGCCCCCAGTATGGCTAGTATAGTTGCCCCCAGTATGGCTAGTATAGTTGCCCCAGTATGGCTAGTATAGTTGCCCCCAGTATGGCTAGTATAGTTGCCCCCAGTAAGCTAGTATAGTTGCCCCCAGTGTAGGTGCCCCAGGAGGGAGAAGCAGGGCTAGATGGAGGGGCTGTGGAGGTAGCGGTGGGAAGGGGGGGAAAATCCCCCCCCCCCTCACCTGGGACCCCTCCTTCTGCCTCTCTCTTCCCCCTCCAGAATAGCGGCAACAAGTGCGGGGCGGCCGGAGGCGCATGGACAATTACTTACCTGATTTCCGCGTTCCAAGCGTGGAGCGCAGCGTCATGACGTTACAGGTCTCCGCCTCCAATGCCGCCCACTGTGCTTCCGCTAATCAGGAAGCACAGTGGGCGGCATTGGAGGCGGAGACCTGTAACGTCATGACGCTGCGCTCCACGCTTGGAACGCGGAAATCAGGTAAGTAATTGTCCATGCGCCTCCGGCCGCCCCACACTTGTCGCCGCTATTCTGGAGGGGGAAGAGAGAGGCAGAAGGAGGGGTCCCAGGTGAGGGAGGGGGGGGATTTTCCCCCCCTCCCCACCGCTGCCTCCACAGCCCCTCCATCTAGCCCTGCTTCTCCCTCCTGCTGTGCTGCTGTGGGGGGTCGTGGCGACACCCCCCTGGGTGTCTGACACCCGGTGCGCCACGCCCCCCTGCGCCATATTATAGAGACGCCACTGCTTGGGTGCAACACATTTGAAAAGGAAAGGAATGAAGCATGGGTCGCACTGAGCTTTGGAGCTCAGGGCTGGCTCACACACATCACTCCAAGGGGGGGGGGGAAGGACAGGTGCAGACAGCCCACTCCAGGGCTCACACCACCTGGAATAAGCCATCCACCACCCGCCTCCAAAGGGGGGATACAAAATGAACCACTACACAAAGATTTGAATGTGTGCATTAAACACCAAGTGAACACCTGACATATCTGGCTAAGCAAATTTGGCCTAATTGGCTTCTCATGAGGCAATGCTCAAGCAAATATGCATTCGCTTTCGCATGCCAACTTATGCAGGGTCAAAAACCAATGCCGCAACGCGGTCGCCCTGCGGGAATTAGTTCATGCTGCAATAGCACTATATCTCTTTAAAGTGTCCCTCTTTCTTATACCAAACAGTTGGGAAGTTTCGTAATACATGTCATAATGTCAATAATATCAAAGAAGCAGGATTTGCCAATACACGTCTAAAGAAACCTGGAGCAGTAGTAGACCGAGCTATCAAGAATCCATGTGGCATTCAACAGCTAAAGCATAATTATTAAAGTGTACTAGTAAGGGAAAAAAATGCCCCTGGGGGTACTTACCTCAGGAGGGGGAAACCCCTGCATCCTAAAAAAAGGCTTACCCCATCCTCTGCAGCTGAGGGGATCCTGCACTGGGACCCCCAAAGCTTTCCTTGTCAGGAGCTTGTTGGCGTGCGCACATTTTCAGAAGCAGCTCCGCCTGGGCTCCGACAGAAATAGCAGAGCCCAATCGGGTCCGTTCTAAGTGGAGAGGGACCCGATCAGGCTCAGCTATTTCCGCTGGAGCCCAAGTGGAGAGCCGCTACTGCACTGGCAGGCGAAAGTAAATATTATTGTCTGGCACGCTCCGGGCTGCCAGCGCTGGATCGGGCTGGTGAAGGAAGATGGGGAAGCCTCATTAGGATCCAGAGGCTTCCCTTCTCAAGGTAAGTTCCCCCCAGGTGCACTTTATTCCTTACAGGTTTCTTTTAACTGACATCTTTGACGAAGGGTCCTTTTACACTTACCAGTTGCTCTCAGTTTTAACTGACAGATAACTGATTTTCAAAGTAATGTCCATGTTTTTCTATGGCTCAGTTCCCACTATACACGTTTTAACTGAAAGCTTTTTCACAATGCACTGCTATGGAGAAGAAAAAACATGTTCTAATACATTTAGTGTAAAAGGGTCCTAACTAATCCATACCATAGTTACATGGTTATTGAGGTTGAAAAACATTTTACCGAACAAACATACTTCATTTCACTAAGGTCAGACAGCAAGCTGTGATTCTGTGTGCATGAGTCTGGGTTTTCTGTCCAGTGCATCCCCTGCATCCCTTTAGATGTGCTGCAGCCACCTAGTGGAGCTCTTCTGTATAATTGCATTCAGATATTTACAACTAAAGGGATACAGAAAAGCCTTTTAAAAAGTCTCCTTCTACTGCTCTGCCAGACTGAAGTCCCACCTTCCAGGGTATCGGTCCAAATCAGGGTGAGAAGCAGGGCTGTGTGTCTCTCCCTATTGGTTACCTGGCTCTCCCTATATCTATCAATATGTTACCGCATGGAGATTGTGAGCTATTGGCTGGTCAGAGCTGGAGGTAAATACCTAACACTTTTAATTGATTTACGGAATGGGTTAATCTTTCTTAATTGCAATTTCTTGACATCTCTTGATATATTTACTGCACAAGTCAGTAATTGACCTTACTCAACGGTAATTTTACTTTTCAGTGCAGTAATAGGTTTAGGGAATTGGCATTTGGCAAGGTGCTCAGTAAAATCTGCTGTTTCTTGCTTAGTGAATTGAGGCCATTGTGTCTGTTGGAAAAACTAAAGTTATTGGCATTTAACCACTCATCCAAGTTTTGCGGACCCTTCTTTTCTACGTTCTTAGAGCTTGACTGACCAGGTCCTGCATCGACGATGAGTCCTTTTGGGGTTCTGAGCGTTTGGACTTCTCCCTTTCACCTTAGTTCATAGAGCCACAAGGGACAGAACTGTACTTTTCCGTTAGCAGGGCAGCAACGCTAGGGCAAGGTTAGTGTGAGGCATATTCTGACAAAGATGCATATTTTGTCACAAACCAGGAAGTCGCTGCCCTGATAACATTTATGCTTGGCAAGACCTGCACCTCTTTCTCATACTAACCTTCTGCTGGCCTGTGCAGAACACTCTTGGTCTCAGGAGTGAAATGAGAGAGGTGCGAGGAAGATGCTGCTCATGCGCAGTAGCCTTGGCCAAAGTTCTGGTTGAGGATCTTCCTGAGGAGGCAGTGGAACACTAATGGGGATTGGGAGGATAGACTGTGAGACTGCGAGAAAAAGCCCCATGTAATAGAGTGACCAGATTTTTGTAGGCTCAACCTGGGACAGGGCTGGGGGTTTTTTTGGGGGGGGGGGGGGGTTGCCACGGCGAAAAAAAATGTGGTGCCTGCCGCTCCGAAAAATGGGCGTGGCCATAACATTCTATGGGCGGGGCTAACGTAATGATGCAACAGCGAGGCATAAGAAAGCAGTGTTTACGCCGTGATGTGGTCAATCGAGGATTCGCATCATGGGTGAGCAGAAATTGTGTGATGCTATTTAATAGTATACCATAACTCCAAAGCAGCAAACACAGACTATGACCATTAAATAATAAATGCAGCAACAGTTACCCCAGACACCACAAAATAAACGCAATGGGCAACATGTCAGCACAAAATAAACGCATTGCGGGCAACATTTCAGCACAAAATAAATGCAATGGGGCAAACATGTCAGTACAAAATAAACGCAATGGGGGCAAACATGTCAGCACAAAATAAATGCATTGCGGGCAACATTTCAGCACAAAATAAACGCATTGCGGGCAACATGTCAACACAAAATAAACGCATTGCGGGCAACATGTCAGCACAACATAAATGCATTGCGGGCAACATTTCAGCACAAAATAAACGCAATGGGGGCAAACATGTCAGTACAAAATAAACGCACTGCGGGCAAACATGTCAGTACAAAATAAACCCACTGCAGGCAAACATGTCAGTACAAAATAAACGCAATGGAGGCAAACGTGTCAGTACAAAATAAACGCAATGGAGGCAAACATGTCAGTACAAAATAAACGCACTGCGGGCAAACATGTCAGTACAAAATAAACGCAATGGGGGCAAACATGTCAGTACAAAATGAACGCAATGGGGGCAAACATGTCAGTACAAAATAAACGTACTGCGGGCAAACATGTCAGTACAAAATAAACGCACTGCGGGCAAACATGTCAGTACAAAATGTACGCAATGTGGGCAAACATTTGACCTGGAAAAAAAAAAGCATTTACTTACCTGACATAAGTCAGCCGGCCGGCCTCTGGTGTGTGTGCGCAGCTCCCCGGGCTCACAGGCAGAGCAGGGCTACGGCAAGACGGCGTCCGGAGGCGGAGCCCTGTACTGGAGACACAGATAGTCTCCAGTACAGGGCTCCACCTCCAGACGCCATCTTCCCGTAGCCCTGATCTGCCTGTGCCTGCCGGAGGAGGACAATGCAGGCTGCTGGAGCGGGGCTGCGGGGAATGAACTAGCGCAGCGTCTAGGAGACGCTGCGGCTAGTTCATTGTACGGTGGCCAGAGTCCCGAGGCCGGAACGTCCCGCTGCTAAAAGCGGGACGTTTCCCGGGACCTCATGCAGTCTGGGACAGCGCCCCCTGAAGGCGGGACGCGTCCCGGGTAAAGCGGGACGTATGGTCACTGTACATGTAAATAAATCTGAACTTTTTTCTTCCGCCTCAGGTATCACAGCAGCCATCTGTTTCACCTTGACCTTCTCACATCCAGAATCAGACAGACCATCTTCTTTGAATGTTCAGTTTCTTCAATAAAGATTGAAAATAAAAGAGCCAGTTCCTTCATTTACTACACTTCCCAAGCGGCGTTGATTTCAATTAGCGTTATCCAAAAACGGTTAAAGCAAACCTGGAATTAAAAATAAAAGTCAAAATAAACATACAGACTTCATACTTACCTCCCGCGTTACTTATCAATCTTTTTCTCCTGTCCCGCATCCTGTTTTTCCACTGGGATTGATAGAATTCTCCATCATCAATTTAGAGCATGGGGATAACCCCGTAACAGCTTCCAGGTCAGCACTCAGTTAACCTGTATTATCGCCCACTTGAGCCATAGGGAAATATGGACATCACCTTGCACATCAGTTGTCTTTTCAGCTATAACTGACAGCTACAGATATAGTGGAAAAGGGCCCTAAGTCTTTCAGCTTCCAGAGAGACAAGTACAACTAGATCTAGTCGTAACTAGAAGGAATTGTTGTTAGATGGAAATGGTGAGCTTCTTGGAGGAACTGACAGCAAGGTTAGTATGTAATATTCATTTGCAAGTATGTTTATTTTAAATCTCTTTTCCTTAGTTCAGGTTTACTTTTAGGCAGTACTTTGTGCTTTGTTTAACCAAATTTCTAAATTGTGTGGGACTGGGGACCAAAAGAAAGAAAAACAGTTTTCGCAATACTTTTTTTTTTTAAATGCTTCATATGATAAGTGTTCTATCATAATGACAATTTATTGCAAAATCCCAAACAGTAGATGGAACTAACATGTGTCCTTCAACCCCCTAGTAGTATGGTGCAGAGGTAAAGGTGAATGACCTCCTTTTCCTGTGTACAATCCTAAAAACCGTCTAACCTTTGCCTTTACCAGTTGAGCTCAGTGACTTGCTCTGCAGACACCATGAGGATTCTCTTTCTTCTACTCTTGCTGGTTTTTCTGGCCATTGCACGGGATAACCCAGTAAGTACCTTCTATCATCACTTGTAAGTGTGTATTACATTTTGTTCAGCGCAGTGGTGCTTCATCTCACCTGTATGTAGCAGACTGAATTATACTAACTTGCCTGGGGAGGTTCTCCAACAACATTGACTCACTTCATAAATAATTCACTTTGTGCCAGGGCTGTCATGTGTTTAAACTTCCTATTGGATACTTTAATAATTTAGTGCGGCATCTACAAGTCAATCCTAGGCAGTTGCCTAGGGCCTGGAGAGAGTCTAGGGGCCTGGTGGATGCTAGCTCCCACCAAATCTTAAAAAAAAAAAAAGCCAGGTGACCATCAACAGCAAAAACTGCTATCTTGCCCAGAGCTTCATTTCTTAATCCATGTATGGGCATTCTGAATCCAGACCTCCCAGACATTTCTTTTTCTATTTAGATGGTAGAGATACAGCTCTATAGCACAAATTAAGATTGTCAGCTCTGTTAAAACACAAGGCCCCTTTTACAATGTGTGTGTCTCCACACATTGCGTTGCAGGAAAACGCTGCATCCTGTTGCAGGAGCCAGGGGCGTAGCAATAGGGGTTGCAGAGGTTGCAACCACATAAGGGCTCCTGGGCCAGAGGGGCTCCAAAGGGCTTTTCTTCAACTACAGTATTAGCTCTCTAATAATGCTCATAATAATGACTTCTATAGATACTTTCAATAGTAGTGATCATTAACAGTCTGTTTCCCATCCCCTTCTTGCACCTCTGACACTGTAGTTGCCATTGGCAGGTTTTGGTGCACCGTATCAATTGTTATGTATAGAGTGCTTGGGGGGCCCCAATGGAAACCTTGAATTGGGGCCCACAGCTCCTTAGCTACACCACTGGCAGGAGCAGTGATAGGCATACGGTGCATTACTGGGCAACATGGCGCATACCCCGGATGTGAGGCATACTTTCAATGGAAAATATGTTACACAGATTTGGTCACAACGCTGGGACTGTTGCGGTGCGTTTGTATAACAATAACAATCACTCTGCAACAAATGAAAAAGAACCCCAAATGGAAGCACCAGGCAAAATGTACAAAAAGATTGGTAATCAGACAGTATATTAGTAAAGGTAACTGCAGATTGAAGCAGATCAGTTTGGGGCCAGTGGATTCAACATTGCACCAGGAAGAAAGGAACTATTAACAGGAAATGTTTCAGCATCAGTGCTGCCAGCATCCCTCTGGCTATGTTTACAATTGGGCGTTGCGGTGCAGTTTAATAGAGCTTACGTTAAACAAAACATAGCGTAACACACTGCAATTGTTTAGAGTACATCCAGTGTGATGGGATGCAATGGACTATGGTATTCCAACATGGAGCATGCAATACAGTGGCAGTGAAGCATACTTTTCATTGGCTGTATACCTCACTGTATGCGACACAACACACACATAATGTGCAATGCGTCCTTTCCTCTCTGTTGCATTCCTGTTTATACAGGTAACGCAGGGCAACTCCCCACTGTGAACCTAACCTAAATGAAACATATTTTTGTCTGTGTACTAAAGAAAATATTTATTGCTGGATTTGGTGACAATGGAAGATGGGCAACAGGATTATTGGTTACGGTTTGGCATAGATTTGCAGTTGATGTTAGGGATAGGCAGGGCCGGATTTACCATAAGGCACTGTAGGAACGTGCCTACAGGCACCTGATGATGGAAAGGCGGCTCACTCCCCTTCCCTAGTGCCTCCCTCCTTTCCTATGCAGAGTCCCAAGCGGAGTGTAAATGAGAGGTTACTTACCCAGCTCTCGGCATTCCACTGACAAGATCTCCTTTCAGTCGGAGGCACCTCGAGCTACCTGAGGGCCTGTTTCCACTAGCCACTGCGTGCGGCTGGGAGACGCGCGGTGGCACTTCCGGGTCTGCAGGAACGCAGACGAATCCTAGAAGCCGTGTCATGCACTGCTATGGGATTCGCTGCCTCCCGTGCAAAACTGTGGGCAATGTCAGCCGAATTGCTAGGGCAAGCGATTCGGCCCGGCGGCGCCATTATTTCCTATAGCAGAGTTTCCCCGAGCGATTTGCCTGCGGGGAAACTCTGTGGATTCGGCCCGGTTTCCGCGCTAGTGGAAATGGGCCCTAATACTGAGGGTAATTCTGGCTACCTAATGCTAAGAGGCACCTGTAGCTACTTATGGCAAAGGAAAGAAGGAAGAAGTGACAGCTGAGCCAGCCAGCACACTTTCAGTGCAGATCGGTGGGTGTTTGTAGGTTCATGGAGGGCAAAGTCTAGGGTACCAGGACATCTGTGCCTATAGGCTGCTGTGAGGTAAATCCAGGCCTGGGGATAGGGTACAGATAAAGTAGGTATAGTTATTAGCATTAGAAGATTAAGTTAGGCTTTGGTAATGGACTGACAAATGTTAAGAATGCAAACTGTGAGGTCACATTATTAAAATCGAAAGTGCTGCCATGCTATTTATATTTATAAGATGTTATTGAACACGGGAGTGACTTGGCTAGTGGAGCTATTTCACTCTAGTTCTGCATTGCATCTTTACCATAGAAGAGCACCACTATTCACTGTCCGATGATGCTGCAGAATAGCCAACCATCCGTTTGAGGCTGGGTGCACACATAACATAGCGTGAAAGACTGTGTTTTAAGTCATGTTTTATATTAATGTTGTGTGCGTTTTGCTGTGTTTTTACTGCGTTTTTGGGGCGTTTGCGTTATCATTTTTTTCCTTACAGCAGATGCGTTTTCTAAGCATTTTGTGTGCGTTTTAATGCATTTGCCGTTCACAAGTATGCGTTTTTCTTTTGCGTTTTATGCAAATCACTAGGAAGACAGCAGGAAATGGAAATACATCATAAAAAAATTTTTTTTCAAAAAACACATAGAAAAATACATGTGAAACACATGAAAAATGCATACCATTGTGTTTTCATTGACTTTTATTATGTGCGTTTTTGATGCATTTACGAATATTATGCAAAAAAAACAGCGTTTTTAAAACGCAGGTTAGAAAACGCATAGGCGTTTTTAATATGTGTTTTTTTTTCCTGCAGCCCATAGACTTCAATTTATGGCAAAAACGCAGCGTTTTCTGCAACGCTAGCGTTTCGGCTATGTGTGCACCCAGCCTGAACAGGTCCTGAAGTGCTGGCCATACAAGTATGCATATGGGATGCTACATTCCTAAACTACGGATTGTAAAATAATCATAGAGAAATCCAAAATGTTCATTTAAATGTTTTAAAGCAAACTGATTCAGTTTTAATGCAGTTAGAAATTCCCCACTTCCTTTTTCTATAAATAGATGAGATTTGATCAAAAACATAAGTAAAAATTATTAGTTTCATTTTGCATAGATGCAATTGTTTTATTGACTCTAATGTGCCAACACAACACCCACAATTGAAACAAATACAAACATCAGTAGTGATGATCATAATCAGCCAATTACAATTACCCGAAATTTCACATACATTTTTGCAATTATGGGCATACATAATTATGATTTGGACGTTTAATTGATTTTGTATAGTCCATTTGTAATTTTGCGTAATTTTCACATATTGTAATTTTTGCATATCTTGCCGACTTTAGCAGTTAATAGCAATGCTATCATTAAAATTACTATGTATGTTAAAGGACTTCCGATGTGAAGTCACACATCTATTTTTTACTCATCTGGGGCTTCTTCCAGCCCCCTGCAGCCGTCTGAGTCCCTCGCCGCAGCTACGGTCTTGCTGGGCGCTCGCGATGATCGCAACCCCGCTGGTGGGTTGAGTCTTCTGTGCCTGCATTCATGCTCTCGCGTCCACGTCATCTGGTGCCTACTGCGCCTGCACAGTAGTTGTTCGCAGGTGCAGTACTCGTCAGATGACTTGGGCATTGTGAGGAGGGCTGGGAGCTGCGCCCCTGTTAACTAATCTGGGGATGCAGGGAGGGGGGGGGGGCGAAATCATTCCTCCCTCCCTCTCCATGGGTCCCTCTCCTGTGTATCCCTGCAGAGTTAAGGCGCAGCAGTGCGTTTATCTGTCACCTGCAGCATGCGTCCCAGCCACCGGATCCTCTCTTCTACCTGTTTCCTAACTGAGGGAAGTAGAGAGGAGCCTGCAGGTGAGTGCTAAAGGCACCGCTGTGCCTGAATTATGCGGGGGGACACAGGATGGAAGCCCATGGAGAGAGAGAGGGAGGAATTACGTCGGTCCCCCTCCCTGCATCCCTAGATTACTCGCTGCGGCACTGCAAGGGAAACAGGAAGGATGGAGGCACTGCAGTGCCCATGCAGTTACCCCCTCCTCCCCACCCAGTGGCACCCACCTCACCCCTTGTCCCCAGCCAGTGGCACCCTCCTCCTCACCTAGTGGCACCCTCCTCCCCACCCATTTTCACCCTCCTCTTCTCTCCTTCCCAACTAGTGTCACCCTCCTCCCCACATACTACTGACACCTTCCTCTCCCCTCTTTACCACCTAGTGGCACCATACTCTTCCCCCAACCAGTAGCACCCTCCTCTCAGCCCAGCAAATCACCCAGCAAAGCCCCCAGCTAAGCGCCCAGCAAAGCCCCCAGCTAATAACCCAGCAAAGCGCCCAGCAAAGCCCCCAGCTAATAACCCAGCAAAGCCCCCAACTAAGCGCCCAGCAAAGCCCCCAGCTAATAACCTAGCAAAGCCCCCAGCTAAGCGCCCAGCAAAGCCCCCAGCTAATAACCCAGCAAAGCCCTCAGCTAAGCACCCAGCGAATACCCCACCACCCAGCAAATCGCCAGCCCTCTGCAGCCCAGCACCTAGCAAAGCTCCCAGCCTTCCCCAGCCCAGCATCCTGGCAGCACCCAGCAAAGCGCCCAGCACCCAGCCCTCCTCAGCCAGCACTGGCTACCTAATACTGATATATATGGGCACATGTCTACTTAATTCTGTTTTCTGGGGAACATGGCTACTACATTTATGTATTTAGGGTCCACTTGGCTACTTGACTATTTTATCTTGTCACGCCTGGCTATTTGATTTGTTCATTGTAAGGCACCTGGCTACTTAATTATTTTATCTGAAGGTGTGTGACTACTTAATATTTTTATTTAGCAGCATGTGACTACTTGATGAATTATCATAAGTTACATAACTATTTCATTATTTTATCTAAAGTTTATCTTAGGTTTTTCTGGGCATACCCATTATGAATAACACCACTACTTATTTTATGTACATTTGGGTCTGCCCATGACCCATCATAGCCACGCCCATGTTCCAATGCATGGTCACACCCCCTTTTTGCTGAAGCTCGCTGTGCACGCCACATATATCCAGCTCCCACGCCAGTAAATCCAGCACCTGCATTGCCCTCCCTGCCGCCTTCACAATAACATTTCTGAAGCAGCCCATGCATAGTCATGTCATGGACTGTCCTCACAATCTATTCCCTACCATAGTTATAGTTTAAAGTCTTAGCTAATTATTCTGTATTTATACAACACTGACATCTGCGCGGAATTTACAAAATACATGGGTATGTGAGCTACAAATCGGGAGGCCTCAGGCTGAAACTTCCCTGGTGGGCCCTTAGTGTCCGAGTCAGACCCTAATTGGCTGTAAGGACCAGATTGTCCACAAGCGATATCCAGGTATATAGGACAGTAAAATAAGTGATATATAAAGATAGTTACATAGTGATAGTCTGGACACCATGAAACTACTTTTGTGCTTCATGAATACAAATGAGAAAGCATTGTTATAACATAGTCTCATATTTGCATGTGTTGTTTGTCTGCCTCCATGCAGATGCTTTGCTTTACCACCCACTCAAATCATATTCAGGGGTTAGGAGAGGAAGGCAGAAAGGATTGCTTGGGGAAAGAGCTGTGTAGGTGAGCGGGCTGGAGACTAGTAATAACTTGCTTGTGGGGCTGGGAGTGCAGAAGTTGCTACTGACAGTGCTCTGCACAGACGTTTGGACCTGCTGCGTTGCTTTGTCACTATTATTATTGGCAGCCAGATGCTGCCTACTCACCCACCCACAGCAGGTTACTGATTATTCTGACTTGATTATCCCAGTGCTTAGTATTATGCTGAGGGTGGTGGAGCAGATAGCATATGGTGGATGGTGAGACATCACGTGAGAAGTCTCTATGTCTGTGTATAAGTCTTTCTCCAGGAATAGTGTGCCGATTGTGCATCGCCCGGTGCTCCCCAACAATTCTGTACTCAATCCCCACAGGCAGATAGTCATTATTTTCCCCACAGCTCACTTTTTTGCTCCTAACTTCAGCTTTGTTCTGCCTTGGTTCAGTTTGCATTGCATCCATTGCTACTGAATCCAGCTACTACTTCCCCCCTTCCTGAATATAATTGCTGTTTTCACCAATAAACTCAAACCTACATTTCCATTCTGTAGCCAACTCACCTAGCCTCTTTCTGTGAGTCCAGCTCTTGCAAAAGCCATCTTGAACAGCTGGCTTTCACTTCGGGCTCGTGCCGTTTGATGAGTTCCCAACCAGGTGGCATCTCCAATGGTCAGCCTTCTAAATGGGCAGCATGCCACACACCCATATGGTTCTCTCCCATGCCGCTGCTAACAGAATTATTAAACAGTAGTTGATGAGTGGCCAATTGGCACACTCTTTTCATATTGCCGCCAATAAGCTACTGGGCTTTGTAGTACTACAGGGGTTGTTATTGTCCCAATAAAGCTCTGCTCCAATCCAGTGCATAACATTTCGTCACCAGTGTGCCAATCTGCTGGGTGCAGCTATCAGACTGCTCGTGTTGCATCACGTCTGACCTTTGACCTCATGTTTGATTGCCATCTGGACTGACCTTGATTGTGTACCTGTTATTGCCTAGCTTTTTGGATACCAGGCACCTCCTGTGTGTGACTGTGACTTGTTTGACACCTATACATCTATCCTCAGTTTTCCATAATCCATACCAAACTTCCACTTTGTGCTTGCTAAAACGCTGTAACCTATCCTACCACCCACTCTGTGTGCTTCACCATCTTTGTCTGTCTACTGCCAGTGTGTGCACTGCCCTGCACTCCTCCACACAGAAATGAATTTGGAATGTTTAGTTACACTTCAGTTGTAATTCAGTTTCATGAGCCAGAAACTCTGATAGTTCTCAAGCCACATGGATCCAGCCCTCCACTATTACTTTGCGGGATGGCCCAGAGTACTAAACCCAGAGTTGTCCCTGTACAGTCCAGTGATTTAAAGTATGTTCACGTTTTCCTAGATGAGCGATCCGACTGAATAAGGTTAGTAAATTTCCTTCACCAAATGAAGTTATATTTTTGGTTTGTTGGTTTAACGTACAAAGAGGAAACAGTTTTGCTGACACAGTAAGGTCAGATTTAGTGTAAATTTATCAATCTGGGAAACTGGAAGATCGGGTTTGTTGACTGTAACTAGCTGTATAGATTCCTGGATGCTGAAATCTTTGTCATGCTTATCTCATACCTCATAACATTTAACATAGTCACATAGCAATAGCTCAATCTTATCTCTTGCTGTTTGCCGTTTTAACACATGAACAACCAACACCTAAGTTCTGTACTATGGAGCTTTGTGTACCATTGTTTTTTATGATGCGGTTCCCACCAATGCACCAAATTCTTGCTGCAGTGTGTGTTTTCCAACAAATGCACTCATGGGTGGTATAAAACATAGCATTCGGGTGTAGCAGAATTTCTGTAAAATGTTTTTGTCCCTGCAAGGTCCTACGTGTCATTTCACTTGATTTTTAATGGCAACAACTGTGTTTTATATATGTATTGTATTTATTGACACATCAAAACGATATACTACTTTGTGGAAACATGCAATAATCCACCTTAAAGGACCACTGTCGCGAAAATCATAAAATTTGAAATATATGTAAACACATACAAATAAGAAGTACGTTTCTTCCAGAGTAAAATGCGCCATAAATGACTTTTCTCCTATGTTATGTCCCACTTCCATTAAGTAGTAGAAGACTGACATTACCGACAGGTTTTGGGCTAGTCCATCTCTCCATAGGGGATTCTCAGCATGGACTTTATTCTTTGTAAGACACTACCTGAAAATGATTTATACAAAGATGTTGTCCAGCCTCCCTGCGCACTGTACAGTTTTTTGGCAGTTGTACGGAGCAACTGCCATTCACTAAGTGCTTTTGAAAATAAAAAAAACTTTGAGAACTGCCCATGAGGAGATGGCCTAATCCAAAACTTGACGGTTCTGTCAGATTTCTACTACTTACTGTAAGTCACAGCAACATAGGAGAAAAGTAATTTATGGCTCATTTTATTCTGGAGGAAACATACTTATCTGTATATGTTTACAAAAATTTAAAATGTTAAGATTTTCGCAACAGTGGTCCTTTAAAAAGCAATAAGGCAAATTAAAGAAATACACTGGGAGCATACTTTTTTTTTTTTTTTACTAAAATGCAGTTCTTCTAGGACTGTAATCATTGAGCTATGTAGACCACTTCACAAGTTTTTCACAAAAAGATCTTAAAGTGTATTTCAACATAAAATGCTATAGCCCTTATTCAATTCACTTTTTCTACCATGTTTTCTCCTTGGAGATAATTTTTCATCTTCTGCTTCTAAGAAAAACAATCACACAAGAGCCCATATGCAATTACATTTTTGTCCTAAGTTTTCTCCTAGATCATTTTTCAACTTCTTTTGAAAAGTAATTTCGTTGTGTTACACAATGACAATAAAGTTCTTGAATCTTGAAATAACTTTTCAGCACTTTGCAACTGAACAACTATCAAAAAGTACAGTAGATAAAAATGTATTATCAAAATCATTTTCATTTTTTTCCTGCTTGCTGGTGGTTTAAAAAGCATTTTATTTGCCCATATTGCAATTAACTTTTTCTCCTGAATTTTCTACTAGGTGATATTTTTACACCTTGGAAATATAATGCAGTATAAGGTACCAGCAAGCAAGATAATAATTTTGATTGTACTTTCCACCTTCTTTTTGGTACTTTTTTTGATTACAAAATGCTGAAAGGTTATTTGAGGCTACTTTCGCACATAACGCACTGCATAGCGGCTCGGTATGCTCTCCCTCTGCTACCATATCACAATAGCCATTAGTCTCATTGCAATGAGATGTAGTAGAAGAAGGTTTGATTGCAAATGTTCACTTCAACAAGACATTTCTCTGGATTGCACCATAATGATAGGATTAATGCATTTTCTTTCAGGTATGCATTACAGTACAAATGTAAAACATAATTTTTGGATTCCCATTCCCATCATTAGTGAGCACCTGATAAAGGTCATATGGGCCCATATGTAATCAGCTTTTACACCTGAGTTTTCTCCTAGGTCAGGGGTGTCCAGATTTTTAGGCCACAAGCCACATCGCCATTCTTGAGAGTGAAAAGGACCAAACTAGTAAAATTAAACACACTTTTTGCTGATTGCCGTTAGGTACAGTATGTCCGTGACATGTTGTCAATAAGACATTTTTATATCCCATATGCCTTTGCAGTTAGCACAGTGGCAGCTGCTAATCAGTGGCTGTTACTGCTGCTGGCATAATGGTGGCTGCTATTCAGTAGCTGCTACTGCTACAGTGGGTGCTGATAACTTACAGGCGAGCAAAGGAGGAAGCGAGCGGGTGGAATTAACAACTTTAGACAGCTTTGGGGGCCACTAGAACATGCTCAGCGGGCCACAATTAGCGCCCAGGCCAGACTTTGGACTTTCATGTCCTAGCTGATATTTTTACACTTTATTAGTAAAATGCCCTTTAAACCACCAGCAAGCAAGAACATACTCAAAATAATTATGATTGTACTTTTTTCACCTACCTTTTGGTACTTTTCCAATTGCAATGTGCTGAAAAGTTATTTTAAAGAGAAGATAAAAAATTATCTCCTAGGAGAAACCTTAGGTAGAGATGGCTCAAACCTCCAATTTTTGGTTCGCGAACCTCGAACACAAACTTCCGCAAAAGTTCGGTTCGCGCGAACTTTTGCGAACCGCAATAGACTTCAATGGGGAGGCAAACTTTGAAAACTGGAAACATTTATGCTGGCCAGAAAAGTGATGGAAAAGATGTTTCAAGGGGTCTAACACCTGGAGGGGGGCATGGCGGAGTATGATACATGCCAAAAGTCCCGGGGAAACATCCGGATTTGACGCAAAGCAGCGTTTTAAGGGCAGAAATCACATTGCATGCTAAATTGGAGGCCTAAAGTGCTTTTAAACATCTTGCATGTGTATACATCAATCAGGGAGTGTAATTAGAGTACTCCGTCACACTGACACACCAAACTCACTGTGTAACGCACCGCAAACAGCTGTTTGTGTAGTGACGGCCGTGCTGGACTGGTCCGCACCATGGCCAGAGTGCAGGCCATGACGGTTTTCAAGCCCATATGGTCGCTGGGCTGAGGTAGCTCAATGACAGAACAACAGTGACTGTCCAGCTGATCAAATTTGGTCTGTCCACAATGAAGCAACAACCTTATTATCTTGGGTGTGCCCCCCCCCCCAGAGACACTCATATAGCCGGCGGTCATTGCTTCATTGTGATACGCAACGCAAGCCCCTTCACCACGGCAAGGTAATGATCAGGAAGGGGAATTAGCACATGTACATGCCTTTTGTTTTGTTGTTGCAGCTGCAGTGTAGCCAGAAAAATGAGGCAGGCATGTACACGCACCAGAAAAATTATTATAGTGGCCGCTGCTAGCAGCGCTCTTAAAAATTCAGGAATCCACCTGGAGTCCTGGACCCTGTTGGTGGTGGCGGAGAAGGCAGTCAAGCGGCCTGCAGACAGAGATGCTGTGTGGGGACGGACTTAGTCTTGGGGCAGGCAGTCACATGGCGTGCAGGCAGAGATGCTGTGTGCGGGGACTGACTTAGTCTTCGGGCGGGCAGTAGCCCTCCGGGATCCATGCCTCATTCATTTTGATAAAAGTGAGGTACTGAACACTTTTGTGACTTAAGCAACTTCTCTTCTCAGTGACAATGCCTCCAGCTGTGCTGAAGGTCCTTTCTGACAGGACGCTTGAGGCAGGGCAAGACAGAAGTTGGATGGCAAATTGTGACAGCTCTGACCACAGGTCAAGCCTGTGCACCCAGTAGTCCAAGGGTTCATCGCTGCTCACAGTGTCTACATCCACAGCTAAGGCCAGGTAGTCGGCTACCTCCCGGCCGAGGCGTTGGTGGAGGGTGGATCTGGAAGCACTAAGGCGAGGCGTTGGACTAATGTCCGACATCACCATGAGATATATGCAGTGATGGGTATTACAAATGTGCACCTGTCACACACACAGGTACTGAACAGGTACAGTGACACTGCGTGTGCTCACGTAGGTAGGTGGGTGCACTGAACAACAGGTAGGTATATGCAGTGATTGATGGGTATTACAAATGTGCACCTGTCACATACACACAGGTACCGGACAGGTACAGTGACACTGCATGCACTCACGTAGGTAGGTGGGTAGGTGCACTGTGAACAACAGGTAGGTATATGCAGTGATGGATATTACAAATGTACAGCTGTCACACACACAGGTAGTTACTGAATGTGCTGGGCCTGGCAGTGGCACAGTAGGAATTACCAAGGGGCCAAGGTCCAGCAGCTAAGACTGACTGACAGGGCTGTATATGCAACACAAGTGTGGCTGTATATGCAACACAAGTGTCTGTGGGACACACACACAAAAAAAATAGATCACAAGAACAACATTAGCTCTCAAAAGAGCTATTGAGGATGAGGAGTGCTTTTTAGCAATAAAGATCAGAAAGAAAGAGCAACCTAAAAAGCCTAACTACGCTTTTCCTAATGTCTCTGCAGCACCTCTCCCTTCTCTAATTACTGCAGCCACCCGAGTGAGTAAAATGGGTGACGCTGCCTGCTTTTTATAAGGGAGGGGGGGGGGGCTCTAGGAGGGAGTGTAGCCTGATTGGCTACCCTGTGCCTGCTGACTGTGATGTTTAGGGTCAATGTTGACCCTAATGATGTAGTATAGGGGGCGGGTCAAACCGCGATAAAGTTTGCATTCGTTTGCGAAGGCGGACCACCGAAGTTTGCGCTAATAAGTTCGCGTGCGAACCGTTCTGGCCATCTCTAACCTTAGGTCTAGGTGCAAATTCTAATTTCATATGTAGCATGATTCCCAACACACTGTGCTGTATTTTTACTGGAATTCATACCTGAAAACACATGAGCTAATCCTGCCGTTATGGTTGAGTTCAAAGGAATTTTTGTGTTACGACAATCTCATAGTTGGTGAGAGAGTGTTTTTTGACTATGAAGAGCTATTCAACTACCTGCTGGGCGGTCTGGACGAGCTCAGCTCGTCCAGTACCGCCGGAGCCTGCCGCTCAGGCCCTGCTGGGCCGATTTGGCTCAAATAAAAAGCAGCACACGCAGCCGGCACTTTGCCAGCCGCGTGTGCTGCCTGATCGCCGCTGCAGTGCGGCGATCCGCCGCATGCAGCGGCGAAAGAGGGTCCCCCCAGCCGCCTGAGCCCAGCGTAGCCGGAACAAAAAGTTCCGGCCAGCGCTAAGGGCTGGATCGGAGGCGGTTGACGTCAGGACATCGGCTGACGTCTATGACGTCACTCCGCTCGTCGCCATGGCGACGAGGTAAGCGAAACACGGAAGGCCGCTCATTGCGGCCTTCCGTGTTACTTCTGGCCGCCGGAGGCGATTGGAAGAACGCCTCCGGAGCGCCCTCTAGTGGGCTTTCATGCAGCCAACTTTTAGTTGGCTGCATGAAATAGTTTTTTTTTATTAAAAAAAAACCTCCCGCAGCCTCCCTGGCGATCTTAATAGAACGCCAGGCAGGTTAAATCAGATACAGTACATGTAAAAACAGGAACCTGCTAATAATAACTTGAATTAAGGTACTGCGGGGTCAGATTGCTGGGACTTTTCCAACTATTCCTAGTTTTTAGGCAGCGTACTGTCCTTTGTAAATACAGACCCTGTAGTTACTGAAGCTACCATTCAGTTCTCTATACACGGCAGAGCCGGATCATCCGCAGGGCACTTCTAGGCAGTTGCCTGGGGCCAGGATAGAGTTTGGAGGCCTGGTGGTTGCTAGACCCCACCAAACCTTACTAAGAAAAGGTGACCATGAGCGGTGAGCAAAAACTGCTATCTTATCTAGGGCCCCATTTCATCTAAATCCATTTCTAATACATGGTGCTTGTTGTTACAAAGTGCCCTGCCACTCCTTCCACAGCCTCACCCTGCACATACATTTTCCAGCATTTTACATCACAATCTATGTACCAGCTGAGAGCAGCAGCAATATGGGGCACACACATACAATCAAATTGCTTGCCACCACGTGCCACCACAGGGACATGGCCTGAAAGCAACAGTTGTGCAAAATCACGTTTGTTTAACCCTTTTCTCTATGCAAAACACAATATTTATATGGTAACACTCACAGGTCAATTCAATACTGTGAATACAGAAGATAGCCTGACATTATTTTATATAATTTAAACATAATAAAGTAAAAATAATGTATTGAAGGATTATAGAAAGATGACAAAAATAACACACACACTCACATAAATAAAAGGGAATAAAATAAGTGAAGAAGAAAAGTTAATCAAGTTTCTGTCTGTCCAGTATTTAGAGTTACAGTGGGACCGGCATCATTTAAAGTAAACCTGAGATGGGAAAGGAGAGAAAATGTATACATACCTGGGGCTTCCTCTAGCCGCCTCCAGCCTGATCGCTCCCTTGCCGTCCTCCTCCGCTTCTCTGTTCATCCACAGTCGGCTCCGGTAAGTCTGCCGGTCTGGAGACAACTGTGCATACGCCACCTGGCCACAGGAGCATGACAGGAGAACGTGCATGTCCAGACTGAGCCTGCACTGACTGGCCCTGACTAGACAACTTAGTGGGGCCGATTGCAGATGAACGGAGAGTTGGCGGATGGCGTTGAGGGATCAATCAGGCCGGAGGGGACTGGAGGAAGCCCCAGGTATGTATACATTTTCTCGCCTGCCCTATCTCAGATACACTTTAAGTTAGTTGAATTAGAGTCCTGCTTTAACCTTCCTGAGACTCTCTGTCCAGCATCCACTTCTTGTGATGTTCCAGTTAGAAAGCCACTTGGCAAGAGCAATTACCACTTTTAGGTACTCTGAGCTGTTAGAGGTTATCCACACCTAGGACGTTTTCGCTATTTTTTTTAAGCGCCAGCGATTTTGAAAAACGCCTTAAAGTGCTTGTGCAATGAATCCTTATAGGACTGTTCATATCTGCGCGTTTTGTCAGCTTTCCGCTGACCAAAGCGCTGCCTGCACCTATGGAAGGTATAGGAAAAACGCAAAACGCTCACAAAATCGCTTTTGCAGTGATTGCGTTAACGCCTTTAAGAATAAATACATTGTATGTATTCTTTTCCGGGTCAAAGAGTTCACTTCCTGTCTTGCGTCAGGAAGTGAAAAAAGAAATTGCACTTTACACAAAATCGTAGCGCAAAGGTAAGCGCCGAGAGGGGGAAAAAACTCACTCTCAAAACGCATCCGTCAGTAGAGATGGCCCGAACGGTTCGCTGGCAAACGGTTCCCGGCAAACTTCCAGGGGTTCGCGATCGCGGAGAACCGCAAACTTTTCCGGAAGTTCGGTTCGCCCCCATAATGCACCATTAGGGTCAACTTTGACCCTCTACATCACAGTTAGCAGGCACATTGTAGCCAATCAGGCTACACTCCCTCCTGAGCCATCCCCCCCCCCCCCCCTTATAAAAGGCAGGCATCGCCGGCCATTTTACTCACTCGTGTGCCTGCAGTAAATAGAGAAGGGACAGCTGCTGCAGAAAGGGAAAGATTAGTTAGGCTCTTGTAGGCTTGTTAGCTTGCTCTTGTTGATACTTATTGCTAAAATAGCACCCCACAAAAAGCTCTTTTGAGAGCTAATCTTGTTCTTGTGATCTATTTTTTTTTCTATGTGTCCCACTGACACTTGTGTTGCATAGACAGCCTTGATAATTCATATTGTGTGTGTGCCACTGCCAGGCCCAGCACATTCAGTGACTACCTGTGTGTGTGACAGGTGCACACTGTAATACCCAGTACTGCATATACTTACCTACCTGTTGTTCACAGTGCACCCACCTACCTACGTGAACTGAGCGCACGCAGTGTCACTGTGCCTGTCCGCTACCTGTCTGTGTGTGACAGGTGCACATTGTAATACCTTGTGACACCTCCACGGCTTGCAGGCAGGCCTCCTGCCACCTCCTCTCCTCCTGCTACATCCTCTTTGCTGTCGTCGTCCTCCTCCTCCTTGGCCGAGTGACAGTTCAACTCTACTGGTGCTGCGATCTCCTCTCCAGCTACACAGCCCCA
Source organism: Hyperolius riggenbachi (assembly GCF_040937935.1). Classification (NCBI taxonomy): domain Eukaryota; kingdom Metazoa; phylum Chordata; class Amphibia; order Anura; family Hyperoliidae; genus Hyperolius; species Hyperolius riggenbachi. The sequence continues at coordinate 353,429,667 of NC_090648.1, forward strand.
TCTCCCCAGGGCCTATGCTGCATGCCAGGTACGATGGTGTCACATCATATTAGACAGGTCTTGCCTCAAAGCGGAGAGTCACACTGGACCAGCTCTCCTGGCTGCTCTTAACAAACAGGTGGATCAGTGGCTGACCCCGCACCAGCTGGAGATCGGCAACATGGTGTGTGACAACGACAGCAATCTCCTTTCTGCTTTGAATTTCGGAAAGCTGACACATGTACCCTGCATGGCACATGTGCGGAATCTAGTCATTCAAAGATTTGTGTCAAGGTACCCAGGCTTAGAGGACAGGAAGTTGTGTGGGCATTTCAGGCGGTCTTACACGGCCATGGCACGCTTTGCGGACATTCAGCGAGGAAACAACTTGCCCGTGAGACAGTTGATTTGTGATAGCCCGACTCGCAGGAATTCGACCCTAGTCATGTTCTCTCACCTGCTAGAACAGGAGAAATCCGTCACCCAGTACCTGTACAAGGACACAATCTGAGGAGATGGGGATGTTCTGGCCCAACAACCGGACACTGATGCGAAATGCATGCAGGCTCATGCGGCCATTTGAGGAGGTGACCAACCTGGTGAGTCGCAGTAAAGGCACCATCAGCGACTTGATCCCGTACACTTACTTCCTGGAGCGTGCCGTGCGTAGAGTGGTGGATCAAGCTGTGGAGGAGTGTGAAGAGGAACAGTTACGGCAAGAACAGTTGTGGGAGCAATTTACATCAGAATCAGATGTTTCCTCAACACCTGCGGCAGCACAGGGGGGGAGGAGGAGGAAGAGTCGTGTGGGGAAGAGGAGTCAGACTTGGATAATGAGGAAGGTGTTTCTTTGGAGGAGGCGGCGGCGGCAGAAGAACAATCGCAGCAGGTGTCGTACTCACAGGGGGCTTGTGCTGCTCGACATTCCCATGGTATTGTTCATGGCTGGGGGGAGGCGGAGGACTTACCTGACGTCACTGAGGAGGAGCAAGAGGAGATGGATAGTACGTCTTTGATGCTGTCCAGCCTGTTGAGGGAACCCTGTATAAAAAAACTCAAGGGGAATGAGCTGTACTGGGTGGCCACGCTACTAGACCCTCGGTATAGGCACAAAGTGCCGGACATGTTACCAACTCACCAGAAGGCAGAAAGGATGCAGCACAAGCAGAACAAGCTGGCAACTATGCTTTACAATGCGTTTAAGGGTGATGTCACAGCACAACGCAATAAAGGTACCACTGCCAGTAATCCTTCTCCCATGTCCACGCAGGCAAGGACAGGATGCTCCAGCAATCTCATGGTGATGTCTGACATGCGGACATTCTTTAGTCCAACGCCTCGCCTTAGCGCTTCCGGATCCACCCTTCACCAAAACCTGGACCAGCAGGCCGACTACCTGGCCTTAAAGGGGAACTGAAGAGAGAGGTGTATGGAGGCTGTCATGTTTATTTCCTTTTAGACTATACTAGTTGCCTGGCAGCCCTGCTGATCCTCTGCCTCTAATACTATTAGCCATAGCCCCTGAACAAGCATGCAGCAGATCAGGTGTTTCAGTGGTTCAGACTTATAAGTCTGATCTGACAAGACTAGCTGCATGCTTGTTTCTGGTTTTAATCAGATACTACTGCAGAGAAATAGACCAGCAGGGCTGCCAGGCAACTGGTATTGATTAAAAGGAAATAAACATGACAGCCTCCATATACCTCTCTCTTCAGTTCCCCTTTAAGTGTGGATGTAGACACTGTGAACAGAGATGAACCCTTGGACTACTGGGTGCGCAGGCTTGACCTGTGGCCAGAGCTGTCACAATTTGCCATCCAACTTCTGTCTTGCCCTGCCTCAAACATCCTGTCAGAACGGACCTTCAGCACAGCTGGAGGCATTTTCACTGAGAAGAGAAGTCGCCTAAGTCACAAAAGTGTTCAGTACCTCAGTTTATCAAAATGAATGAGGCATGGATCCCGGAGGGCTACTGCCCGCCCGAAGACTAAGTCAGTCCCCACAAACAGCATCTCTGCCTGCACGCTGTGTGACTAGCTCCCTGCCCCAAGACTAAGTCGCTCCCCACACAGCATCTCTGCCTGCAGGCTGCTTGCCTTCTCCGCCACCACCAACAGGGTCCAGGACTCCAGGTGGATTCCTGAATTTTTAAAGCCGCTGCTAGCAGTGGCCGCTATACTAATTTTTCTGGTGCGTGTACATGCCTGCCTAATTTTTCTGCCTGCAGTGCAGCTGCAACAACAAAACAAAAGGCATGTACATGTGCCCATTCCCCTTCGTGATCATTACCTTGCTGCAGTGAAGGGGCTTGCGTATCACAATGAAGCAATGACCGCCGGCTATATGAGTGTCTCGGAGGTCTGGCACATCAAAGATAATAAGGTCGTTGCTTCATTGTGGACAGACCAAATTTGATCAGCTGGACAGTCACTGTTGTTCTATCATTTAGCTACCACAGCCCGGCGACCATGTGGGCTTGGAAACCGCTACGGCCTGCACTCTCGCCATGGTGCGCACAAGTTCAGCATGGCCGTTACTACGCAAACAGCTGTTTGTGGTGCGTTACACAGTGAGTTTGGTGTGTCAGTGTGAAGCAGTACTCTAATTACACTCCCTGATGGATGTATACACATGCAAGATGTTTTAAAGCACTTTAGGCCTGCAATTTAGCATTCAATGTGATTTCTGCCCTTAAAACGCTGCTTTGCGTCCAATCCAGATTTTTCCCCGGGACTTTGGGCATGTATCCCACTCCGCCATGCCCCCCTTTTCCATCACTTTTGTGGCCAGCATAAATGTTTCTAGTTTTCAAAGTTCGCCTCCCCATTAAAGTCTATTGCAGTTCGCGAAAGTTCGCGCGAACCTAACTTTCGCAGTAGGTTCGCGAACCTAAAATCGGAGGTTTGGGCGATCTCTATCCGTCAGCGGTTTCGATTTTAGATGTGAACAAAGCCTAAGGGAGGGTTCTTTGCCCAGGAATATAAAGAGACCTTTTTACACGGATTGATCCATCCGTGTATTAAGACACACTTTCTAATATTTGTGCGTTTTCACTGACTTTGATCGACTAGTTTTATTTTAATAAAACCATGTTTTCCTCATATTCTCCTTCACGTAGATATGAAACATTAATATCGTTGCATGTTTTATTTCTGAGAAAAAGTCTGTTCCCTCTTGTTCTATTTGCCAGCATTAATTAAACACCGACTAAAGGGGAACTGAAGAGAGAGGTATATGGAGGCTGTCATGTTTATTTCCTTTTAATCAATACCAGTTACCTGGCGGCCCTGCTGGTCTATTTCTCTGCAGTAGTATCTGATTAAAACCAGAAACAAGCATGCAGCTAGTCTTGTCAGATCAGACTTATAAGTCTGAACCACTGAAACACCTGATCTGCTGCATGCTTGTTCAGGGGCTATGGCTAATAGTATTAGAGGCAGAGGATCAGCAGGGCTGCCAGGCAACTGGTATTGTCTAAAAGGAAATAAACATGACAGCCTCCATATACCTCTCTCTTCAGTTCCCCTTTAAACCAGTGCACCGAGCAGGTATCTCCCCGCAGGCTGAAATATTTGTTTATTTTGGGACAGAGGTCATGTTCCAAATAACAAACAGAGACCAAATATATCCATAGGTGATTACTATATATATAAAGCATAAAGCAATTTCCAAAATCGATATACATAAAATATTTCCTTTTATGGGAGGGTATGGATTATTCTAAGTAATTTATCTATTTTTTTTATTCTAGCCACATAGAGAAAGGCATAGACACAAATCTGCCATATTAAGTGGATTAGGTAAGATGTAAATAGTTGCTATTACCTATTCTTGTTCTTCTGTGTGTCCTCCATAACTTGCAAACATTGTATGAAAATCTGTGCCCTGTTTTGTTTGCTGTTCATTGATTTTTGTAAGTGTATCCTTCAGTGTTAACAGAGAGTGGACAGCTATGCCATTTTCCATTCCTTCATGGCCGCATGATGTACCACACTTGTATCCAAAAGGGAAAACTCAGACCATGGTAAGGCTGCTTACTTATACAGTATATAGATGAGACACAAGTAATTTTCTGCACAGAGTAGAGCCCTTTTATCACATCTTAGGTCAGTGAAATGCAAATAATCCTGATTTGATGCTGAATCATGCAAATTGTTTAAAGTGTAACTGTCGGGCATAAAATCAAAAATCAATTATTTATTTTTATCTGGTAAACAAGTAATAAGGATGCTAACCAGGCAATCCAAAAGTTAAAATTACTATTACTTTTCTTGTTGATAAATGATCATTCCCCAGTTTACCTGACTCTTATTTGGTACACAGAAAATTTGGTACACAAAAAGGAAGTTGCAGGGCATGCTAGGTTGTCCTTTTTTCTTCTCTACTTCCCCTCAGACTTAGCTAATGCAGCCTGATTGGCTGAAGCCTCTTTCCCTCCTGTTTTCCCCTCCCACACCTCTGTTCCTCTCTGATTGGCCAATATTTCTCATACTGAGACAATGCACTTTCTATAGTGAAGGGCGGGCAAATCAGGCAGAGGAGAGTAAGGGAGGAAATGACATCAGGATTGGCTTCAAAGGGCTTGATTCACAAAGCGGTGCTAACTGTTAGCACGCCTGTGAAAACCCCCTTAGCACGTCTAAACAGAGAAACTCCTCCTAACTTTGGGAAAAAAAACGATATCACAATCGTCCAGCCGGTGCTCAGCGTCTAGCAGGTACACCCCTCCTGCACAACCATGGACAGAACGATAAAGAAAGACACAGCACTCTGGAGGCGATAACACTACATGTTTCGGGCGGAGCCCTTTCTCCACCTGAGGAAGGGCTCCGCCCGAAACATGTAGTGTTATCGCCTGCTCCAATACAGCTTGTTGCTGCATACAGCTCCAGAGTGCCGTGTCTTTCTTTATTGTTTAGCACGTCTAAACGAGCTTTTCACGCGCAAAACTTTATGCGCGTAAAACTTTACGCGCGCACTGCACAGAGCGCCGGGGCGCACCGCGCGAAGTGCCCATTAAAGCCTATGGGACTTAGCGCGCATAAGATTTTGCGCGCGCAAAGTTAGCACACGATCTGATTGAGAAATCCGGTGCTAACCTACTTAGCACCCTGGTTAGCGCATCTAAAGACTTTAGACGTGCTAAGTAGGTTAGCACCGCTTTGTGAATCAAGCCCAAAATAGCAACACTTAAAATAGGAAATGGTAAGAAGGATTTTTTACTGTAGAAAAATCACTAAAATCAAAACGTGGACAGTGCAATACATATGTTATGCAAGAAGAGCAAGTATTTATCTACTTATATATGTGGGATTTTTGTCTGACATAGTATGGCTGACAGCTCCTCTTTAACCTCCTTACCGGTTATCCCGAGCTCAGCTCGGGGTAACCTGCGCAGGAGGATATCTCAGGCTCCACTGGGCAGATTTGCATAATTTTTTTTTTGTTACAAGCAGCTAGCACTTTGCTAGCTGCTTGTAACTTCCGATCACCGCCGATCCGCCGCGCCGAGTCGCTCCCCCCCGCCCCAGACCCCTGCGCTGCCAGGCCAATCAGTGCCAGGCAGCGCTGAGGGGCGGATCGGGATTCCCTATGACGTCCCGACGTCCATGACGTCATCCCGCCCCGTCGCCATGGCGACCGGGGAAGCCCTGCAGGAAATACGGATTTCCTGCAGGGCTTCCCCGGTCCCGTTCTCAACAGGATTTCCTGCATACTCTGATCGCCGAAGGCAATCGGAGTGGGTGGGGGGATGCCGCCGCTCAGCGGCTATCATGTAGCGAGCCCTGGGCTCGCTACATGAGTTAAAAAAATAAATAAATAAATAAAAAGTGCGGCGCTGCCTCCTTGCCGGATTTTTTAGACCGGCAATGAGGTTAAAGTGTATCTGAGCTCAGAACTTCCTCTCTGCTCTAAAAGATTAGGCAAAGTAAGAAAACAATCAGGGAAAAAATATTTGTTACAATGTACAGAAATCTAAAAAAAAGCCCTGAAAATGTATTGGATGAACTCTCAGGGAGCAAAGGAAGGGTTAAAGCATCTGTCTTTTCCTGTACAGTCAGCGAGGAGGTGCTGTGAGTCATGCTTACTGATAACACAATACTACAGATAATTACATTCAACTGTAGCTAAATAAACAAACACAGCTCAGTGCAGCTGATTTCTACAGCATTTCTATGTGGAATGAACACTTTTCCGTCTGTTGTTTGCAAGAGCTTGGGTCCACTTTAAACCAAGCCTGTAGTCAAAGAAAAAAGTTAGATACTTACCACAGTAGAATGAAGCATCGGGATCCTCCAAAGGCTTCCCTGATCCTTAGACCCCTCTGCTGCTGGCCCAGATCCTCTCATCTCCACAGCCACACTTCCCTACGAGTATCAGTGCAGCCGCACTGTGCAGGCGCCAGTGGGTTCATGCCTGTGCAGTAGCATGGAGCTGTATGGAGAAAAAAGTATGCACAAGCGACTACTGTGCAGGTGCGTGAAATTCTTCATGCCTGCGCAGTGCGGTCACACTTGCACAAGAAGGGCCGAGCGGCCGTGAGAAATATTCAACATTTATGTCTAATATTGTAAAGAGGGTCCCATTTTAGGAATAGAGGAACTCCGCTAGAGGTCTGGAGCTCTGTGGCCACCCCTGCCTGTGTTGGCCCACTCCCACCTTGATGCGACTAATCAGACTGCAGTCACTGGCCTGTAAAACTAAATGCCCATACCCACTACTTTTTTATAGTAATTTTTCTGAGGACTGGTGATTTTTTGGAGCGACAAGCAATCGTTGTAGCTATCTTGCGATGAGGGTACAGGCGCGCGATTACACGAAAGGGGGCGGAGTTTCTGATGTATAATATTTACGGCGATTGGGTGAGTTACAGTGCTGTAACAGAGCTTTATGTTACAGCCTCTATCTCACACATTATTTTTTAAGCTTAGATTTATGAGCGAGTTGGTGAATATATTTAATTTGTAATAGCTGCTAGTACTTTTATTGGTTACCCCCCAAAAATTGATCTTAGACTACAATAGTAATGCAAAACAATGACAGCTCCTCCAGGAACAGAACTACAAATCATGGAGCCCCAAAGCTAAACTTTAATGGGGCCCCCAATGTTCCTTGGGGCCCATCTTGCAAGGGTCATAAAACAAGTGTGGAGATCACAATCTTTATATCCATAGTAAGTGTAGACAGAAAAACACCTGATCTAAAGTATGGACTCCTATATCAGAGGAACCAAAGTAGATATTGAGGCCCCCTTACAGCTTGGGGCCCCCCTGCAATCACAGGGGCTGCTCCCCTCTAGTAACGCCCCAGTTAGTGGCATGATTATATATACTACAGTGCTACCAAAGATTTCTGTCCTATATAATACACAATAATAATAATAATGTGTTACTACTGCAAGTGAACTCAGTAGTGTGTGCTGCCACCTACAGTCACCATAGAGATTACAGCACTTATCTCTACAGTCACGGAAGTAAACATTAAGCATGGCTAAACACAAACGCAGAAAAAGTGAATTTTCCAGCACGGCAGAAACGATGTTTGATTATTTTCCTTACCACAGAAAAAAGGTAACAATCCTTTAATCAGGCATGTACCACAGGGAAACCGAACAAAACATAGCAGTGACAAGTATGTGAAGTTTATGGTTTCTTCTTCAAGTACGGACAGGTCTATAAGGTGGCCATGCAGCATCACGCAGTGATATTGTCAAATATTAACATTTGCACTCAAAGCTTTTGTCTCGGCGCGGGCACAGGACGTCTCTGGGGGGTGGTAGAAGCCCCAGGTAAGTTAAATTCCTTTTGTTTTTTGCTAGAGTTCTAACCACTTAACGACCGCCTAACGCCGATAGGCAGCGGCAGGTCATTAGTAGTTTCCCATGGAAACGGGCGCTCGGAACTCCGTCCTGTGCTGTCCATAACAAGAGGGAGAGGGAGGTAAGGAGAGGGAGGGCGGAAAACGCTGCGGAGGGGGGCTTTGAGGAGCCCCCCCCCCGCTGAACCACAATAGCCGGCGGCGATCAGACCCCTCCTGCAGGACATCCCCCTAGTGGGGAGAAAGGGGGGGGGAAGTCTGGTCGCCCTGGCTCAAACACGATCTGTGCTGTGGACTGGAGAGCCCACTCAGCACAGATCTCTGAAAGTGAGCCCGGTCCTTAATTTCTGAAGGCAATTTAGAAAATAAAACAGATACTTGGAAAGGGCAGGCTCTTGGTCCTAATGAGCCTTCCCATTCTTCTCACGGCCCACGCATTCCAATTTGCCACCGCAGAAGGCTTTGGAAGTTTTTGAGAGCCCGAGTGCTCATAAAAATGGATGGCTCCATACTGCACATGCACAAGCGCATGAGGCAGCGTACTTGCCCATGCGTAGTATGGAGTGGCCCATCTTCGAGAGCACTTGGACTCCAGAAGAAATCCGAAGCCTCAGACCGATCGGTCGGAGACTGCTAACTGGGGCGCCAGCGCAGGAACAACAGGACTAGGAAAGGAATGGGCAGGGTCTATAGGACCCAGAGCCTTTCCTCTCCTTAGGTATCGGTTTATTTTTTTTGGTGTGCTTTTTTTTGTTTTTCATGGCTTCAGACTCCCTTTAACTTTTAAATTAAGGGAAACACACACAGACAGCTATTTTGCATGTTTGGTACACTAAATACCGGTATACTCTCACCAAATTGTGTAGATGGACCTTCATGCTACAAAGATGTAGTAAAATCAGACAAGATTGTATAGACCTAATTTTATAATATATGGCCAGCTTCAAGGGGACAACACAAGATTCAAAATTTGTGGATCGATTTTAAACTGATTCTGTCTACTGCTTCCCCAAAAACAGAATGATAACTTTTGACTGATTTCTGAGCTCAGTTTTCTGCCCTCGGTGCACATTTCTACTTAATTTACTTTTACATTTCTACTTGATTTACTTTTTTTTTGTAGCTGTTTCACAGCTGCTTTCCTAATTCTTATCTCCAATAGGTGTTCACTTACAAGAAACTTGGATAAGGACAGAAGCTGGTCATTCTGTTCGGAGGGACATAATATCAAAGGTATGAGTTGAACAAATAAGCCTTGATTCTAGGTGAACTCTTATAATATTGCCAAATCAAAGTATGAAGGCTTCTCCCACAATGTATACATTATCAAGCTATTTGTGTTACATAAAGCAACCACAGCCACCACATCTGTGTACTGCTCTGCATTAAAATACTGAAACCCCATTCCCCCTAAATACTCCAAATACTTGCTAAATTGATAGAGACGATCCAGCAGTAAGGTCATACCATATCTTCTGTCCTGGTTCCCAGGATTTTGTGGGTGCTGTCCAAAGGTCATTGCAGCACCCAGCCTGCCACAATGCCTTACTAGAAAGGATCCTGGCATACCATGCTATTCAGTTTGAATTGGTACTTCTTTAGGGACGGGTGCAACTACAGTACACAGTCACTTGTTTATTTCACACCCCCTGGCACTTCATTAAAGCCTTCCGATACCTATAGCTACCTGACCACCAATGCAGAACTCAATGACTGGCACTTCCAGCTATCGGCACATTGTGCAATCACATCTCCCAGCTGCTCCCTCTGGGCTATTGCAACTAAAGTGCAGTAGGCAGTGGGTAGCCTCTGCACCTAGCAGACAGATGCCACAACTTGGAGGATCAGGGGAACCCGGGTCTTTAGTTGAGTACATCAACTTCTACATGTTGAAGCACTTTATATGCTGTTCCTTTACTCATAATAACGGCATAGAGGATGGCTATGCATGTTTACTCACTTGTTTTCCTTTTTGCACTTATAATTATCATTTTTGTATTTGAATATTATTGTATTTGCACATGCACTTTTGTTTTATTTTTTACTAATATATGTATTGTGTTTACAGATATTTTATCATAAACCAGGGTTTAGCACAGATGTGGCTCAGATCATGAGCCACCAAGTGATTACATTTGTGACATTTATAAAGCTGCCTAACTATATGGTTTTAGATGGTTTTGTTGATGAAATAAAAATAGTGGATGAGGATAAAGCTGATTAATTAACATATATTTGTGAAATGATCTGGTTTAGGGGTCTTTTCTAATTTTGGGAATTGATTGTTTGCTCTTTTGAACCAGCACACTTCTTGATTTTTACAATGGGGCTGTCCAATTCTGTGTACACACAGTCTATTTACTAACTTTTCAAGAAATGCTCATCATGTTCCATCATAATCCAAACCTGGAAACTGGACAATGGACAACAGACTATTTTAAATGCTCAGTCCAAGATTCTTGACATACGTATGTTCTCCAGGTAGTAGCAGTAGAGTATTGTACTCTGCTAGCCATCAGTCAAAGCAAGAGGTTTCGAATCAGGACGATACCATTTAATGGCCAACGTAAAAGAAAAAGAGTAAGCTTTTAGCTAATAAGCCTTCTACAAACTCGATACCGATACATATACATTTTCTCTCTCCTATTAGTCTTTCTCTACGTGACTTGAAGCCACCCTTTAGTACAGTAACCAGGAAGTCACTTAACCCCTGGCTTTATGATTAATTCCAGATTTAAGGTCTAAAAGCCATACAATTTTTTCACAAGCTTTTAGACCCTAAAAACAAGAACAACAACATACCTTAGAGAGGTCTGCAGCCGCTCCTGCATGAAACTCACTCAGGCACGGGATTACCACCCTGTTCTGTGGCTTTCCGTCTCGAGCCTGACTCAGGATTACCACTAAGGAGGTTACAGTGTACCCGAGGCGATATGTGGCATGATGAGATAAACATGTGTATGTACAGTACAACACATTAATAACCAGGCTGTTTTATATGTTTTATTTTGCTGCCTGAAAGCGTTCATTTCTAGGAAGTGACAGATTCTGGAATATAGTAAATATCACAGATAAGCAATTTACAACCTTAAAGGTTTTCCTGTCAGAATACAACTTATGAGGGCAGGGAGAGATAAAATACATGAACAATTGGCCTTTTTCTAACTTTGGGACACTTAATAGGCTGCCACTGATTAGAGACAGTCAAATATTTAACCTACTTTGTAAATGTTAAAAGGAAAACTGAAGTGAGAGGGATGTGGAGGCTGCCATATTTATTTCCTTTTAAACAATACCAGTTGCCTGGCAGCCCTTCTGATCTATTTAGCTGCAGTAGTGTCTGAATCACACCAGAAACAAGCATTCAGCTAATGTTTTTTAGATCTGACAATAAAGTCAGAAACATCTGATCTGCTGCATGCTTGTTCAGGGTCTATGGCTACAACTATTAGAGGCAGAAGATCAGCAGGATTGCCAAACAACTGAGTAAAAAGAAATACATATGGCAGCCTCCATATGCCTCTCACTTCAATTGCCCTTTAAATATAATAGAAAACTCTAGGATACTTAAACAAAAGTCATTTTTAGGAGTAGGAGAGTAAATATAATTGTTTATCTCATCAGTTTATTTTCAACTCGGGTTCACTTTAACCATTTATGCCGCCTGGACATGATTGTCATGTTCAGGCGGCTGCTGCTGTGCTGCGGCGCGCTCCCATGACGCCTCCCGTTAGCCCGGAGATCGATGAATGGGAACATAATTTCCCGTCCTCCTTATACTTCCTGGAAGCTTCCAGGACTAAAAAAAAAAATTCACTGTGGCCATCTTGTGGCCAAATAGTAAAACTACATCTACATAATTTTTTTTAATAAAATAAACACACATTACTACATTTAAAATTAACTGTTTACCTCCCACACCAAAAATTACCCAAATAAAAATTTTAATGAAAAAAAAACAGAAACAAATTACAAAAACCCCAAAACATCGATAGTTACCTAGGGGTCTGAAATTTTTTAATATGCACTTGAAGAGGGTATATTACGAGCATTTTTTAAATTATAAGCTAGTTAATAGGGATGGACGCAAAACTGAAAAAAATGCACCTTTATTTCCAAATAAAATATTGGTGACATACATTGTGATAGGGACATAATTTAAATGGTGTAATAACCGGGACAAATGGGCAAATAAAATACATAGGTTTTAATTATGGTAGTATGTATTATTTTAAAGCTATAATGGATGAAAACTGCGAAATAATGAATGATATAGATCAATTCTTTGTGATTAGTAATAAAGTTATTGGCAAATGAATGGGAGGTGAAAATTGCTCTGATGCATAATGTGAAAAATACCCGGGGGATGAAATGGTTAAGTGTGTCCCTTGGAACAAAATGTGTAGACACTGGGAGATCAGTATTATTTTTGTGTGCTTTTTTGTTTTTATAGTGAACCTGTGCTGGTTCATACGCTCACGCAGTTTGTCCTATTTCTCCAACATAAATTCCTTTGGGGCGTTTTGCATACATGATCAAATATACCAGATTAGTAAAATCACAAGAAGAAGTGCCTTGTAATAAAGACCCCCACTCTTGAAAGACAAAGAATATTTAACCCTCCTAGCGGTATGGACAGAAATGTCCGTTCAAAAAAACATGCTGTGAACAGTATAAACATGCATACACATCAATACTCTCCTGCACTGTATACTAGACCCTTGCTTGACACATTTTGGCAAGTTACAGGAAAAAAAAAGTTTTAAAAATAAATTTTATCACTGTTTGCACAGAAATCCTGGGGAAATTGAACGCTGGGAAGGTTAAGCTATCTTTCCAGACTATGCCAGTGCTCCTTTCTGATGCAGCAACTTCTTAAAATACTCTCTGCAAAACTAAGGCCTTATTCAGACTGTTGATGGATGGCACTGTGCATCCAGCATCTGTGCCATTCCCTAACAGGCAGCACAGTGCAGTGAGTACTGATAAGGAGGACCTCACATGCGGGGTATTGGGTGGTTGATGTCCGACCCTCACATGCACCATTTGGGTAGTTGGTAGTTGCTATGCGCCCATCACTGCCTCACAAACATTTAAGTGTGAAATGAGCTCTGTGTCGAACAAGGCCTAATATAGTGTACAGTTTAATTACATTTTATCATGTTTTCACAGATCACTGCGAGAGTAACCCATGTGGCTCAAGAGGTGTATGCAAAAACACTTTAAGAGGCCATAGCTGTGACTGCAATGAGCCATACACTGGCAAGGACTGCAGCAAAGGTAAGCTGAGATGGAATGCCAATAGCACAAATATCACCTGTTGAGGAATACATTAAAGTGATTTTGTTTTAGATTGGGATAGAATAAAGGAGAGCTTTGACCTTTGTCAATGTTGTATTGCCTGCTGTTTCCCTTCTGGAAAGATTTCCCTCTACTTCCTGTTATTAGTGAAACTGTCACGAGAACAGGTAGAAGAGAAATCTTCTCTATAGGGATGTAAACAGTAATACAAACCTCTCTGTTGATATACAGTGGGTTGCAAAAGTATTCGGCCCCCTTGAAGTTTTCCACATTTTGTCATATTACTGCCACAAACATGAATCAATTTTATTGGAATTCCACATGAAAGACCAACACAAAGTGGTGTACACATGAGAAGTGGAACAAAAATCATACAGAATTCCAAACATTTTTTACAAATAAATAACTGCAAAGTGGTGTGTGCATAATTATTCGGCCCCCTTTGATCTGAGTGCAGTCAGTTGCCCATAGACATTGCCTGATAAGTGCTAATGACTAAATAGAGTGCACCTGTGTGTAATCTAATGTCAGTACAAATACAGCTGCTCTGTGAGGGCCTCAGAGGTTGTCTAAGAGAATATTAGGAGCAACAACACCGTGAAGTCCAAAGAACACACAAGACAGGTCAGGGATCAAGTTCTTGAGAAATTTAAAGCAGGCTTAGGCTACAAAAAGATTTCCAAAGTCTTGAACATCCCACGGAGCACTGTTCAAGCGATCATTCAGAAATGGAAGGAGTATGGCACAACTGTACACCTACCAAGACAAGGCCATCCACCTAAACTCACAGGCCGAACAAAAGGGGAGCGCTGATCAGAAATGCAGTCAAGAGGCCCATAGTGTCTCTGGACGAGCTGCAGAGATCTACAGCTCAGGTGGGAGACTCTGTCCATAGGACAACTATTAGTCATGCACTGTACAAAGTTGGTCTTTATGGAAGAGTGGCAAGAAGAAAGGCATTGTTAACAGAAAGCATAAGAAGTCCCATTTGCAGTTTGCCACAAGCCATGTGGGGGACACAGCAACCATGTGGAAGAAGGTGCTCTGGTCAGATGAGACCAAAATGGAACTTTTTGGCCAAAATGCAAAACGCTATGTGTGGCGGAAAACTAACACTGCACATTAGTCTGAACACACCATCCCCACTGTCAAATATGGTGGTGGCAGCATCATGCTCGGGGGTTGCATCTCTTCAGCAGGGACAGGGAAGCTGGTCAGAGTTGATGGGAAGATGGATGGAGCCAAATACAGGGCAATCTTGGAAGAAAACCTCTTGGAGACTGCAAAAGACTTGAGACGGGGCGGAGGTTCACCTTCCAGCAGGACAATGACCCTAAACATAAAGCCAGGGCAACAATGGAATGGTTTAAAACAAAACATATCCATGTGTTAGAATGGCCCAGTCAAAGTCCAGATCTAAATCCAATCGAAAATCTGTGGCAAGATCTCAAAACTGCTGTTCACAAACGCTGTCCATCTAATATGACTGAGCTGGAGCTGTTTTGCAAAGAAGAATGGGCAAGGATTTCAGTCTCTAGATGTGCAAAGCTGGTAGAGACATACCCTAAAAGACTGGCAGCTGTAATTGCAGCAAAAGGTGGTTCTACAAAGTATTGACTCAGGGGGCCAAATAATTATGCACACCCCACTTTGCAGTTATTTGTAAAAAATGTTTGGAATGATGTATGATTTTCAATCCACTTCTCACATGTACACCACTTTGTATTGGTCTTTCAAGTGGAATTCCAATAAAATTGATGCATGTTTGTGGCAGTAATGTGACAAAATGTGGAAAACTTCAAGGGGGCCGAATACTTTTGCAACCCACTGTATTCCTTCCTTACCCTGTGGTAAAAGGTGTTTTAATTGCTGCCTGTATCCCCATGTGAAAGGTATCACTTAATTTTTCAGTGAGACTTCATGTTTGGACTGGATTCTCACTTTGGTATGGTCCAAAGGCAGAGACTAAGGTTTGTAATGTAGTGTAGTGTATCATTGGATAAGGTTATGAAACATATTACATACCGCCCATAAAAAAATATAGTATAAGGGCTCGTTCACACTATGAGCATTTGCGGGTTGTTTTAAGCCCTGGTGATTTTAAAAATCAACCCAAAAGCGCTTCTGCAATGATTTCCTATGACAGGGTTCACATGTAAACGTTTCAATTTCATTGAAATCGCAAATGCGCTACATGTACCATTTTCTGAGCGCTTTGGCTCAATGGAAGGTATAGGGAAATCGCAAAGCGCTTGAAAAAGCGCTTTGTATAGGGATTTCCCGAGCGCTTCTATGAATAAATGCATTGTATTTATTCATTTCTGGGTGAAAAAGAGTTCACTTCCTGACTGACGTCAGGAAGTGAAAAAATTAATCGCCCTGCAAAAGTGCTTTTCTAAGCACAAAGCGCAGGGAAAAGAGCTTAAAACACCTCTCAATAAATCGCTCAGCACTTGCGATAGCGCTGGCGATTTATAATGTGAACATAGCCTAAGTGTGGTCTTGTCTCACAGCTGGGTGATACTATTAGGATAATCTTGGGAGTATAGGTATTGTGGAGTAAAATTTAGTCTATGGGGAAGGTTAAAACAAGTGGGCATACATGTATGTTCAGTGACAATGTCCAATCGCTGAATAACTGGGTGCAGATATAGTGAGGAGGACAGAAACTGTAATATTCTGCTTTCTTATCCACATTACTAAAAGAAGCTGAAAGGACCCAGCACTGCCTTCCAAATCATTTTCAACTTTTTATTCCATTACAGCATCAAAACATTAATGCATGAAAAGTTGAAAAAGACATGGAAAACCGTGCTGGGTCTCTTTGTGTTGTTCTTGTCAATCTTCCTTGGGCAAGTAGGTACATGACCTAAAGCACATCGGCTAGTATTGGTTGGTGCTGCCTAATAATACAATAATACAATACAATAACATTTGTAAAGCGCTTTTCTCCCATAGGACTCAAAGCGCATATCCTAATCCTTTGTTGTTGCCCATTGCAATGTCTAACATGTCCCGACCACCTACCTTGCCTAACCCTACCTTAACCCTACCTACTGTGATGAATGCTAACTGCAACCTCTTCCTTTCCACAATTGTCCTCTTCAAACTCCCTTTTTCTCCGTACCTATAAGAAAAGGTTATACAGCACTACCATTAGGTAGCCTGCCTGCCTTATATAGGGTAAAACAAAAAATTGCTTTCCTAAAACAGAAAGAATTTGCGATAATTCAGGTTGGAGTGAGCTCGAGATGTCTCCCAGATGAGTTCTGGGTCACCATGAGCTTGCTGGTTAGTCTGTACTTATATAGGGTACATGCCATAAAATGTAATTGTACAATATTGTGGAAGGGATTATCTAAGAGGGTCCCCATCTGCTCAATCATCTCTGTGAGTTGCCACAAGTGCTGGCTCCTCCATTGCTCCTGCTGCTTCCCCCTTCACCAGCTTGCTGTTCAGGAATCAATAGATGGTTCAATTCAAGAGCAAGTGCAAGTAAAAAGATAAAACTCAGATGTCAGTGGGGATGAGAAATTTAAAGACAGGAAGCTGTCTGCAAAAAATCTTGTAATTAAGGCAATGTAAGAAAAGACACCCACAATTTGTAATACTGTTCATAAGATGTTTAATAGGAAAGTAATGTTTAAAGCACACCTGAACTGAGTAATATATGAAGGCTGCCATATTTAATTCCATTTGAACAATACTGGTTGCCTGGCAGTCCGGCTCATCTCTTTGGCTGCAATAGTGTCTCAATCACATACTGAAACAAGCATGTGGCTAATCCAGAACCACTTGATCTGCATGCTTGTTCAGGGTTTATAGCTAATGGTAATATAGGCAGAGGATTAGCAGGACAGCCAGGCAATCTGCATTGTTTAAAAATAAATAAATATGGCAGCCTCTATGTGCCTCCCAGTTCAGGTGTGTTTTAAAATGTGTACAAAGCCAGCATATTAAAAGAATTTGGAAATAGAGATGGAAGAAACCTGTGGCAGTAAATGTTTCAGGGCAATCGAAGTACAGGGTGGGCCATTTATATGGATACACCTGATTCATGTACAGTGGTGTGAAAAACTATTTGCCCCCTTCCTGATTTCTTATTCTTTTGCATGTTTGTCACACTTAAATGTTTCTGCTCATCAAAAACCGTTAACTATTAGTCAAAGATAACATAATTGAACACAAAATGCAGTTTTAAATGATGGTTTTTATTATTTAGTGAGAAAAAAACACTGCAAATCTACATGGCCCTGTGTGAAAAAGTGATTGTTAAAAAATAACTTAACTGTGGTTTATCACACCTGAGTTAAATTTCTGTAGTCACCCCCAGGCCTGATTACTGCCACACCTGTTTCAATCAAGAAATCACTTAAATAGAAGCTATCTGACACAGAGAAGTAGACCAAAAGCACCTCAAAAGCTAGACATCATGCCAAGATCCAAAGAAATTCAGGAACGAATGAGAACAAAGTAATGTAATTGAGATCTATCAGTCTGGTAAAGGTTATAAAGCCATTTCTAAAGCTTTGGGACTCCAGCGAACCACAGTGAGAGCCATTATCCACAAATGGCAAAAACTTGGAACAGTGATGAACCTTCCCAGGAATGGCCGGCTGACCAAAATTACCCCAAGAGCGCAGAGAAAACTCATCCGAGAGGCCACAAAAGACCCCAGGACATCATCTAAAGAACTGCAGGCCTCACTTGCCTCAATTAAGGTCATTGTTCATGACTCCACCATAAGAAAGAGACTGGGCAAAAACGGTCTGCATGGCAGATATCCAAGGCGCAAACCACTTTTAAGCAAAAAGAACATTAAGGCTCGTCTCAATTTTGCTAAAAAAAACATCTCAATGATTGGCAAGACTTTTGGGAAAATACCTTGTGGACCGACTAGACAAAAGTTGAACTTTTTGGAAGATGCGTGTCCCGTTACATCTGGCGTAGAAGTAACACAGCATTTCAGCAAAAGAACATCATACCAACAGTAAAATATGGTGGTGGTAGTGTGATGGTGTGGGGTTGTTTTGCTGCTACAGGACCTGGAAGGCTTGCTGTGATGGATGGAACCATGAATTCTACTGTCTACCAAAAAATCCTGAAGGAGAATGTCCGGCCATCTGTTTGTCAACTCAAGTTGAAGCGATCTTGGGTGCTGCAGCAGGACAATGACCCAAAACACACCAGCAAATCCACCTCTGAATGGCTGAAGAAAAACAAAATGAAGACTTTGGAATGGCCTAGTCAAAGTCCTGACCTGAATCCTATTGAGATGTTGTGGCATGACCTTAAAAAGGCGGTTCATGCTAGAAAACCCTCAAATAAAGCTGAATTCCAACAATTCTGCAAAGATGAGTGGGCCAAAATTCCTCCAGAGCGCTGTAAAAGACTCGTTGCAAGTTATCGCAAACGCTTGATTGCAGTTATTGCTGCTAAGGGTGGCCCAACCAGTTTTTAGGTTCAGGGGGCAATTTCTTTTTCACACAGGGCCATGTAGGTTTTGAGTTATTTTTCTCACTAAATAATAAAAACCATCATTTAAAACTGCATTTTGTGTTCAATTATGTTATCTTTGACTAATAGTTAACGGTTTTTGATGAGCAGAAACATTTAAGTGTGACAAACATGCAAAAGAATAAGAAATCAGGAAGGGGGCAAATAGTTTTTCACACCACTGTATATGTTACGGCCAGAACCCGAAGTTTGGCCACTTCTAGTTCTGGCCGGCCACTTCGGGTTCTGGCCGGCCAATGCGCGAAGTGGCCGCTGCGCTGCGGCCAATGTTAGAAATGGAATGATTCCTCTGACATTAATGTATCTTCTGGCCGCAGCGCAGCGGCCAAACGTAGAACTACTTAGTTCATTTAATACAATTCAGCCGGCGGCAATGTAACAATTCAAGCCGCCGGCTTTTTCTCTGCATCTCTCTCTCTCCTTCTCCCCCCCCCCCCTCCCGCCTATCTCGCTCTCTCCTATGGGCAGCCGGGCGGGGACACGAGTGTCCCCCCCGGAGTCGTTCGTCGCGGCAGGGGAATCCTGCCGTTCTTGCAGAGCGGGTGCTGGCAGAAGCGATGTCTGCAGCCTCCCCGCTCTGCTTTCCTGGTGCGACGAACGACTCCCGGGGACACACGTGTCCCCGCCTGCTGCCCATAAGAGGAGGAGAGAGAGGCAGAGAAAAAGCCGGCGGCTTGAATTGTTACATTGCCGCCGGCTGAATTGCATTAAATGAACTAAGCTGTTCTACGTTTGGCCGCTGCGCTGCGGCCAGAAGATACATTAATGTCAGAGGAATAATTCCATTTTCAACATTGGCCGCAGCGCAGCGGCCACTTCGCGCATTGGCCGGCCAGAACCCGAAGTGGCCGGCCAGAACTAGAAGTGGCCAAACTTCGGGTTCTGGCCGCAACATATACACCCCATATACCATACCGTAAATGTTTTTGTTCCAACAGCCGTGGAGGGATCTATCCAATGTGGGTTAGTGTCAGACCAATAGCGGTGGTTTTGTTTGTTAACTTCACCATTCACATAAAATGGTGTATCCATATAAATGGCCATATTAGGTGTATCCATATAAATGGCCCACCCTGTACATAAGTCATACAGAGTAGTTATTAACCCCCTTGCCGGTCCAATTCTTGCGCCAAGGGGGCAGAGCAGCACTTTTTTTTTTATTTTTTTAAATCATGTAGCTAGCCTAGCGCTAGCTACATGATAGCCGCTAAACAGCGGCATCCCCCCCACCCACTCCGATCGCCTCCGGCGATCAGAGTAAGCAGGAAATCCCATTCAGAACAGGATTTCCTGCTGGGCTTCCCTGGACGTCGGGACATCAGAGGGAAACCCGATCCACCCCTCAGCGCTGCCTGGCTAGGCTGCGCAGGGGTCTGGGTGGGGGGGGGGCGCGGCTCGGTTTGGCGGGTAGCGGCGGCGATCGCGTACCACACGCAGCTAGCAAAGTGCTAGCTGCGTGTAGGAAAATTATTTTCGAAAATCGGCCCAGCAGGGCCAGAGCAATCCTCCTGCGCGAGTTACCCCGAGCTCAGCTCGGGATAACCGGCAAGGAGGTTAAGTTGAAGCTTGATAATGACATGCTATTTGGTTTGGCTTTCTTACACTTGTATCCATTAAAAAATCTGAATCTATTGGCCTTGTATATATTGTAAACATTACTGTTCTATAAAGTTCTTCTGAGCAATACTACAATGGTGAATGTGTGTTTTCTTATAATGTCTTAAGATGGCCATACATCGGGCAACTTGAAATCAAATTGGATGAAAATCGGTGCCGCCAAGTGCATGCCCGACCGACAAAGCGACCAGTTTCTTGCATGCTGCAAGATGTCGGGCCAAAGTTGTTTGGTTGGGTGCGCTTTGCCGCTATGTCCCCCCATAATGCCCACCGTGCCAAAGTTTATACTTTACCTGTCCACGGCCACTGCTTGTCCCCCGCTGCTCCGGGTGCATTATCCTCTTCTGCGGGGGACAAGCGGAGGTCATGGAAAGGTAATGTATACAGCACAGGGGACATTACATTAGAGAGGCTAATGGGCAGGGTCCTCCTCCTTTTGTGTCCTACCTGATCATGCACCTCCATTACTGTGAACTCATGCTAGGCATCTGAGTGAACCTAACTTGCCTAATCTTCATGCTCCCCTCCAGTGACTGACTAAGCATTACCTTGTACTCATACTGTGCTGTGTGCTCTGGTTTTCGTGTATTCCTGTATTGTCATATTGCTGTATGTCACCCCTAAATATTGTCTGTAACCTAAACTAATGTTCAGCGCTGCATAATATGTTGGCGCTTTATAAATACAATAAATAATAATAATAATAATAATAATAATAGAGGGACAGCAGCAAGGGCCGATTCCGGATCAATTTAAGCATGAAATTGATCGGGAATCCGCCTGTGGTGTATGGGCAGCTGACAGATCTCTCTAATCAGATTCGATAAGAGAGGGATTTGTCTTTTGGTCGAATCTGGCCACACATCGCTAGATGTATGGCTACCTTTAGACTGATCAGTGTACAAATGGTACCCTTATTGTGAATGAGCACCCGTTGAGCATATATTGCATGTTATTTTGTGCTATTAGCGATTGTTCAGCGTGCCTGACCAGTCTAACTAAACAAAATCTTATAACCTTCAACAGAATGAGGTTGCGAAAGAAAAACTCCATTTTATAGCTAAAAATTCAGTGGATGGTGAATAATGACTCAGAAGTTCCACCCTCAAATTTTCATGTCAAAATGAGGAGTTTTAGAGACACCTTGCAATTCAAAGCAAAAGACAAATCATTTGAGCTGTTAAGCCTTCCTCTTGCTTATCGACCTGGCTTCAAATCATACTGAAGGACAACCAGGTGGGCTAGGAAGGGGGGAAATACGTGGATGATATCACCTTTTTTCAGTTACAGATTGCCCAGTAGGGATGATCACAGATATGCAAATTGTTCTGAGTTTATGCAAATGTATGCAAGTTTTTATGCAAATATATGCAGCTTGAAAATGGACCAATCAATTTAAACCTGGGTTACTGCATACATTTGCATAAACATTTCCATAATTTTGGAACAATTTGCATCTCATTGATCATCCCTATTGCCCAACAAGCTCATGGTGAACCAGAACTCCTAGGAGCGTGTAAGGGTGCATACACACATCAGACCATAGTCTTTGGTAAATGAAAGATCACAGACCAGTTTTACCTCCTTCCATGTAGTATTAGAGCCATACCTCCAGTCTTTTCTGTGGAGCTGAACTTCCCATCAGAAAAAATCTTTGCAAGATGCTGCACACACAGATGCTGTAAAGACACAAAAGATCAGTATCTGCAAAAGATCTGTTCCTGCCAAAGATCAGTTCCTGCAAATTGCATTCATAGTCTATGAGATCTGCAGATCATCATACACACCTTGTTTAACTGACATTCATCTGCAGATCAGACAATCATCTGCAGATCTGAAAATCCATCCTGGTGGATCTGATCTGCAGATGAATGTCTGTTAAACAAGGTGTGCATGATGATCTGCAGATATCATAGACTATGAATGCATTTTGCAGGAACGGATCTTTGGCAGGAACAGATCTTTTGCAGATACTGATATTTTGAATGTCTACAGCATCTTTGTGTGCAGCATCTTGCAAAGATTTCTGTCTGATGGGGAGTTCAGCTCCATAGAATAGACTATGTAGGTATTGCTCTCATACTACAGTGATGTGAAAAACTATTTGCCCCCTTCCTGATTTCTTATTCTTTTGCATGTGTTTGTCACACTTAAATGTTTCTGCTCATCAAAAACCATTTACTATTAGTCAAAGATATACATAACATAACTGAACACAAAATGCAGTTTTAAATGATCGTTTTTATTATTTAGTGAGGAAAAAAAACCTCAAAACCTACATGGCCCTGTGTGAAAAAGTGATTGCCCCCTGAACCTAATAACTGGTTGGGCCACCCTTAGCAGCAATAACTGCAATCAAGCATTTGCGATAACTTGCAACAAGTCTTTTACAGCGCTCTGGAGGAATTTTGGCAGACTCATCTTTGCAGAATTGTTGTAATTCAGCTTTATTTGAGGATTTTCTAGCAGGAACCGCCTTTTTAAGGTCATGCCACAACATCTCAATAGGATTCAGGTCAGGACTTTGACTAGGCCACTCCAAAGTCTTTATTTTGTTTTTCTTCAGCCATTCAGAGGTGGATTTGCTGGCGTGTTTTGGGTCATTGTCCTGCTGCAGCACCCAAGATCGCTTCAGCTTGAGTTGACGAACAGATGGCTGGACATTCTCCTTCAGGATTTTTTGGTAGACAGTAGAATTCATGGTTCCATCACGGCAAGCCTTCCAGGTCCTGAAGCAGCAAAACAACCCAGACCATCACACTACCACCACCATATTTTACTGTTGGTATGATGTTCTTTTGCTGAAATGTCGTGAACACTGACCTTAATTGAGGCAAGTGAGGCCTGCAGTTCTTTAGATGTTGTCCTGGGGTCTTTTGTGGCCTCTCGGTTGAGTTTTCTCTGCGCTCTTGGGGTAATTTTGGTCGGCCGGCCACTCCTGGGAAAGTTCATCACTGTTCCATGTTTTTGCCATTTGTGGATAATGGCTCTCACTGTGGTTCGCTGGAGTCACAAAGCTTTAGAAATGGTTTTATAACCTTTACCAGACTGATAGATCTCAATTACTTTTGTTCTCATTTGTTCCTGAATTTCTTTGGATCTTGGCATGATGTCTAGCTTTTGAGGTGCTTTTGGTCTACTTCTCTGTGTCAGATAGCTCCTATTTAAGTGATTTCTTGATTGAAACAGGTGTGGCAGTAATCAGGCCTGGGGGTGACTACAGAAATTGAACTCAGGTGTGATAAACCACAGTTAAGTTATTTTTTAACAACTTGATTGCAGTTATTGCTGCTAAGGGTGGCCCAACCAATTATTAGGTTCAGGGGGCAATTTCTTTTTCACACAGGGCCATGTAGGTTTTGAGGTTTTTTTTCTCGCTAAATAATAAAAAATATCATTTAAAACTGCATTTTGTATTACATTATGTTAACTTTGACTAATCGTTAACGGTTTTTGATGAGCAGAAACATTTAAGTGTGACAAACATGCAAAAGAATAAGAACTCAGGAAGGGGGAAAATAGTTTTTCCCATCACTGTACATGGAAGGGGGTAAAATTGGTCTGTGATCTTTCATTTTCAAAAGACTATGGTCTGATGTGTGTATGAGCCTTAAGGGTCTGAAAGACATCAAAAAGCCTCCTTATTAAAATGCTATGCAAAATAGAAGTTTGCCTTCTTAAAATAGAAGGTATTTGGGCTGGTGCACACCAGAGAGGTTCTGGAGTGTTTTTTAAAAATGCTAGCGGTTTGAAAACTGCTTGGGTAATGTATTTCAGAGGTGTTCGTTTTTCCACAAATGCAAACTCGGGGGAAGGTGGAAAACCGCTCTGAAAAACGCTAGATCAGAGCAGTTTTCCAAGTGTTTTTGTTACAGAAGCTGTTAACACCTTTATTGTAACAATATATGAAATCGGCTACACAAAAACGATCCAAAAAACGCTAGGTATGTTTAGAAAATCTCTCTAAACATGCCTAGAATCGCTCTGAAAATCTGCTTCAAAAACCTCTAGCGCTTTGCAGATCTGCTAGCGGTTTTTGGTGTGCACTGGCCCTTTGTGATTATTCAGGTTGGAGTGAGCATTGAGGTGTCCTACTATATAAATACTAAATAAAAATAATTATGCCATGCACTGATGAGGATTAACCAATCCAAAACAGTCTGTAGGCATGTTGGATTAGTTTGGCTCTATAATATTAACAATTTGACACATCATTGCATTCCAGTGGTTCTGAAGTTGTGTTTAGCTATCAGAGACAATATAAAGAGATGATTTGCATATTCAGCAGTGATGCATTGTGGGACCCTTCATATACTCACTCCAACCTGAATAATCGCAAATACCTTCTGTTTTAAGGCAAACTTTTGTTTTGCTTTTTAGTCACAATTTGCATACAGCTACAGTTACCTTTATCTCTGGAGCTGCAAATCATATTGACAGGGAAATTTATCTGACAGCAACCACTGATTATTCGTCATCATGTGCCGAGTTTATTTTCATTGGTGTCCTTAAAAAACGAAATGTCAGACAGCTGTGATAACTCTTACAGCCAAGCAACAATTACAGATAAAATAACTTGAGAGAGATGGCGATATTGTGGTGCTTCCTTGCAGAAGGAAGAATGGAATAGTTTATGAAAGCCGCATACATTACACAGATGCTGCATAATTCTCTTCATTTTCTAGACAAGTGCTTTGACAAAAAACTGCAACAATACTTTGAGCCTCGGGAAACCTGGCTGAGATATTTCCCGCCCATCTTGGAAGAGTGTACCTGTGGAGAGAGAGGCATCGTCTGTAAACCAACAATGGGGAAACGTGAGTTGAAAGCACACACATAGGAGCCCTCATACTGAGAAGAAGCAGAATATACAGAATGGCTGCATTGTTGCCTGGCCTTCCAGGTGTGCATTAGTGTGCTAATGGCTATACAGGAATATCATTCCAAATGACAGTGATTGTCTAGTTCTAAAACCAGTGCTCCCAAACCACAGCAAAGGCTTCAATTCATTAAGACACCTTCGGCAAAAATGTCATGTTTACCTCATGACATGCAGTATTTTACACTTTTCCCAAATTTAATAAGATTTTCACACGTGGTAATAGTTTGGTAGTTTACCACAAGAATGGCTTCAATTGACTAAGACAAGTTCGGCAAAACTGTCTGTCATGTTTTGAGATTGACCTAATGTGGTATTTTGGACTTTTCCCAGATTCACTAAGGTTTTCACACATGTGGTAATAGTTTGGTAATTTACCAAAAACTGCATGAAAATTCCCTAAAATGATTACCACACACAGTATTTCATTCTGTAGGAATTGTGCGGTATTTCACTTTTTTGCAGCCCAGGTTGTCTCATTTCAGACAATTCGTGGCAGGGCATCCATTGCCTCCTAAAATCATCTGCCTAATGAAGCAATGCAGAGCAGGTAGCAGGGAGCTGTCATAGTTACCTGTCCAGATCAGCAATCTTCTCCTCTCCTCCACTGGCGGTTCTCCTTACATTTTGTTCTGGGTCCTGATCACATGATATGACGTTATCGGGGCCCAAAGGATGGTATCAGCATTACAGCATCATTCAGTGGTGCAAGAGGGGGGATGGAGGATGCTTTTTAATCATCCCTCTTCCACTGCCGAGTGTGGCTGCAACTCTGACACCATCCTCTGAGTTCCAATCACGTCATACCATGTGATCAGGACTCTGAAGACATGTTGGGATTGCAGCGCTGCCGCTGGTGGAGAAGAAGAGAAGCCGATCCAGGTGTCTGGACAGGTAACCATGACAGCTCCCTGCCGTCCGCTCTGCATAACCTGCCAGGCTGGGGAAAATACACTTCCCCAGCAGCAGCAAAAAAAATAAAAATGTGGCCCTGCAGCGCACTTATAGTTTTACTATATGTGGCTGCTAAAGGGTTAATTTGGTATTTGATGGATTATGAATGGAAGTGCAGGGAAAATGGATGGAAGATGTAATATAGAGAGCATTTTTTTAAATTATACAGACAAATAAAATGCAAGTCCAAGCTGCATAAAATTAAGATAATATCTGTATCAGCTCAAAACTATTAGTATCTTAACTACCGGTATTTTTAATTACTTCATAATAATTTTGTCAAATGTAAGAAATATGTTTTTATTATTAACTTTCTTATTTTTTCTGAATAATTTGTTTAATTTACATTTTTTCTCTGCTCTGTTTCCTCCTTCCTATAGCATTATCAAATGGCTGTTTGTTTATTACCGAAAGCTCCAGGCTGGATATAAATACCAAACATCTCCCATGGTTCTACCGCATATCTAATCTTTGTGAATTGACATTTATTGAGGTATTTACCTTACAAATTGGTAATTTACCTGACTAGTCAATATTTTAGTTTTCCATGCGGTAAAAAGCCCTAATGAATTGACATTTCACAAAATGTTCGGTAAAATCAGCTGCTTTCTGCTTTACCAAATGTGATAAGGCTTTATGAATTTAAGCCATTTTCTAGTTCATCAAAGCGTCTGATTGAAAAACATAAACATCTCTAGCTTCCCATAGCTACCAATCAGATTCTCAGTTTACTTCCCCTAAGGGACAGTCTTTATACAGCCTGTTAGGTAAAACCAAAGTTCATATGGTAATTTCATATGTGCCTTTATGCCTTGTTGTTTCTCTGGTTTTACAGCAAATTATAGTCATACTGTAGCATTTCTATAGGCATGTGATGGTACATGCAACTAGCTTCATGCTATGAGGGAGTGCACTCTTACGCATCTCTCCAGTGGCCACTGAAGAGATACATAAAAAGCACACTTCCTCTTGCGCAGACTGGCTGCGACTGGAGGAAGTTACAGGACCCGGTACCGGAGCTGCAGGCAGCGGAGGACGGTAGCGTGGGAGCAATCCGTGCTTATGGGGCTGGAGGAAGCCCCAGGTATGTATAAAACAGTAAGTATACATCGTCTCTGGTTTCCTTTAAGACCTTTACATAGGACCACAAAGCATCCAGGACTTGAGATGCTCATTTGGATTCCGTGGAATTGAAGTTTCCGCATTTCCGATTGGAAATCAACATTTTGGAAAACGTAAATCGGTATTCTGCGGAAATCCAATTTACTGCAACGCTATAATTTTAGCCCTATTACAGAACTCGGAAGCATTGGACAAATCAGAGAATGCTAAATTTTACTACAAAAAGTAGATTATAATGGTAATGTTAGACAAAACACAAGATTCTGTTTATCCAATTTACATTTTTTTGACTTGCTTTTTTATTGTCATTTTTTTTAATTCTCTGAAAAAAAAATAATGGCAAATGAAATACTCCTTGGGAATCAGAAATTGGAAAAACGGAATTCAGAAAATTGGAAAAACAGAAATAGGAAATTGGCATTGGCAAAAATCGGAAAGTGACATTGGTCCCTGTCAAGCTCTTTGTACATACCATACGTTGGTTCTTTATAAATTGACCATTGAGACTAGAGCCTGTAGAGATTTTATGTCTATTCCATTTCTTGTTTGATCTTGTAGCATGCTCTGAGAACCCATGTCGCCATGGAGGACACTGCATGCAAAACAGACATGACAAGGTTTGTGGCTGCACCGTGGGGTACATAGGACATCACTGTGAGATAAGTAAGTACAACACTGCTATTTCATCTCATAAGCAGTGTCTACATTTATAAAGCAGACTGCCATCCTCATCACCACCTTACTGTGTTCAGTATCATTGCATGCTTCTCGCACACTCATTTTGGTCTTATAGATAAAAATGAAAATTGCATCTCGGGAAATGGCGAAAGCTATAGTGGTACAGCAAATACCACAGTGACGGGGGCAGCATGTATGAACTGGGAATCTGACGTAATTGAGGATGCGATTGCTAAATACAGCGAACACCATAAAAAGAAACACGGCATAGGTGATCATTCTTACTGCAGGTGAGTCTGATATCAAGTCTTCATAGACAGTGCTAAAACCACAAAGAACTCAAAATAACAGTAATTAATGCTAATGACAATAGGCTTAAAGTGTACCCGAGGCAACATGTGAAATGATGAGATAAACATGTATATGTATAGTACAAAACATATTAATAACCAGGCTGTTTAACTTGTTTTATTTTGCTGCCTGAAAAAGTTAATTTCTAGGCATGGAAGTGACAGCTTCTGTCTTGTCGGTACCTTGTTGGGAATATAGTAAACATGACTGATAAGCAAATTACAACCATAAAAGTTTTCCTGACAGAATACAACTTCTGAGGACAAGGAGGAGAGAGGACAAGGTCAATAGTTCATGTATTTTCACTCTGGGACACTTAATAGGCTGCCACTGATTAGAGACAGTAAACCATTCAACCTACTTTGTAAATGTTTACAGGAAACCAGAGAGGAGTACATGTACAAGTTTTATACATATCTGGGGCTTCCTCCAGGCCCATCCGCATGGATCGCTCCCACACTGCAGTCCTCATTCATTAAGGCATGCACAGTGCACTCCTCCGTCTCGATTCCATGGCTGGGAGCATTCTGCACCTGCTCAGTACCTCCTAGCCACTGTAGAGAGACGGAAGAGCACATTGCACATGCGTCGACTGGCTGGGACTGACCGAACTTACGGGACCCGTTACCGAAGAGGGAGAAGACTGAGGAAGGTGGCGTGGGAGCGATCTGTGCAGATGGGGATGGAGGAAGCCCCAGGTATGTATAAAACTGGTACATGTACTCATCTCTTGTACACTTTAAATATAAAATAAACTATGGGATGATTGAAAAGTCATTTTTAGGAGTAGGAGGATAAATATAATTGTTTATCTCATCAGTTTATTTTCCCCTTGGGTTCACTTTAACCACTTGAGGACCACAGTGGTAACTCCCGTAAAGACCAGGCTGTTTTTTTCATAATTGGCCACTGCAGCTTTAAGGCCAAGCTGCAGGGCCGCACAACACAGCACACTAGTGATTTCCCCCCTCCCCCCCTTTTTCTCCTCAGCAACAGAGCTCTCTGTTGGTGGGTTCTGATCGCCCCCCAGTTGTTTGTTTTTTTGTAAATATTTATTGTCATTATTTTTATTAAATATATCCATTTTTTCACCCCACTATTCCGCCCACCCACCACCAGCCAATCACGGCGATCGTCTGTCATAGGCTCTCTTGTCCCCCAGGGGGAAAGCCGTGCCACACGGCTGTCCCCAGTACAGCGCTGCTGCTGATCGCAGTGCTGTACTGTGTAAATAGACAGCGATCACGCCGTCTAACAGTCTATCGCCGCTCGGAGACTGAAGACGGGGCAGTGCTCCGCCCCCCCCAAGGAGATGCGCGCACTGCCTGCGCGCGATCTCCTTCAGTAGCCGGCTCCAGGACCTGACGCCAATTGGCATTAGGCGGTCCTGGGGCTGCCGCCGCGGCCACGCCCGTTGGCGTGGAGCGGTCTTAGAGCAGTTAACATTGACATATATTTTTTATGTCTATAGGTCACATCTTTATAACTGGGCCCAACTCTGTAATATCTTCCATACCACATTCCAGGCTGTTTGTACTGGTGCCGGTTTTTTCCCCCATTTTCCCTTTGCACATTTTCACATTTATTTAATTACATTTTTCTCTCAGAATAATCTTGACAGTTCTTTCTCACCTACTTTTAGAAGATAAAAAATTATCTCCTAGGAGAAAAAGAGAATTGAATAAGGACCCTTGTATTAAATAATAGAACTCTTATTTGTGATGGGTAATGTCTCTACTATAGTGTCATGTGTAATGATAGAACAATATCTGTATACGTATTGTTCATATATCAAGGTCGCTTCCCCCTTGCACAGGAAACATACCCACTTTCTGCAGTGTAGCAAAATGCAGAAAACGGATCCGAATGCAAAAATAGGGTCTGCTTCCAACTGTATTTTAATACTGATCCGTTTGCTGCATTGCAGGAAGCGGAAGGCAAAGTTTCTCCTGCTATGCTCTCCATAGGAACACGCATCCCCCAGAGGAGAAAATAGAGCGGAGCGGACAAGGAACTGGTTGGAATGGGCTGCATTGCTCCATTCCAAATGGGAACCAAGCCTTAGGCCTCTAACACACTACATGCGATTCTGATTTTTTTACACGGTCCGATTTTTGATTCTGATTAAAAAACGTAGCAGCATGCAGTACTTTTTCTAATCAGAATCAAAAATCGGTTCATATACAAAAAAAAAAAAATCAGAATTGCATGTAGTGTGCAAGAGGTTACTGTGTCCAGTTCTAACTGAGGTAATCAGACAATGCTGAACAGCATTGATATGAGATTAATTTGGATTGGTTTCTATTGGTTACTCTGCACATAATCATGGAACTTTCATTTGCTTTACTAAACCAGTCTTTTACTAATTCAAACTCTGTATTTTTCTCTTTACAGGAACCCAGATGAGGACACAGAGCCCTGGTGCTTCATGCAGAAAGATATGGTGCTAAGCTGGGAACACTGTAATATCCCTCGCTGCCACATTACTACAGGTATACTGGGGCCAAAGGGATCTTCCTTGTATACAACAGTTTGAACCATACAGTAAAAAGTGGAATCGGGCAATAGATTGTATGTGCTATAGTACAGCAGCACAACAGTTCAGAAACGGCTACACACTTACTGATAAAAAACATCAAGTGACGTATATTTAATACAAAAACTTTTTGGGGCTTTTCAGAGCCCTCTTTAGAAAATGGATCACCACATGACATTAGGGTTAGTTTCCACATGTGAGGCACCTGCACCGATGCGAGTACGCACCTGTTTCCCTCCAGCCGTGCCATGCATGACTCTGGGGATTGAGATGCGGTATGTGCATAAATGCTGCATGCCAGGCACTGCGTTTTTTTCCCTGCATGCAAATTTGGAGGCTGCCTATTGAAATCCCCATCTGTATTTACAGTACATGCAGGAGCATGATGTGAATTCCCCCTAATGGAAATGAGCTGCAACATAGCAGACAGCTAGAGTTTATGTATAAAAGTGGCTACTGATAATCCATTGAGTGACATCATGATGATCAGGGGCATAAGAAATCACCCCTGCAATGGATGCAGTCGTGAGGGGGGGGGGGCATGTGGGGAAAATCCTTTGGGGTGTGGCTCTGGGGACCACCCAGGGCCATTTTTAGGGGCAGGAGTAGAGCACAGCACAGGAGGGGGAGCAGCCGGCTTACCCAGCAGCAGAGGAAGGGGGTCCAAACTCTCCCCTCTTCACCTCGGGCCCCCTTCAGTGCTCCTCCTTCCAGAAATTAGCACAGTGGGCAGGGAACAACTCACCCCTTCCTGGTTCCAGGCACCTATACCAGGCTACCTATACTGGAGGTACCTATACCAGGCTACCTATATTGGGGGCACATATACCTGGCTACCTATACCAGGCTAACTATACCGGTGGCACCTATGCCTGGCTACCTATACTGGGGAACCTATACCAGGCTACCTATACTGGGGGCACCTATACCAGGCTACCTTTAATTGGGGCACCTATACCAGGCTACCTACACTGGTGGCACCAATACCTGGCTACCTATACTGTAAGTATATGTAAAAAAAACATATCCTGTCCTGCCTGGTCTGCCTTTCCAATTTCTGTTTTTTTATGATAAACCAGAAAAATAAGCTGCATATCTTAGTAACAAAATATTTACAAGAACAGTATATATACCAAAAATACAGTGTGTTTGTTCGTTCTTATTTAAATAAGATGTTTTTGTTTCCACCAGCCAGTACAAGTAAGCCATCACGTCCAGCACTGCCACCCACACCGACCAAAAAGCCTCCGGCACCCCTGCCACCCACTAAGAGACCCCTCACACCAACTAGAAAGCCTCCAGCACCCCTGCCACCCACTAAGAGACCTCTCCCACCAACTAAAAAGCCTCCAGCACCCCTTCCACCCACTAAGATATCTCTCCCACCAACCAGAAAACCTCCAGCACCCTTGCCAACACAAGCATCTAGTCATCCTGTGAGCACTGCCCCCCCTACCAAACCAAGCCAGAGCAGAGATGTCGGCCATGGAATACCTGCAGACTGCGGAAAGAGATTCCTGAAGAGTCCTTCTATGACATCGCGTATTGTTGGGGGAATGGTGGCACTCCCTGCAGCTCATCCATACATGGCAGCCATCTATATGGGAAACCAGTTTTGTGGTGGATCTCTCATATCCTCATGCTGGGTTGTAACAGCAGCCCACTGTTTAGACCAAAGGTAAGGACTAGTGATGTGCACAAGATTTGGAATGCAAACTGTGGTTGGACAAGAATTGCAATTTGCAGAGCTTGACTGAAACTTTGAAAGGCTATGGCTACATTTACTTCATGTGCATTGCAGAATGCCTGTGCTGCAATGCGGGCAGAGTGCAATGCATGCTCTGCATGTTATAATGTGCATTTTCATAGCATGTGTAGAAAGTGCATGTGGATAACATGGTCTGTTACAGCACAGTGTACATACCCATACAATTGCACAGGAACTGTGTGCATAGTGTAAACGCACCCTTAATCATGCTAAAGCCTGGTACATTCATTACATTTTGATTGGCTAATGATAGCACAATTTTACCAGCTCAATGTAGTATGGGCGCTTACCTACACAATCCGTTCATAGTATTTAGTATCTCTTGGCTCTCATACTAAATGGAGGTGGTAAAACTGGCCAATCAAAATTGAAAGTGTGTGCCAGGCGTAGGAGCTGTAATTACCATATTTGCTGCCGTATAAGATGCTCAGGAATATAAGACGCACCTAGATTTACAGGGAAAAAATATACTAAACCCGCTGTGTCCATGTTCCAAGAGCATCTTGGAGATGTTCTCCCCCAATTATTGTGTTCCCGTGCCCCCCATGTGCTCCCTTCTGTCCCCAGTGTATCCTCTTCTGTCTCCAGTTTGCCCACTTCGGTCCCCCATGTCCCCTTCTGCCCCTCGTGTCCCTAATATGTCCCCTTCTGCCCCCGTGTCCCCAGTATGTCCCCTTCTATCCCCATCGTGTCTCCTTCTTTCCCCTGTGTGTCAAATTAATAAATACAGTGCATCCAGAAAGTATTCACAGCAGGAAAATTTTTGGCCTTTCTATCATGCCAGGGCAGAAAAGCTTTTGCCCCTTTCCCCCACCACCACCGTTTGGATGGGCACACCTCTGTTGCCCCACTCTAATCCCAGTTTTGTGACTCTGACTGGAGGCAGTTGAATGACAGCCAAAAGAACAACACACACTGTGTCCACTCTGTGTTTCCTATATTTTAGTACTCCTGCACGGTTGTGAAAAGCAGCTGCTGTGAACATTCTGACCATGCACACTTCTGAAGCTCTCCCAGCAGCGGCTGCTATGCACAGCTGGGCAGCAGCGCTGACAGTGCATAGTGGACAAAGTGTGCGCCGCTTTTTAAACTTCCATCTAGCTGCCTCCACTGGCAAACTGAGGGGGCTATTCCGGGTGTCTGGAACCTCCCCCCTGCACTGAGCTGTGTATTCAGCCAGGGAAGCCCGCATAATATAAACAGCCTCATTCTCCCTCCCTTCTTACTTCTGGTGCTTCCCTCCAGCTAATAGAATGAGAGAGGCAGACCAGCTTCCCTCACAAGAAGATGCAGCCTGCAGTGAGAGAATGTTGATTATGGAGTCCTGGACTCTCCACAGCACAGAAGTGTCCGACATGATGAAATTAGAGTGCAGGCAAGCTGGTAAATATGCACAGCATGATGCAGAGCTTGCCTGGACTCAGGGTCCGTGGGCAAACATCTGTCTGGTCTCTCCCCATTGTTATAATGACTGCATGTGTGGGTAAGGTGTTTAACAAGCTGAAAAGTTTTTGACAGTCCCTAGACTCCAGGAGGGCTTCTTTCTGACTTGTGTGAGAGACTGACAGGGACAGGAGTCGGATTACAGGCAAGTAGCCTGTCTGATGTGGGACTGCAATACAGATAAGTTCTCTGCTCCATCTCAGGCTATTCTCAATTTCTCCACTCCTCTCTCTGGGCTAGTGCACGCCAAAATGACAATAGCAATCGCTAGCAATTTGTGAGTGTGATTTTGTGAAGTGATTTTCAGAGCGATTTTTGAATGAATTGCTCAAAAACATGCTACATGCAGTATACCTGCGATTTTGAAAAAATCACAACGCTGCTGTGGGAACACTGTCATAGGGTAACATTAGTCAAGCGCTTTTCAAATCACTGTTGATTTGAAAAACGCTCAGAAGCACTCTTGGTGTGCACCAGCCTCCTTCATTCACCTTTGTTTCCCTCTTCCCCTAGAGCTGGCTGTGTGTTCTTGGCATACAGGAAAGCTAAATAAAAGTGCAATCCTGGTGAGGCAAAATATTATTATTTAGTATTTATATAGCGCCGCCATCTTCCGCAAGATGCATATATCCCTGCATCATATGGGTATCGCTTGCGCTATGTGACACTATGTAGCATATTCCACTGAATTGTCCAAACTAAGTCTATCTCCTGTTCCTCTCTTGGGGAGTTGTTCCAGCGCTGTACCCCGTTCACATTTGCTGCTACCAGAAGCCCTCAGAAACACTCGTGTCCTTGAGTACTTCCAAAGATAGGAAGCTCCGTAATACGCCAGCGCACTTCTGTGCATGGGCAGTATGGAGCCACCTGTATTCGGAAGCACTCGGGGACATACGTGCTTCTGGACCTTTCAGGAACCCCCCCCCCCTTAAAAATCCTGCGTTTGCCCCTGGCCTCCAGTAAGACCCACAAACAAGGATCAGAGTGAGAGAGGGGAACCTATCTAAATGAGGACCTGAAAGCAGTGTCATAACAATAGCCGGCACTCCTGTTGCTAAAGCAGAGCAGCAGTGGAACTATATATTACCATTTTCTGGCAGGGGGACTGCTCCTCTGCACTCCTCTTCACTGTACAAGCGTTGTACAGCACCATGCGGCTCCTGTCCCTGTATGATTGTCACATGTCACTCAGGGGAGAGTTGAGATGGAGTGCAGAGGAGCTGCCCTGCTGCCAGAAGATGGTAATGTATGGTTCAGCTGCTGTTCTGCATTATGTAAAGGAGCGGGCCCCTGTGATAGTGGTTAATATTGTGTGTGTCTGTGTGGGGCCGTATCTCCTGCAAGGGGGGGCGTATCAATTTAGTTACGTTCTTGCCTGAAAGTATTAGGACCTCAGCAGGGGAGGACTGGCCAGCAGTGGTGCTCACCGCCAGGTCGTGATCACGCTTACGCGTGGATTCACGACCATTTTGACGCATTCCGCCTCGGACACGCTAAGCCGTGAATAGATTTTCAACCACGAAAATCTGCTTCGGCTACGCGTGAATGCGGACAGAAATCCGCATTCACGCTCGTGAAACCCGGCGCTGAAGTCGTGGTTTGCGGAAATGCATCAAACTATGCGGAAGTGACACATTGCAGGCCAATCAGAGTGCCCCAGCCAAGCCCTAGCAACCAATCACAGGAGGGGAGCTATGCCCTCCCCTCCTGAATATAAAGCGGCGGCCATGATGGAAAAGCTCTGTCCTTGCTAGACTGTGGTGCTGAGAGGATTATCTCCAGGCCATTGTTGTTTGAGCAAGTGCATTTATTGTGTTAAAAACAAAGCGTTTTTTTTGCTAACACTGCTCTTATACTGTACACAGTTAGCTAGTCAGTGAGTGATTGCTGTAGTTAGTTGTAGTCAGTGTAGTGTAGTGGGAGTGTGGGAGTCTAGTGATTATTTAACTGTGTGTAGTGCTGTGCAGGCAGGTTCAGTGCTGCAGTGTAGTGGGAGTGGGGATTATCTGTGTGTAGAGTGCAGGCAGGCAGGTTAGTGCAGCTGCAGTGTTCACTTGTATATTCCAGTGACAGTTTATACACTTGTACTATTTGCAGGCAGCCAGTCACACCGCCGGCGCCGCCACTCTCTGCCAGCGCTGTTCATTCATTCTGTCAGTGACCTTGTGCCGTGCCCAGTGCCCACTGCTCGCTCGCTCGCTGGCATATGAGCATCTCATTACACAGTGTGACATCCTTGTGTGCCCACTGCATCCTTCAGTGACCTAGTTGTATATCCAGTGGCCACTGCTGTGCCCACTGCATCCTTCAGTGACCTTGTACTGTGCCCACTGCATCCTTCAGTGACCTTGTACTGTGGCCACTGCATCCTTCAGTGACCTAGTTGTATATCCAGTGCCCACTGCTGTGCCCAGTGCATCCTTCAGTGACCTTGTACTGTGGCCACTGCATCCTTCAGTGACCTAGTTGTATATCCAGTGGCCACTGCTGTGCCCACTGCATCCTTCAGTGACCTTGTACTGTGCCCACTGCATCCTTCAGTGACCTTGTACTGTGCCCACTGCATCCTTCAGTGACCTAGTTGTATATCCAGTGCCCACTGCTGTGCCCACTGCATCCTTCAGTGACCTTGTACTGTGCCCACTGCATCCTTCAGTGACCTAGTTGTATATCCAGTGCCCACTGCTGTGCCCACTGCATCCTTCAGTGACCTTGTACTGTGGCCACTGCATCCTTCAGTGACCTAGTTGTATATCCAGTGGCCACTGCTGTGCCCACTGCATCCTTCAGTGACCTTGTACTGTGCCTACTGCATCCTTCAGTGACCTTGTACTGTACCCACTGCATCCTTCAGTGACCTAGTTGTATATCCAGTGCCCACTGCATCCTTCAGTGACCTTGTACTGTGGCCACTGCATCCTTCAGTGACCTAGTTGTATATCCAGTGGCCACTGCTGTGCCCACTGCATCCTTCAGTGACCTTGTACTGTGCCTACTGCATCCTTCAGTGACCTTGTACTGTGCCCACTGCATCCTTCAGTGACCTAGTTGTATCTCCAGTGCCCACTGCTGTGCCCACTGCATCCTTCAGTGACCTTGTACTGTGCCCACTGCATCCTTCAGTGACCTAGTTGTATATCCAGTGCCCACTGCTGTGCCCACTGCATCCTTCAGTGACCTTGTACTGTGCCCACTGCATCCAGTGATTCATTACTAGCAACATGTCTGGCAGGGTTTCGCGGGGTGAGAGGAAATGGAGTTCAATTGCCTCAGCCACTTCTGGGACTGCTCCACGTCCAGGGAGAGGACGCCCAGCTGTACGTGGTCGTGATGCAGCAGAAAGGGGGGCAGCAAAGCCTGGGCTGAGTCAGCGGACGCCATTGTCCAAATATTTTAAAGTTTATGGTCCCCGTGTGGTGGTTGAGCAAATGGAACCTGACGTACTCATGGACATCATGACTTCCTCCCAGACCTCTACTGTGAGCACCACTCCAAGCAGCAGCAGCAGCCAACGTCCCACGCTTGTTGTGACATCCACCCCAGCACCCACTGGTCAGCAGCCCTCCCAGGATGACAGCGTTCTGTCCCTCAGTCCGGCTTCTGGGAACCTGCTGATGCAAGAAGCTCAGGACTTACTGGGGACTGATGTGGCAGAGATTGAGATCGGGCCACAATCACAAGCGTTGTGGAGTTCTGGTGATGAAGAAGAGGGGTCTGTGTCTGGGGATGTAGGGACAGAAGAGGAGGCGGGGGAGTCAGAGGAAGAGCTGGATTATGATGATGCTGCTGCTGCTGACGACGTTGTGGACCCTAACTATGTGCAGCCTGCTGAGTCCGTGGAAGAATGGTCAGAGGCAGAGCAGGATGACGAGTCACCTCGGCCTAGGCAAGGATATCGCCATATGTCAGGCAGGGGCATCGGCAGCAGTGGGCGTGGAGGAAGTAGACAGGACACTGCTTCAGCCGGCACCACCACCATGCAACCCCCGGCAACTACTACCACACATTGTTCCGCTGCACCCTCTGCTAGTGGGGGCCGCAGTAAATTAAAGTCACCAGTGTGGGATTGCTTTGAGGAATGTACTGATGACAAAAGGTATGCTGTGTGCAGGTTATGCAGCAAAAGATTGAGCCGTGGGAAAAGTCTGAGCAAGATTGGTACCTCATCCCTCCAGGGCCACCTGAGAAGCCGCCACTGCCGCGAGTATGCGGAGTTTAAGAGGAAGCAGGCACTGCTGGCAGGGGTTCCTGAGAGCAGAAGGCCCACCAGCGCAGCAGCATCATCCCTCCCTCAGGGTCGTGAATCCCCCACAGCAGCAGCAGTAGTAGCACGCAAGCGCTCTTCCACCTCGGCTACTCAGGACACAGACATTGAGGCTGGCAGCCAGTGTTCGTCTCTCTCCTCTGTCTCCCCTGCATCCCAGCGTCGTCAGACCCTGCTGAGCGACACCTTTCAGGGTCTGACCAAGCCTCTGCCTCCAAGCCACAGGCGGATCCGCAAACTAAATGGCTTGCTGGCCCGGGCCATGGCATCACAGCTGCTTCCCTACTCCCTGGTGCAGGAGGGGAGCGCCATGCGGACGCTGCTCCAATTACTACTACACATTACTAATACTACACTCTGCGTTCACACTGCCCGGGTCACCGGGTGCATTTAATTTTTTGGCCAGCACTATGACGCTGTGCTGCTACTACTACCACCAGTATGTTGCCGTGGTCCTTCTGTGCTGCTGAACTGACCGCCCGCATAGTCCTTCTCCTGACTCAGTCGCTACCACCACTGCACTCTGCGTTCACACTGCCCGTGTCCACTGACAACTCTGCTGCGATGTCATTGCTAATTGCTGCAAAAAAAACAAAAAAAAAATTACAAAAACCTCTCTGGAGCCTTTTT
This sequence comes from Hyperolius riggenbachi, assembly GCF_040937935.1. Taxonomy (NCBI): domain Eukaryota; kingdom Metazoa; phylum Chordata; class Amphibia; order Anura; family Hyperoliidae; genus Hyperolius; species Hyperolius riggenbachi. The sequence goes on from NC_090648.1 coordinate 353,468,524, forward strand.
GCCGTCAGCCACTCATCCTCCTCCAGCGGTACCTTCGCCGCCAAGTGCCATTGGAACTCGCCTTCACCTCTTTGACTGCTTAACGCGTATATCCCTTTTTAAAACCACTTATTACCAATTAATAGCCCCATTTAAAGTGTTGATTTCACTTTAAAATCCATTTTCTCTAGAAAAAAAAAATGTGGGGAATTTTTTATGTTGAAGTTATGTTGCCCCTTATCACCTCGATAATCCATGCTATTTGGGGGACTGTAGCATGTATGGGGGCTTTGTTATTAACGTTAAAAGAAAATCCGCCTCCGGGCGTGAATCCACGCGTGATTACACCATTCACGGGAAAAAATCCGCGTGGTTGCGTGGACGCGGACGAAAATCCGCATGCGGCGGGGCCGAATGCGGATTTTTTTTTGCAACCACGCGGATTGCCGAATTCGTGGATGAGGCACATCCGAGCATCCCTGCTGGCCAGGGGGGAAGGGGGGAGATTTCCCCCCAGGCTGCCTCTCCTTTAATGATTTAGGGCTGGCCGATCCACCAACTGCTTCGATAACTATCCAATCGGATGAAAGTCTGTGCCGCCACAAGCATGCCCAATCAACAATTTGACTTATTTTGGGTGGAAAGTAGTTGAATGTATCAATTTGAGATGCTGGGAAATTTCGGGCCAATGTATTCGTTAAGTGCAATAATAACAAACTATGTACGCAATGGAAACCCCGGCATTTTCCCTCAAAATCTATTATGTACCCCACGGTGCCTGTGCATTTATACTTTACCTGTCATGCTGTCCCTCTAGTATCCTTGCTGTATTTCTGCATTGGCATGACCATGTGACTACCGGTATATAGCACGTGGGGCGCATGTGACGTCATTTAGGCTGAGGCTGCCATGAAACCCGGACTGTAGTTTGTGTTTTCCCTCCAGGCCAAAAGGTCCCAGTCCTCCCCTGGACCTCAGCATACATATTGGCAAGGAAGGAGTTTTGCAAAAAAACAACTAAGATTGTAGGGTGAACATCGTTGCACTTCAAAACATTTTTAGTTTAATTTCACATTATGAAAAAATGAAACTTAAAAAAGGCAGAGGTATATAACATGCCCAGCCTACCAGCCTTAATTCACTGAAAGGGGAGAGGCAGAAGAGATCCCAGCATTGCTGTAGATTAAAATAAATAATTTATTGTTTAAACAGCATAGTGCAAAGCGCGTGTGGATAAACTCACTTAAGTGCAACAGGAGGAAGGGTACCTGTGGTGGTGGCTATCCGAAGGAAATCACGGCCCTTTGTCCTTTTTGCACTCTTGCATTTCTTTAGAGGTTCTCATGCACAGAGCTTTGGAAGAAATACAGGAGTGTGAAACAGACATGAGGCTGTGATTTTCTTTGGACACTTACAGCCATCCCCGCAGGTACCCTTCCTCCTGTTGCATTCAGTGAGTTTACACACAATTACTTTGCACTATGTTGTACAATAAAGGATTTAATTTGAGCTAAAGCAATACCCGGACCTCTTCTACCCCTCTCCCTATAGTGCTGCTAGCTTTAAAAAACGTTTTAGCTACGGTCATTATCTGGGCGGAGTTACCGGACTCCCTACCCACTCTCCTCCCACAGTGTTCTGCAGTGTCCCTGCAACCGGGCTGGCCGTTAGCTCCTTCCCTCTTGGCTACCGCTCCCGTTGCTTTCCTCCAATAGAGATGGGAAGTCCGGATCTTTTCAATGATTCGGATGATTCGAATGGGATCATTGAAAAGATCCGGATCTTTGATCCGAATCGCGAATCATTTTACTAGGGAAGCATTCAGGGGATGAAATGACTAGCAGGACAGGACTTTCCCTGCAGTGGACAGAGAAGGGGAGGGGGTGGACGGACAAAGAAGGGGAGGGGGTGGGCGGACAGAAAAAAGGAGGGGGTGACAGAGAAGGGAGGAGGTGCACGAAGAGGGGTGAGCAGAGAGCAGAAATGTTTTTTTGCACACATTACCCACATGTTGTAATCATACAATAGCTTTAAATATATTTCACCTATATGTTCATCTGTCTACTCTGAATGCTAGCATCTCACAGTGAAAGAAAGCATCCCCCTTTTCTCACCTGAACACTCATAAATGTAGGGAGAACTGAAGTGCAGCTGTTTAGAGCCGAGTGCAGGAGGATCATATTGCACTGCAATCACAGTGCCTGCCCTGTCATTCTAGCCCAGCACACTGTCTGCAAAGTTACTGAGCTGTGCTTATGAGCCAAAACTTTCCCATTTGTTCACTATGCACAACTAAGGTACAGACAGCCTAAAATGAGTAGCACATTACAGCCAGTATGTGTGCTCTACACATATCTGGCAGTGGCACCCATGTCCCCTCTCTCATCTACCTGTCCCTGCAAGGCTAGCTTCCCTCCAACTGAGCGATCCATCTCTGCTCTGCTACCAGGACCCCACTGCCCGCAGAGAGAGGGGGGCGTGCCGCTCCTGGCTCCACCCCCTTTTTGATTCGAATCGTTCATTTTGATGATCCAGATGATTCGACTCACAAAAGAGATTCGGATCAAAGATCCGAATCGTTCATCATCCGGACAACACTATCCTCCAACAATGCAGCGGGTGAAGCTTCTCTCTGCAGCCGGGCTGGGCGTTACCCTCTCCCCCCTGCATTGCCACTTGTCCAGTACGCAGCATGAGGGAGAAAGATGATGATAGACTGCAGCCAGCAGGAGATGCGGCATGCCCCCTTAAGCCACAGGAGCTCAGCACTGAGAATGCACTAAAAATATGGGCCTGATTCACAGCGCATCAATTTTTTTTCACATTTTGTTATGTCACAGCCTTATTCCAAAATGGATTAAATTCATGCGATGTGATGCCATGTGAATACTACATAGCACTGAACATCTATCTAGTCAGTTAAAAACATGACCTATTGCCTGCCATACCTGTGGAATCTTGACTTGTGAAAGGACTGGTAGATAGAGATGACTCGAACCTCAAATTTTGGATTCGCGAACCACGGACGCAAGCTTCCGCAAAAATCTGCGAACCGGTGAACTCGGCAAACCGCAATAGACTTCAGTGGGCAGGCAAATTTTAAAAACTACAAAACACTGTTTCTGGCCTCAAAAGTGATGGAAAGGATGTTTCGAGTGGTCTAACACCTGGAGGGGGGCATGGCGGAGTGGGATACTGTTACAAACCTGAACGTAGAAACTGGGATTGATCACAGTTTGCAGCAACACAGACACTAAGACAAGGAAATACTATGCAAAAATGTTTATTTACAATTGTGCATACACCATTATGCAAATTCAATGCGACTACATGTATAACAAACTATGTACAACACAGGAAATGCGGTGGCAACTATATACAAGGAGGCAACCACCACATGCATACACCATACAGACCAGGCAAGGCACAAACCCCCAAAACCCTATTATCATTATTATTATTATTATTTAGTATTTATATAGCGCCGACATATTACGCAGCGCTGTACAGTGTATATATATATATATTGTCTTGTCACTAACTGTCCCTCAAAGGAGCTCACACTCTAATCCCTACCATTGCCATATGTCTATATTATGTAGTGTAAGTACCGTGGTCTAGGGCCAATTTTTAGGGGGCATCCAATTAACTTATCCGTATGTTTTTGGAATGTGGGAGGAAACCGGAGTGCCCGGAGGAAACCCACGCAGACACGGAGAGAACATACAAACTCTTTGCAGATAGTGCCCTGGCTGGGATTCGAACCAGGGTCCCAGCGCTGCAAGGCGAGAGCGCTAACCACTATGCCACCGTGCTGCCCTATCTATCTATCTATCTAACTAAATATATATACAGGATATCCACACATATACACAGGACGAATATATATACAATATATAAACCAATCGCAGTACAAGAAGGCAGGCAGAAGTCATGGTCAGAACAAAGCATAAATTCAGCAACAATCAAGAAATCACGGTACAAAAGGAGCAAGTAATCGAGGTCAGACAGAATCTAGGTTCAGTAACAGTGTAACAGATATAGGAATACAGAATACCAGAGAACCAGGGTTGTCCAGATACTCAAGCTAGCGAGCACAAAGTTTTGGCACAGGTTGCTCCTTGCAGGGCTCTTATACAGGTCCTTCTAAAAAAATTAGCATATTGTGATAAAGTTCATTATTTTCTGTAATGTACTGATAAACATTAGACTTTCGTATATTTTAGATTCATTACACACAACTGAAGTAGTTCAAGCCTTTTATTGTTTTAATATTGATAATTTTGGCATACAGCTCATGAAAACCTCAAATTCCTATCTCAAAAAATTAGCATATCATGAAAAGATTGTCTAAACGAGCTATTAACCCAATCATCTGAATCAACTAATTAACTCTAAACACCTGCAAAAGATTCCTGAGGCTTTTAAAAACTCCCAGCCTGGTTCAATACTCCAAACCACAATCATGGGTAAGACTGCCGACCTGACTGCTGTCCAGAAGGCCATCATTGACACCCTCAAGCAAGAGGGTAAGACACAGAAATAAATTTCTGAACAAATAGGCTATTCCCAAAGTGCTGTATCTAGGCACCTCAGTGGGAAGTCTGTGGGAAGGAATAAGCGGTGCAGTGCTTTTCAGCGCTGCTAGATTTGGGCACAGCCAGCGCCGCCACAGACTATAATGGCAATCAGTCTATAGCAGCGCTCAGTGAGTAACGTCGGCTCCGTCAGAAGACGGAGCCGAAGTTGCTTAAAAAAACACAATAATTCGGCTTCCAGTGATCGCTGGAAGCCGAATTAATTCATTCCCCCACTATCCATGGCGGCCTGGAGGGGGAATAGTAATTAAAATGGCCCGGACTTGTGCAAGAAGCAGGATCAGCCATATACCGCTGTATCCTGCGCCCAAGGCTACCGGCGCCGATTTCAAATGTACTCGGAAAAGGTGTGGCAGAAAACGCTGCACAACGAGAAGGGGTGACCGGACCCTGAGGAAGATTGTGGGGAAGGACCGATTCCAGACCTTGGGGGACCTGCAGAAGCAGTGGACTGAGTCTGGAGTAGAAACATCCAGATCCACCGTGTACAGGCGTGTGCAGGAAATGGGCTACAGGTGCGCATTCCCCAGGTCAAGCCACTTTTGAACCAGAAACAGCGACAGAAGCGCCTGAGCTGGCCTACAGAAAAGCAGCACTGGAAGTTGCTCAGTAGTCCAAAGTACTTTTTTCAGATGAAAGCAACTTTTGCATGTCATTCAAGGTGCCAGAGTCTGGAGGAAGACTGGGGAGAGGGAAATGCCAAAATGCCTGAAGTCCATTGTCAAGTACCCTCAGTCAGTGATGGTCTGGGGTGCCATATCAGCCGCTGGTGTTGGTCCACTGTGTTTTATCAAGGGCAGGGTCAATGCAGCTAGCGATCAGGAGATTTTGGAGCACTTCATGCTTCCATCTGCTGAAAAGCTTTATGGATATGAAGATTTTATTTTTACAGCACGACCTGGCACCTGCTCACAGTGCCAAAACCACTGGTAAATGGTTTACTGACCATGGTATTACTGTGCTCAATTGGCCTGCCAATTCTCCTGGCCTGAACCCCATAGAGAATCTGTGGGATATTGTGAAGAGAAAGTTGAGAGACGCAAGACCCAACACTCTGGACGAGCTTAAGGCCGCTATCGAAGCATCCTGGGCCTCCACAACACCTGAGCAGTGCCACAGGCTGATTGCCTCCATGCCACGCCGCATTGAAGCAGTCATTTCTGCAAAAGGATTCCCGACTAAGTATTGAGTGCATAACTGAACATAATTATTTGAAGGTTTACTTTTTTTGTTTTAAAAACAAACACTTTTCTTTTATTGGTCGGATGAAATAAGCTAATTTTTTGAGATAGGAATTTTGGGTTTTCATGAGCTATATGCCAAAATCATCAATATTAAAACAATAAAAGGCTTGAACGACTTCAGTTGTGTGTAATGAATCTAAAATATACGAAAGTCTAATGTTTATCAGTACATTACAGAAAATAATGAACTTTATCACATTATGCTAATTTTTGGAGAAGGACCTGTATAAGGAGGACACAAATGTACACAGAGGGATCCGCAAACCGACCATTGGTTGAAAAAAGCTGGTATTCTTTATTCAGGAATTCCACATGACAAATGCGATAAAACCACAAGGTTCAACTGTTGAACCTTGTGGTTTTATCGCATTTGTCATGTGGAATTCCTGAATAAAGAATACCAGCTTTTTTCAACCAATGGTCGGTTTGCGGATCCCTCTGTGTACATTTGTGGACTAGCGTGGCTTACCTGATCCTGCACCCACTGGTTTGTTACATAGGGGGTAGAGCGTTTTGAACTTTCAAATTTCATAAGGAGGACACACCTGCTGCATGATTGAAGCCAAGTCCATAGAGAGCAACGTATGCATTGGCAGAGCTGTCTCCAGACAGCATAGAGCCACCTAGTGGTGGAACAATGATAGCTCAGGATGCACAAAGTCACCAGAGCCACCTGCTGGTGGAATAAAGGAAGTTCAGAGTTCAACACAATGCTGCCACCAGCAGGCAGGAAGTGGCATGACCAGATTCCTAACAGATAAACACCAAAGTCCCTGGGAAAATTACGGATTTGACGCAGAGCAGGGTTATAATCCCTAAAGGGCAGAAATCACATTGCATTCCTAAATTGGAGGCATAAAGTGCTTTAAAACATCTTGCGTGTGTATACATGGATCAGGTAGTGTAAGTAGTGTATTGCTTCACACTGACAGACCAAACTTACTGTGTAACGCACCGCAAACAGCTGTTTGTGTAGTGATGGCTGTGCTGGTGCGCACGATGGCGAGAGTGCACGCGATGTCGGTTTTCCAGCCCATATGGTCGGGTTGAGGTAGCTCAATGACAGAACAACAGTGACTGTCCAGCTGATCGAATTTGGTCTGTCCACAATGAAGCAATGACCTTATTATCTTGGGTGTGCCCCCTAACACACTCATATAGGTCATTGCTTCATTGTGATATGCAAGCCCCTTCACCATGGCAAGGTAACGATCACAAAGGGGAATTTACACATGTACATGCCTTTTGTTTTGTTGTAGCAGCCACAGTGCAGCCAGAAAAATTAGGCATGTACACACACCAGAAAAATTGTTATTCTTTTTGGCTGCTCCACTGCTAGCAGCAGCCTTAAAAATTCAGGAATCCACCTGGAGTCCTGGGCCCTGTTGGTGGTGGCAGAGAAGGCAGTCAAGCGCCCTGCAGGCAGATATGCTGTGTGGGGACTGACTTAGTCTTCGGGCAGGCAGCAGTAGCGTGCAGGCAGAGATGCTGTGTTGGGACTTACAGTCTTTGGGCATACAGTAGCCCTCCGGTATTCATGCCTCATTCATTTTAATAAAGGTGAGGTGCTGAACACTGTTTTTGACCTAGGTGAGTGGAGACTTCTCTTCTCAGTGACAATGCTTCCTGCTGCGCTGAAGATCCTTTCTGACAGGATGCTTGAGGCAGGGAAAGCCAGAAGTTTGATGGCAAATTGTGAAAGCTCTGACCAAAGGTCAAGCCTGCGCACCCAATAGTCCAGGAGTTCATCGCTGCTCAGAGTGTCTATATCCACACTTAAGGCCAGGTAGTCGGCTACTTGCCAGTCGAGGCGTTCTTGGAGGGTGGATCCCAAAGGGCTGAGGCGAGGCATTGGACTGAAGAAAGTCCGCATGTCCGACATCACCATCTGATTGCTAGAGCATCCTGTCCTTGCCTGCGTGGACATGGGAGGAGGAGGAGGATTACTGGCACCTGTTTTCCATTATGCTGTGACATCACCCTTAAATGCACTGTAAAGCATACTTGCCAGCTTGTTCTGCAAGTACTGCATCCTTTCTGCCCTCTTGTAATTTGGTAACATCTCTGCCACTTTGTGCTTATACAGAGGGTCTAGTAGCGTTGCCACCCAATAAAGGTCTTTCTCCCTGAGTTTTTTTATACGGGGGTCCCTCAACAGGCTGTACAGCCTGAAAGACCCCATCTGCACAAAGTTGGATGCTGACCTACTAGTCATCTCCTCTTGCTCTTCCTCAGTGATATCAGGGACGTTCTCCTCCTCCCCCTAGCCATGAACAATACCACGGGAAAGGTGAGAAGCACAAGCCCCCTGCGATGCCTGCTGTGGTCGTTCTACCACCTCCTCCTCAAAGCCACCTTCCTCCTCTGACTCCTCTTCCCCAGACGACTCCTCCTCCCCCCTCCTCTGTGATGCTGCAGGTGTTGATGACAAATCTGGTTTTGGTGATGTTTCAAACAACTCTTTCTCCGTTTCCTGTTCATGCTCCTCTACAGCTTGATCCACCACTCTATGCATGGCACACTCAAGGAAGAAAGCGTATGGGATCAGGTTGCTGATGGCACCTTCACTGCGATTCACCAGGTTTGTCACCTCTTTAAACAGACACATGAGCCTGCAGGCATTATGCATGAGTGTCCAGTACTTCGGCCAGAAAATCCCCAGCTCCCCAGAGCCTGACCTTTGACCATAGTTGTACAGATACTCGTTGACGGGTTTCTCCTGTTGTAGCAGGCGGTCAAACATGAGGAGCATTGAATTCCAGCGAGTCGGGCTTTCACAAATCAAGAGCCTCACTGGCAAGTTCTTTCTGCACGGATTATCGGACAAGCGTGTTATGGCCGTGTAGGAACGCCTGAAATGCCCACACACCTTCCTGGACTGTCTCAGGACCTCCTGTAAGCCTGGGAACTTACACACAAATCTTTGCATTATAAGATTCAGCACATGTGCCATGCAGGGCACATGTGTCAACCTGCCCAAACTTAAAGCCGAAATGAGATTGCTGCCGTTGTCACAATCTTGCATGACACCGTCGTACCTTGCATGCGGAATAGGCCCTGGGGATGTGCAGTTTGAAAGGAGAACGCAGCAGTAGAGTACCACTCAGCCGAGGAGGATGACAGCGAAGAGGATGTAGCAGGAGGAGTAGGAGGAGAAGTAGAGGAGGTGGCAGCAGGCCTGCCTGCAAGCCGTGGAGATATCACCACCAAGTCCGCTGCACAGCCCGGTACTCCATGCTTGCCAGCGGTCACCAGGTTGACCCAACATGCCGTATAAGTAATGTACCTGCCCTGACCATCCTTTGCAGACCAGGCATCTGTGGTCAGATGGACCCTTGACCCAACGCTTTGTCCCAGAGATGGCACCACTTGCCTTTCAACATCACGGTACAGTTTGGGTATCGCCTTTGTTGAGAAATAATTAGGGCCTGGTATCTTCCATTGCGGTGTCCCAATCGCCACAAATTTTCAGAATGCCGCAAAGTCCACCAGCTTGTATGGTAACAGCTGGCGGGCTAACAGTTCCGCCAAGGCAGCCGTCAGACACCGGCCAAGGGGGTGACTGGCAGACAGCTTCTTCCGCTCAAAGATTTCCTTAATGGACACCTGGGTGCTGTGGGCAGAGGAGCAGGAACTGCTCAAGGTGAGAGGCAGACAGGAGGAGGGTGGCTGTGAAGGTGCATGGGCAGCAGAGGATAAAGCGGCTAAAGATGCTGCACCTGGAGGAGGAAGAGGAGGCGGAGGGTGGCTTTGCATTTGCGTGCTGCTTTTCCTCATGTGCTCATCCTATTGGTGTTTGTACTTATTGATCAAGTGCCTCCGTAAGGCTGATGTCCCTAGGTGGGTGATGCTTTTTTCACGACTCAATTTTTGTTGGCAGAGAGTACAGATGGCATTGCTGTAATCTGAAGTAGAGACACAAAAAACTCCACACTGGTGAGCTGTGGGTTGTGGTGGTGGCATCAGCTGATGTTGAAGGGCGTGTTGGCTGGCTGTCCCTAGGTGGCGATACATGCCGCCGGATACTGCCACGAGCTGTTTCTGACGAGCTCCCCCTGCTTCTTACAGCAACTCGTTTCCTCCTCTCTGACTCCCCCTCTGAACTGTCCCCCTGTTGGTCTTGTCTATTGGGAATCCACTTGACATCCATGGCAGGATCATCATCATCATCCTCCACAGCTTCTCTTGTATCAGACACTTCCAAAACTGCACCAACAACACGACCTTGAACAGACCTGCCGGGTAACCTGCCCCTGCCTGTTATTTTTTCCATATTGGTGGTGGTGGTGGGGGTATGCAGTAGTACTAACAATATTCAATAGTGGTAGACAGTGTGTGTAATCACAAAGAGGCACACAATCAGTGTCAAATACACAGCAGCTGTGTGTGCGTGTGTTTGTGTTTGTATCACTATCACTGGGCTATGTACTTTAACACACACATAGAGATATCCTATATAGTACTTTAAATCACAAATAAAGTTGCAAGCTTAGCGCTGCTTATGATAGACAGTGTGCTGGCTTGTAATAGATAGAAGACAGTAGAACTGCAAGGCCCAGCAATGACTGTGGCCTACCCTGTATGCAGTGCGTCACACACACACACACACACACACACACACACACACACACACACACACACACACACACACACACACACACACACACACACACACACACACACACACACACACACACACACACACACACACACACACACACACACACACACACACACACACACACACACACACACACACACACACACACACACACACACACACACCTCAAAAGGGTTTTTGTTTTGGGGTGGTTTCAGCAATAAAGAACAGCCTAGCTAACTGTCCCTGTCTCTCTGTGGGCTGTATGCAGTGCCACCCACAAAGGGAGCTATGGTTTTAGTACGTTCAATCACAGATACAGTGAAAAGGTGTGCACTGGTATAATGGAGTGTGCTGTCACACAGGTACAGAGGAAAGGTATGCACTGATATAATAGAGTGTGCTGCCAGTGGTGGGACTAAAAATCCCAGCTGGCCTGGCTGGCAACTGTCTGTGGGCTGTATCTATATGCAGTGTCACCCACAAAAACAGCTATGGTTTAGTAAGTTAAATCACAAATACAGTGAAAAGATATACAGTGTGCTGCCAGTGGTGGGACTACAAATCCCAGCTGGCCTGGCAACTGTCTGTGGGCTCTATCTATGCAGTGTCATGCACAAAGACAGCTATGCTTTAGTAAGTTAAATCACAAATACAGTGGAAAGATATGCAATGGTAATACAGAGTGTGGTGGGCCTGGCACAGTGCAGCATCTAGGCCCAGCTGCGACAGACAGGGCTATATCTATGCCTGTCTGTGTCACACACAAATAAATAAGCACATCAGAAGAATATTAGCTCTCAAAAGAGCTTTTGTGGGGTGTTTTCAGCAACAAAATTCAGCGAGGAGCAAGCTAACCACAGCCTAACACTTTCCCTAGCTCAAAATGTCTTTCCCTTCCTCTCACTACAGCAGCATCAGCAGACTGAGAACATGGCCAATGCGTTTTTATAAGGGGGGCGGGGGTCTGTGAGTGAATGCAGCCTGATTAGCTGCCATGTGTCTGCTGACTGTGATGTAGAGGGTTAAAGTTTAACTCAATGACAAGGTATAGGTGGCGGGTCGAACGCGCTATGTATTCGCTACCCACCGCGGGCGTGGGTAGCTTCTTTGGGGAAGATAAAGGTGAATGTTGTATTGGCTACCCTTAGCCCTAGAAGTGCAGCAACTCGTCTCTTATAGAGGGACACTATTTATCTATTATTAAAATATGCAAGTAGGCCACAGAAAAGGGAGGTGCATTAATCAAGTCAAGACATGAGAGCATGTGCGAACCCATCTTTTGCATTGCAATAGTCCAGCCGTGATGTGATGAAGGCATGGACTAGGGTTGAAAGATTTGCTGGAGGTAGGAGTTGCTAAATTTTTTATTGTAAAGACCATGTTGCAAGTCCTTCCATATTTTCCAAGTTAATCATCCACCATTGCTCAAGAACATGTCTGATATCTAAATTACAGAGACCACATCTCATTTGTGAACTATGTCTACTAGCAGGCTGAAGAGACAGTGAGCCATATGCGATTCGAGGTGATAAGAAGCTGGCAGTTTACAAGCTTCTCATCAATGGACATCTCTACAGGTTTTACCAGAAAATTTAATTGCTGACTTCACCTGAGCGATGCCTAAGCGAAAAGAGCCTGACTCTATTTGTCTGAGCGTTGCTCGTGGGTTGCTGGGCAATGGGGAGTGAGGTTTTGCGTGGTGGAGCTGTCCTTCAGCACCATGGCACTGCTACCTCGATCCCATGGGAGCTCTCCTGCACCCATTGCTCACTGCCACTTCAGCCCCAGGCACCCTGGAGCTCATCTGACATCCACCTGCTCCGCTCAGCTACTCTGCTCCGCTTCTGACTGCTAATACAGAACACTGGAGCCTCAGCAAAGCACCTACAAAGCTCTTGCCGGTGCTAGTGGACCAATGAGAATCTTCCTAAGAATCTCTAGGGTTCTCATGTACGTAATCATGTAACTCCTGCCAGGTCACTGAGAAGAGGTGCCCGCAAGAACAAAGACAAAGAACACAGCGTGAGGAGGAGCATGCTGGCCAGTCAGGTGAGCCATTCCCCAGGCAAAGACCCTGTGGATGCCTTGTCAATCGGGGGCAACACAGGGTGTGACCTTCAGCCGACGCTGGGGCCCAGGGCAATTGGCCAGTTTGCCCCTATGGAAGCTGGCCTTGCTAACACTTCTAAAAGGCTAATAGCTGATTTGCACACAGAGGATGGTCTCAAATTAGGACATAGATAGTCTGTGGTCTGTAGTTCCTGAATCAATCTTTCTATATTTAAAAGTTGACATCACCAGTTGTTCCTTCATAGTAGCAGTTCCATGTGCAAACAGAAAGTCAGCATACAATGCATGATAACGCACTTCCTTAAAGAGGAACTGTCGCGAAAATCTTAAAATGTAAAACACATACAAATAAGAAGTACATTTCTCCCAGAGTAAAATGAGCCATACGTTGCTGTCACTCACAGTAGGTAGTAGACATCTAACATTACAGACAGGTTTTGGGCTAATCCATCTCTCCATAGGGGATTCTCAGCATGGCCTTTACTCTTTATAAAGACATTCCCTGAAAAAGATTTATACAAAGATGCTGGCCAAACTCCCTGCTCGCTGTACACTATTTTGGCAGTTGGACGGAGCAACTGCCATTCACTAAGTGCATTTAAATAAAGAAAACCCTGAGAACCCCTGTATGAGAAGATGGGCTAGTCCAAAATCTGTCATTAATGACAGATTTCTACTTCTTATTGTAAGTGACAGGGATATGGGAGAAAAGTAATTTATGGCTCATTTTACTCTGGGAGAAATTTGAAGATTTTCGCAACAGTTCCTCTTTAAGGACTTGGCCTGATTTGGCTTCAAGGCCCTTGGAATGAATGCACTGCCCTCTCAGATTAGTTACACCATTGAAGAACATGGATAATTACTTTTCCAGACATTTTCAAACACAAGGCTTAGAATGTGGCTTATTGTTTTCATAATGTGAACCATCAGCTTTTCTAAGCATGCATTATTTTTCAGACCCAGTTTGAAGGATATCACTGTGGTGCTTGGACAGAATCTATTCAACACAACAGACCAGCGGACAGCAGTGTTCCAAGTGCAGAAATACATTATTCATCAGCAGTACTCCGAATTTACTTTTCAGAATGATATAGGTAATGTGTCATCTGCTTGATATGGTTGATTAATGTAACTGAATGTGGAACTACTTTACTCCTGATTCTAAAAGAAAGGCCACAAGAGTGCATTGGTGCTGAGGGATCTGTTTGTATGTTTCAAAGTGTCAGGACCTGGCCCAGTACTCAGATTTACTGTACTCAAGTCCAAAGCACCAAAATAAAATGGAGTTCTATTGTCCTTCCACACTGATAATGACACTGTCTGAGCAGACAGGTTTCCATACAACAAAACTAAAGTTTGCCTTCTTAAAACAGAAGGTATTTGCGATAATGCAGGTTGGAGTGAGCATGTGATGTCTCCCACGATGCATCACTGGTGATTATGCAAATCCACCTTTGTTGGCCCTGTAAGCTAACAGGGAGCTTACCAGGACAAAAAAGGGATGAGTTGCACATTCAGCAGTGATGCATCATGAGGGACATAATAGCCTCACTCCAACCTGAATTATCGCAAATACCTTCTGTTTTAACCACTTCCCGACCGCCCAACGCACAGAGGCGGCCGGGAAGTGGACCCCGCAATGACCGCCGCATGCACAGAGGCGGCGGTCCTTGTAGGGGCATGGGCGGCGCGACGCGTCATTCGTGACGCGATCGGCCGCCGGGGACTGGCTCCGCCCACCTCGCGCTGTAACCCGCCGGCTGTTCGGAAGCGCCGGCGGGTTACTAGCACCCGGATCGCCGAATACAAAGTGTATAATACACTTGTAATGCATGTGACAAAAAAATAAAATCTTCTATGAACTCACCATACTCCTAACGGAATACCTTGGGGTGTCTTCTTTCTAAAATGGGGTCATTAGTGGGGTTCCTATACTGCCCTGGCATTTTAGGGGCCCTAAACCGTGAGGAGTAGTCTTGAAACAAAAATGACCTGTGAAATCCTAAAGGTACTCATTGGACTTTGGGCCCCTTAGCGCAGTAAGGGTGCAAAAAAGTGCCACACATGTGGTATTGCCGTACTCAGGAGAAGTAGTATAATGTGTTTTGGGGTGTATTTTTTACACATAGCCATGCTGAGTGGGAGAAATCTCTCTGTAAATGGACAATTGTGTGTAAAAAAAAAATCAAACAATTGTCATTTATAGAGATATTTCTCCCAGGTCATTTTAGGATTTCACAGGTCATTTTGCGACATTTGGTTTCAAGACTACTCCTCACGGTTTAGGGCCCCTAAAATGCCAGGGCAGTATAGGAACCCCACAAATGACCCCATTCTAGAAAGAAGACACCCAAAGGTATTCCGTTAGGAGTATGGTGAGTTCATAGAAGATTTTATTTTTTGTCACAAATTAGCGGAAAATGACACTTTGTGAAAAAAAACTATTAAAATCAATTTCCGCTAACTTGCGACAAAAAATAAAATCTTCTATGAACTCACCATACTCCTAACGGAATACCTTGGGGTGTCTTCTTTTTAAAATGGGGTCATTAGTGGGGTTCCTATACTGCCCTGGCATTTTAGGGGCCCAAAACCGTGAGGAGTAGTCTTGAAACAAAAATGACCTGTGAAATCCTAAAGGTACTCATTGGACTTTGGGCCCCTTAGCGCAGTTAGGGTGCAAAAAAGTGCCACACATGTGGTATCGCCGTACTCAGGAGAAGTAGTATAATGTGTTTTGGGGTGTATTTTTACACATACCCATGCTGAGTGGGAGAAATCTCTCTGTAAATGGACAATTGTGTGTAAAACAAAAATCAAACAATTGTCATTTACAGGGATATTTCTCCCACCCAGCATGGGTATGTGTAAAAATACACCCCAAAACACATTATACTACTTCTCCTGAGTACGGCAATACCACATGTGTGGCACTTTTTTGCAGCCTAACTGCGCTAAGGGGCCCAAAGTCCAATGAGCACTTTTAGGCTTTACAGGGGTGCTTACAATTTAGCACCCCCCCCAAAATGTCAGGACAGTAAACACACCCCACAAATAACTCCATTTTGGAAAGTAGACACTTCAAGGTATTCAGAGAGGAGCATAGTGAGTCCGTGGCAGATTTCATTTTTTTTTGTCGCAAGAAATGGAAACTTTTTTTTTTGTCGTCACAAAGTGTCATTTTCCGCTTACTTGTGACAAAAAATAATATCTTCTATGAACTCACTATGCCTCTCAGTGAATACTTTGGGATGTCTTCTTTCCAAAATGGGGTCATTTAGGGGGTATTTATACTATCCTGGAATTCTAGCCCCTCATGAAACATGTCAGGTGGTCAGAAAAGGCAGAGATGCTGGAAAATGGGAAAATTCACTTTTTGCACCATTTTTTGTAAACTTTTACCCAAACCAATAAATATAGGCTGAATGGTTTTTTTTTTATCAAAAACATGTTTGTCCACATTTTTCGAGCTGCATGTATACAGAAATTTTACTTTATTTGAAAAATGTCAGCACAGAAAGTTAAAAAAATCATTTTTTTGCCAAAACTCATGTCTTTTTTGATGAATATAATAAAAAGTAAAAATCGCAGCAGCAATCAAATAGCACCAAAAGAAGGCTTTATTAGTGACAAGAAAAGGAGCCAAAATTCATTTAGGTGGTAGGTTGTATGAGCGAGCAATAAACTGTGAAAGCTGCAGTGGTCTGAATGGAAAAAAAGTGCCTGGTCCTTAAGGGGGGTAAAGACCACGGTCCTCAAGTGCTTAAGAAGGCAAACTTTTGTTTTTCTTGACATTTTAGTAAGAGGGCTTTTTGGTCCTTTTGTATCCCCTTACACACTCCTAGGAGTTCTGGTTCACCGTGAGCTTGCTGGGTAGTCTGTAACCTACAACAAAACATACTGTTTTTTTTCCCTCAAACTGACTCATGTGCACCTCACATGAACGCTTGCCAGTGGTAGATGCATTAACTGTCACCTGCTCCTGTGTGTATGCTGGCTTTCATGAGCATGCATATGGTAGTGGTTTAATATTTACCTAGTGCCACACCAACTTTAGTAGGTCATTAGGCAGATGTCATGGTACATGTGGCAGTTTTGAAGTAACCCCATAGCTGCTTATGACTTGATAAATACAGGGAGTGCAGAATTATTAGGCAAGTTGTATTTTTGAGGAATAATTTTATTATTGAACAACCACCATGTTCTCAATGAACCCAAAAGACTCATTAATATCAAAGCTGAATATTTTTGAAAGTAGTTTTTAGTTTGTTTTTAGTTTTAGCTATTTTAGGGGGATATCTGTGTGTGCAGGTGACTATTACTGTGCATAATTATTAGGCAACTTAACAAAAAAGAAATATATACCCATTTCAATTATTTATTTTTATCTCAACATTCACAAATATACATTTCTGACATTCAAAAACAAAACCAAAACAAATCAGTGACCAATATAGCCGCCTTTCTTTGCAAGGACACTCAAAAGCCTGCCATCCATGGATTCTGTCAGTGTTTTGATCTGTTCACCATCAACATTGCGTGCAGCAGCAACCACAGCCTCCTAGACACTGTTCAGAGGGGTGTACTGTTTTCCCTCCTTGTAAATCTCACATTTTATGATGGACCACAGGTTCTCAATGGGGTTCAGATCAGGTGAACAAGGAGGCCATGTCATTCGTTTTTCTTCTTTTATACCCCCTCCTACGCTGTGGAGTATTTGGACGCGTGTGATGGAGCATTGTCCTGCATGAAAATCATGCAGACTTCTTTCTGTACCACTGCTTGAAAAAGGTGTCTTCCAGAAACTGGCAGTAGGACTGGGAGTTGAGCTTGACTCCATCCTCAACCCGAAAAGGCCCCACAAGCTCATCTTTGATGATACCAGCCCAAACCAGTACTCCACCTCCACCTTGCTGGCATCTGAGTCAGACTGGAGCTCTCTGCCCTTTACCAATCCATCCATCTGGCCCATCAAGACTCACTCTCATTTCATCAGTCCATAAAACCTTAGAAAATCAGTCTTGAGATATTTCTTGGCCCAGTCTTGACGTTTCAGCTTGTTTGTCTTGTTCAGTGGTGGTCGTCTTTCAGCCTTTCTTACCTTGGCCATGTCCCTGAGTATTGCACACCTTCCAGTGATGTTGCAGCTCTGAAATATGGCCAAACTGGTGGCAAGTGGCATCTTGGCAGCTGCACGCTTGACTTTTCTCAGTTTATGGGCAGTTATTTTGCGCCTTGGTTTTTCCACACGCTTCTTGCGACCCTGTTGACTATTTTGAATGAAACGCTTGATTGTTCGATGATCACACATTAGAAGCTTTGCAATTTTAAGAGTGCTGCATCCCTCTGCAAGATATCTCACTATTTTTGACTTTTCTGAGCCTGTCAAGTCCTTCTTTTGACCCATTTTACCAAAGTTGCCTAATAATTATGCACACCTGATATAGGGTGTTGTCATTAGACCACACCCCTTCTCATTACAGAGATGCACATCACCTAATATGCTTAATTGGTAGTAGGCTTTCGAGCCTATACAGCTTGGAGTAAGACAACATTCATAAAGTGAATAATGTGGTCAAAATACTCATTTGCCTAATAATTCTGCACTCCCTGTACAAGAAAAACGGCTGCTACAACCACCCTATACATACCCATCCAATCAGGAGCAGATAAGTGCTTCAAACCATGGATATCGAAAGGAAATCACGCTGCACCATTGGCTTGGTTTCAAAGTCCAATCTTTATTGCGACATCAGTAGACACAGAGGATAAAAGCTCACGTGTATGAAACTAAGCCAATGGTACAGCGGGATTTCCTTTCGATATTTATGACCTGATAACTGCTGACCCCAATTCTCCCTCTAGATGGCCTTTTGCATGCACAACAACCAAGTGGCAGTTGATTGCCAGTCGCTGGGCAGCTGAAGCTGAATAATGCAGTGTTTAATCAGTGTTGTAAATTATCCCTGAAACTCTTAGGGCCCATATCCACTGCTGCAAATTTGCAGTGTTTCCCTGCATGTGATTTAGATGGGGAATCACAGGCTATTATTGAAGTCAATAGGCTGCCATCCGAATTGCATGCAGGGGAAAAATGGACTGCATGCCGCATACATTTGGATGCGAAAGTTTAGGCAACCTTGTTAATCGTCATGATTGGCTAGCAAGGAAGGGAACACAATGATTAGCAAATTATTTAAACCCCATATTTTTGACAGTACAAAGATACATATCAAATGCTGAAACTGAGAAATGTATTTTTTTTATCAATAATATTGAATATCCTCATTTTGAATCTGTTGCTAGCAATGTATTAAAACTTACAGGGCAGCAAAAGACTGGAACAGTTGTGTTATGCAGGATAAAAAAAAACAACACCTGATGCAACACATTCAGGGCCGGATTTACCATAAGGCATTGTAGGCACGTGCCTACAGGCGCCTGATGATGGAAAGGCGGCTCACCCCCCTTCCCAAGTGCCTTCCTCCCTACCTATGCAAAGTCCTGAGTAGAGTGTAAATGAGAGGATACTCACCTGGGTCTCAGCATTCCACTGACCGGATCTCCCTTCACTTTGGGGCATCTCTAGCTATCTAATACTTGGGGCACCTTTAGCTATTTAATACTGAGGATAGCTCTAGCTACCTAATACTAAGGGGCACCAGTAGCTACCTGAGACGGCAAGAGAAGTAAGGCAGAAGTGACAGCTGGGACAGACAGCACACTTGCAGTGCGATTCGGTGTTTGTAGGTTCATAGAGGGCAAAGTCTAGGTTGCCAGGACGTCAGTGCCTATAGGCTCCTGTAATATAAATCTGGGCCTGAACAAATTACAACTAATTGGCAATTAACAATTAATGACTAATTAGCAAGTAAATTAACAAGTCAGCAACATGACTGGATATAAAAAAGTGCATCCAGGAGATGCTGGGTCTGTCTGAGGCAAAGATGGGGAGGGGAACACCACTCTGTGAAACAAAGCACAGACAAAAGGTGAAACATAAAACCACAAATAATTTGAGGATTTTATTATCTACAGTGCACATACCAGAATTTAAAACATTTTGAGAATCGGAAGAAATCTTTGAGAATGGGAGATTTTCCTTTCAGCATTTGGTTTCCTCAGTTTCTAAAAGTTTTCAGAGGTTTGTTCTAAGAAGAGGTATTGCAACACTGTAGCAAACATGCTTGTTTTTTTTAATGAGTTGCTGGTATCAAATTGAGCATATATTTTAATAAAACAATATTTTTTATAATTTGCTTTATAGTCCTTGTACCACTTTCTATTAAATGTAGGGTTTCTAGGATTTGCTGATCATCACTTTCTCCTATTTACATTTTACACAATGTCACTACTTTTTTTGTCTATGTGGTTGTAGTCACATATCCCAATTCCCTGGGTCTGTTTTGCAGTTTTGGTTACTTTTATGGACAGGATAGGGTTATTTCAGGGTTATTAGTTATGATTAGGTTAAAATAAACTAGATGTTACTAATTTCAGTGTTTAGTGAATGCTAGCAAACATTTACACAAATTAAAGGGCATAACTGTATATTTTGTACCCCCATTTGTTTATTCCAATGTACCTTTTTCTGAGGTACAATTTCCTCTTTGGGATCTAAATTCCTCTGTCCCTCTCTCTTCCTCTTGTGTCCCTCTTTCAGAACTCGTGTACAGATCTATGTAAATACATTTTTCTACTGACACTTAATGTTATTTCTATCTTTTATGTTGTATGTTTTATGTTCGCTTCTGAATTCTTTCTTATATCAGTGACTAGGGGTGTGGCATAGGCATGATTAGAAGTGTGGCAGGGTTGTATCATAAAGTGTCCCTCTTTCTTATCTTAAAAAGTTGGGAGGTATGATAATGATAATTATCTTCATTAGGAGTTTGTGTTCAGTTTATGTGCAAGGTTAGGGCTGTGGGGAGGGTTATGGTTGGCAAAGGAGATTTGAAAGGTTAAAGAGACACTGAAGCGGAAAAAAATATATGATATACTGAATTGGTTGTGTAGTACAGATATTTACTAGAACATTAGTATCAAAGAAAATATTCTCATATTTATATTTTCAGTTATATAGTGTTTTTATAACATTGCATCAGTCTCTAATATTTGCAGTTTACACACTACTCAGCATTCTAAATGATTTTACAGAGCAGCCAAGTGAACTATTGACCTGTCCTCTGGAGAGAAAAAGAAAATACAATGACTGACAGTTGAGATAACAAGCTTCAGAACACAGAGCTCTCTGCGACTTTGAAAGTCGTGGAGCTCAATGGCTCTTTTGCATAGATAACAACTACCGTTTCTTAACTCTTCCTGCACTGGAAACAATATTAGACTTATGTTTCTGTTCCTAATGTTTTATTTCTTAGCTGTACTACACATACAAATCATTATAAAATATATATTTTTTTTGCTTTAGTGTCTCTTTAACCACCCTGGCGTTCTATTAAGATCGCCAGGGCAGCTGCATGAGGGTTTTTTTTAAATAAAAAAAAAAATATTTCATGCAGCCAACTGAAAGTTGGCTGCATGAAAGCCCACTAGATGGCGCTCCGGAGGCGTTCTTCTGATCGCCTCCGGCGCCCGGAATAAACAAGGAAGGCCGCAATGAGCGGCCTTCCTTGTTTTGCTTAGATCGTCGCCATAGCGACGAGCGGAGTGACGTCATGGACGTCAGCCGACGTCCTGACGTCTGCCGCCTCCGATCCAGCCCTTAGCGCTGGCCGGAACTATTTGTTCCGGCTGCGCAGGGCTCAGGCGGCTGGGGGGACCCTCTTTCGCCGCTGCTCGCGGCGGATCGCCGCAGAGCGGCGGCGATCGGGCAGCACACGCGGCTGGCAAAGTGCCGGCTGCGTGTGCTGCTCTTTATTTCATGTAAATCGGCCCAGCAGGGCCTGAGCGGCACCCTCTGGCGGTAATGGACGAGCTGAGCTCGTCCATACCGCTAAGGTGGTT
The DNA here is from genome assembly GCF_040937935.1 of Hyperolius riggenbachi. Taxonomy (NCBI): domain Eukaryota; kingdom Metazoa; phylum Chordata; class Amphibia; order Anura; family Hyperoliidae; genus Hyperolius; species Hyperolius riggenbachi. The sequence goes on from NC_090648.1 coordinate 353,489,982, forward strand.
AAGCGTGTTTATTTGGGGTTGGTAGGGATTCATTAACAAGAAAATGTGCTGTAAATTAGCTTCCCCCATATCTAAAGCAGAGATCATTTTTTTGGGAATCTGGTGCTACAGTTCAGAGTATGCCTTATGTACACTATCCTCTAATAATTTACCACATTCTGTTGACTGCTTTGGTTCTCTCCTCAGCCCTAATGAAACTGCAAGATGTGAATGGAGTCTGTGCACAGTTCTCCCAGTTTATACAGCCCATATGTTTACAGCAAATTACCAAGGCAACTGGATCTGTACAGCACTGTGAAGTGGCTGGTTGGGGACACCAGTACCATGGTGAGTAGACATCTGAAATATGCTGACATTTGCAATAATATAAAATGATTCAGGGAAAGTTCCACATATCTCTTTCCTTTTGTATCTGCAGGAGCTGATTATTATGCATTATTTCTCCAGGAAGCCCACATGCCAATTCTTCCTTTGGCACAATGCCAATCTCCTTTTTCTCATGGTGATAAGATTTTGCCAGGAATGTTCTGTGCTGGCTTTATGGAAGGAGGCGTTGATGCATGCCAGGTACGTTCTTAGTACATTCTAAACCCATACAGTATGGGGGAGATTAAGCATTTTTTTCTACTCACATCAGCCAATCAAAATACTTTCTAGTTATGTGACTTAAAGTAAATCTCAAGTGTTGGAAACAAGTATATTTTTACATACCTGGGGCTTCTTCCAGCCCCCCGTAGCATCTGAGATCCATTGGTGACCTCCTAGTCCCCTCTGTAATGGTGCTATCACCCTATGCTCTGTCCCAGCCTCGCACACCTCCTGGATCATGCTCCCCATGCATTCTGTGCATGTGCAGTATGTAAAACTTGCAACTGCGCATGCTCAGAATACTCCCAGCCATGGTTGATTGACAAGGTACGTGGCCGGCACCGTGCATGCCCCATAGTCCACAACTACGACCAAATACGGATTTTAGTTGGGGTGACAGTGGCACAATGGAGGGGACTGGAAGGACGCTGAAGGACCCCAGGTAAAAAACACTCAACCTCCCCACCTCCTTAAAGAGGAGCTGTTAGGTATAAGGTCTCAGAGAAAATAAACACATATATCAGTAGCTAAAGATTGGCTGTACTTACATTACATATGCATTTCACTGTCCACGTTTGGATTTCACAGAATTTGTATATAGTATATGCAGAGAATGATGCTCCTGACAGCCCATGGCAGGTTCCATGTTTGTGAAGCCAAATGTGTCGTCATGTCCTGCCTGCTTCTGATCACAGAGGAGCTAGTACAGAATAACACAGTGTGCAGTGAATATTAATGAGCCATGTGGCTAGGAACAATAGCGGACTGCTGCAGAGTAATCTTCCCGGAGATTTATCTGTGCTGTGGCTGGACTGCTTTAGAAGCTGCTGAAACTTGATCCCGTCTTCTCCTTAGCAGCCGAGGGGAGGGCCCCAGAATGCTTTGCAGTATGGAATGCGGCTTGCGTCCTCCTTAGGAGCTTAGATGTGCTGATAAGCACACATTAAATGTAAGAGAGATCTTTATCTTTAGTAATGTCTTTTTGGCTTCTGTCTAAACTGTTTAACACAGGAGAATAGAGGTTTAAATTAGCTTCTGCAGCCTGACAGTTACTCTTTAACAGTTCTTTTAAATCACAGAAAGTCTAATTTATGGAATCAACTTGCCAGAACTAGATTTTTCTTCTGGGGGCAGAGGGCCGACGGAGTAGAGCAGGAGTGATGTCATGCGGGCGAATGGGAGGGAAGATCCCTTAGCCAATTCACCAAGTGGATCGCTGGCCGAGGGGGTCGGGAACTGCTGTACCCATGATGAACATAGCTCCCAACTGTCCCTCTTGTGGAGGGACAGTCCCTGTTTGGGAACCCAAACCCTCTGTGCATCTTTCTTCCTCATGTGTCCCTCTTTCAGGACTGACATACAGATCTATGTTAATTTTCCTACTGAAAAATGTGTTTAATTGACTTATTCCCATCCTTTAAATGTATATATTGTTTTATTTTCAAATGTTAATACGAAGGAAAAGGAACAGGAAAAAAGGACCTGTGTGGTTTGAATTATAAAACAACATATTTTTTCCTTTGAAATCTTTGTGGTTTGCGTGATTAGGGGGTGTGCTGGGGGTGTGATTAAGTGTGTGGCTTAAGTGTCACTCTTTCTTATCTCAAAAAGTTTGGAAGTATAATGATGGATTCTTGACAGAGATGATCATTGTCAGGTGCAAAGTACAGTAAAGTGTAATATACTTTAAAAAAAATGACTTGCTTCTTATTATACATTATCTCTGTAGGGAGACTCAGGAGGCCCCCTGGTTTGTGAAGTGGATGGCATAGTGCATCTATTTGGCATTGTCAGCTGGGGATCTGGCTGTGCTGAGGAGAACAAGCCTGGTATCTACACTGATGTCTCCAAGTACACTGACTGGATCATAAACAACATGGTTTAAGTTTTCCAAGGCATTGAATCCATCCCAGAACTGCTTATTCTGCGACTACTGGTGGAGAAATTTACGTTTAAAACTTGCTCAAGTTGATGCTAACTTTACCAAAACCAGTTACATAATGATCTGCTTGTTTGTATATACAATGGATGTCGAAAAATTATCCTCTTCATACTGTTCACATTGTATTGCATTGCAGCTTGAAACTAACACATAACAAAATCATTTTCCAGTTGTTTTTACTGAGTGAAAATCATAACTGTCAAGTGAAAGGTATAATAGCAAAAAACAAACAAACAAACAAAATACAAGAGTGAGGAGGAAACTGAAGAGGCTATCTTTCAGGTGGTAAAAATTGTTCAATCTCAGGGAAAGGAGGAGCCTGGTTAGTGGTGGGAAGGATGCGAAGCAGTGCAGTGTGCATTACTCTGTATTGTGCCTACTGTGGCAAAAGGACAAGTCATGTCGCCTTTTGGTAGCAGGAAATTTGGACGCCCGCTAGCGATTGAACTTTGAGCATCGTCATAGGTGCAAACTGAAAAAGTGGTAGTGGCAGCGCCTAATAAATAGCTGGCACTAGGTCCAGTCCCTGATGTTTACCCCCCCCCCCCCCCCCCATGCCACTATTTCAATGGACGATTGGCAGCAGGTGGGTGGTCAACGCTAGGCTTGGGGGAGTTGGTAAAGGTTAGGCCTCCGGTAGGGTGTTTGTGTGGGGGGGGGGGGGGGGGCTGTGGTTAGGGTTAGTTGTCAGGAGGGAGGGTCCTGTGCGGGAGTAAGGGTTTAGCTATAGTAATGATCCTTCTTTACACTTTAATAGTAGAATTTACAGATATTCTACTATTGGCTTTCTTTGGTGCCCAAAATTCCAGACGCCCTTTTATAATGTACCCCCTATCTGTGCACTACATGCAGTAGATTATACTTATCATAATATTTTCTCAATTTAGTTTGCAGGATATAATATTATAGTATATAAATAAACATCTCTATCAAAGCTGTTGTAACTGTCTTTCTGTAGCATGCAATTTACATAATTGTGTCAAATCATGCATGCCTTTGCACTAGCAGGCTAAACCTGCGTTATGTTATCCTATTTTGCCGCAAGGGGCTGCAAAAGCAATAAAAGTCTATGGAGACTTTCACAATTACTGCAGTGCCTTGCAGTGCGCTGGGAGTGTCCGATTTGATGCAAGGGCATCAGCGCGTTACCGCAGGGTGCTTGGGGTAATGGTATATTATATGGGCGATGCGCATAGTGTAAATGACGTGCGTGAACTAGCGGGAATCCCAGTGACGTACTTCCAGCAAGCAGTACGTCACTGAGCGGGGGCGGCACTATGCATATGACCCTGTCAGGGTCATAGGTTTGTCATTTATTGCATTGTGGTGGCATGCAGCAGCGGCATCACATCCCCACTCCAACGCAAATAATAGATGTAAAACTGGCCTGAAAATTCCTCTAAACACTCAACACTAACTACAGACATCCTTATTTCCGTCTAGACAATATTAACAAGTCATTTTTTGTTCACTTCCAGGAAGAAGCACAGTTACTGTATATAAATTAGCATTGTGTAAAAATAACTTCCTTATTTGTCTATTAGAGCATACACTCTCTCCCTCCCCCATCTCTCATGAGAAGCAGTAAGGGCTGCTTCCTTCTCAGGGGATCGATGGCCCCCTCTTTTTGCCACATATCCTCTGTGTGCAAACATGTGATGATGTCATTGTGAGTAGTATGTTGAGACTGCCAGCCTTAGCATGAATAGAAGTTGTAGAAGTGGTGTAAATGGGCAGGCAATTCAGGGCAAGGAGAAGGGCCACCATTGATTTCAACTCAGTTGCTCTCAACAGCATCTCAATTGGAAAACAAAGGATCCTGGCGGAGGTGAATAACTTTCTAGAGGTATAAGTTTTTCTCCCTAGTTTTTTTTACATATAAATATACTGCTTACTTGCTAACTAAACAAAGCTAGGAGGATATACGTAGGTCACTGTTATGTAGACCAGAACCATTGCTAAGCATCTTAAAGACCTACAGCAACAGAGGTCTCACAAAGCAAGTACACATTCATCTGGTCCTGACATCTTGGACCTTTAACTGGGTTCAGGACATTGGGTTGGGGCTGGTTCATACTGGTGGAAAACACAAGGTTTTTTTGTCTGCTGACAAAAGCATTGTTGAAAAGGAATCTAAGGTTGTTCCATTCAAGTGAATAGAAGCGTTTTTTTAAACAACAGCAGTTGGCGCTGTTCATATCAACGTGGTAGATCCCGTTGTCTTATCTCATCTTGGACGCTACGTGTACAATGAGAGGTCAGTTGCTTTTGCTGGCATTGCGGTTGAACATCAGAAAACACCAACAAGCGACAGCAAACAATTGCAAATGTTGATTGGCAGAGCCCACAATGCTGTTTTACAGGAAGTGACACAAGAACAGCATACAGCGAACTTAAAGGGGTACTATAGCGAAAAATTGTAAAATTTAAAATATGTGCAAACAGACAAAAAAGAAGTACGTTTTTTTTCCAGAGTAAAATGAGCCATAAATTACTTTTCTCCTATGTTGCTGTCACTTACAGTAGGTAGTAGAAATCTGACAGAAGCGACAGGTTTTGGACTAGTCCATCTCTTCATTCACAGCAAGGGATTCACAGCAAGGCTTTTATTGTTTTATAAAGATATTCCCTAGAAAGGATTTACACAATGATACTGGCCAGCTTCCCTGCTCGCTACACAGTTTTCTGGCAGTTGGACAGAGCAACTGCCATTCACTAAGTGCTTTTGAAAATAAATAAATCCTGAGAATCCCCTATGAAGAGCTGGGTGGGAGAAATCTCTCTGTAAATGGACAAGTGTGTGTAAAAAAAATCAAACAATTGTCATTTACAGAGATATTTCTCCCACCCAGCATGGGTATGTGTAAAAATACACCACAAAACACATTATACTACTTCTCCTGAGTACGGCGGTACCACATGTGTGGCACTTTTTTACACCCTAAGTACGCTAAGGGGCCCAAAGTCCAATGAGCACCTTTAGGATTTCACAGGTCATTTTGCGACATTTGGTTTCAAGACTACTCCTCACGGTTTAGGACCCCTAAAATGCCAGGGGAGTATAGGAACCCCACAAATGACCCCATTCTAGAAAGAAGACACCCAAAGGTATTCCGTTAGGAGTATGGTGAGTTCATAGAAGATTTTATTTTTTTGTCACAAGTTAGCGGAAAATGACACTTTGTGAAAAAAAAACAATTAAAATCAATTTCTGCTAACTTCTGACAAAAAATAAAATCTTCTATGAACTCACCATACTCCTAACGGAATACCTTGGGGTGTCTTCTTTCCAAAATGGGGTCATTAGTGGGGTTCCTATACTGCCCTGACATTTTAGGGGCCCTAAACCGTGAGGAGGAGTCTTGAAACAAAAATGACCTGTGAAATCCTAAAGGTACTCATTGGACTTTGGGCCGCTTAGCGCAGTTAGGGTGCAAAAAAGTGCCACACATGTGGTATCGCCGTACTCAGGAGAAGTAGTGTAATGTGTTTTGGGGTGTATTTTTACACATACCCATGCTGAGTGGGAGACATATCTCTGTAAATGGACAATTGTGTGTAAAAAAAAAATCAAACAATTGCCATTTCCAGAGATATTTCTCCCACCCAGCATGGGTATGTGTAAAAATACACCCCAAAACACATTATACTACTTCTCCTGAGTACGGCAATACCACATGTGTGGCACTTTTTTTTGCAGCCTAACTGCGCTAAGGGGCCCAAAGTCCAATGAGCACCTTTAGGCTTTACAGGGGTGCTTACAAATTAGCACCCCCCCAAAATGCCAGGACAGTAAACACACCCCACAAATGACCCCATTTTGGAGTCCGTGGCAGATTTCATTTTTTTTTTGTCGCAAGTTAGCAGAAATGGAAACTTTTTTTTTTCTTGTCACAAACTGTCATTTTCCGCTAACTTGTGACAAAAAAATAATATCTTCTATGAACTCACTATGCCTCTCAGTGAATGCTTTGGGATGTCTTCTTTCCAAAATGGGGTCATTTGGGAAGTATTTATACTATCCTGGAATTCTAGCCCCTCATGAGACATAACAGGTGGTCAGAAAAGTCATAGATGCTACAAAATGGGAAAATTCACTTTTTGCACCATAGTTTGTAAACGCTATAACTTTTACCCAAACCAATAAATATAGGCTGAATTGTTTTTTTTTTAATCAAAAACATGTTTGTCCACATTTTTCGTGCTGCATGTATACAGAAATTTTACTTTATTTGAAAAATGTCAGCACAGAAAGTTAAAAAAAACATTTTTTTGACAAAATTAATGTCTTTTTTGATGAATATAATAAAAAGTAAAAATCACAGCAGCAATCAAATAGCACCAAAAGAAAGCTTTATTAGTGACAAGAAAAGGAGCCAAAATTCATTTAGGTGGTAGGTTGTATGAGCGAGCAATAAACCCGGAAAGCTGCAGTGGTCTGAATGGAAAAAAAGGGTCTGGTTCTTAAGAGGGGTAAAGCCCACGGTCCTCAAGTGGTCCTCAAGCTTACAAACAGAAAAATATAAAACAACCTCTAAGGACTTTAAACAGTGTTAAAATCTTCACTGAAAATCGGCTGATGCTTGTGTTTGGAAAAACATTGGCATTCAAACAAGATGGCGAGCAGATGCCCTTCTGAACCAGCCCTAACTGTTGTCATCAGTTTCTACCCTGGTGCCATTTCATAGCCTACGGTAAAAATTACATTGAGATGAAGCAAGACTGTTATTAGGCATACATTTTAAAATGGCACAGGCAAACTTGGGCACAGGGTGATGTGGAAAGTTGGCTTACCCTGCTCCTACTAAAAGTCTATGCTAAATACTATTGCCCCCATCCCTCCATACCATTCCCCTCCGAGTTGTAGCAACTAGGGGGGGAACATATGATTTGGGCCGATTTACCTTGTTTTTTTTTCTAAATTGAGCTCCGGCTGCTGCCAGCGCCCATATTAGTCACTGAGTGCGGCTATGGTTGTAATTTTCATTACGGCCTATGGCGGCGCCCAAATCATCGGCGCAGCGCTGCTCCAAAATTAACTGATTTGGTCGTTCGTGAATATTTTCTCCTCTGCTGTGTGATCGTTGAGGGAAATGTTCCAACCCTCTGTTTGCAGATAAGCTGCAGCAGATAAACAACGATTGACAGGTTATGTGGTGAAAGCTTAACCACTTAAGGACCAGGGGATTTTGCTGTGATCTGTGCTGTGTGGGGGTGGGGGATTTGCGGGGGTCTGATCGGCTATCTGCGTTTTGAAGGGGGGGGGGGGGCTCCTCAAAGCCCCCCTCCGCAGCGATTTCCGCCCTCTCTGCCCTTCCCTCCCTCCCCCTCTCGCTATGTGCTGCGTAGGACGAATATCCGTCCTGCGCCGCCTAGGATAGGCTTCAGCCTATCAGATGCCGGCGATCCCTGGCCAATCAGAGGCTGGAGATCGCCGATCTCCTTTACAGCGCTGCTGCGCAGCAGCGCCGTATGATGTAAACAGCAGGGATTTCTTCCCCGCGTGTTTACATTTAGCCTGTGAGCCGCGATCGGAGGCTCGCAGGCTGTTCACGGAGACACCCTCCGTGAACTGACATGGAAAGGCCTATCGGCGTTAGGCGGTCGTTAAGTGGTTAAAGGACAACTGTAACAAGAGGAGATATGGGGGCGTATTTATTTCCATTTAAATAAAAGTTGCCTAGCAATACTGCTAGTCTGTTTGGCTGCAGTAGATTCTGAATCACACCAGAAACAAGCATGCAGCTAATCTTTTCAGATCTGACAATAATGTCAAAAACACCTGATATGCTGCATGCTTGTTCAGAGTCTATGGCCAAAAGTATTAGAGACAGAGGATCAGCAGGATAGCTAGGCAACTGGTACTGTTTAACCACTTCAGGACCACAGGCTTTACCCCACTAAAGACCATGCCATTTTTCACAAAAAGGGCCACTGCAGCCTTAAGGCCTTGCTGCAGGGCCGCACAACTCAGCACACAAGTGATTCCCCCCTCCCCCCTTTTCTCCAGAGACCAACAGAGAGCTCTGTTGGTGGGGTCTGATCGCTCTGCAGTTTTGTTTTGTGTTTTTTATAAACATTTGATTTATTTCATAATATTTTTCCCTATTTTTTTATTTTTTATTTTGTAATCCCCCCTCCTTCCCACAGCCAGCCAATCAGTGTGATCGGCTGTCATAAGCTTCAGCCTATGACAGCCGATCACTTTTGTGCCACCCAGGGAGACAGCCGTGTCACACGGCTGTCCCCTGCACAGTGCTGCCATAGATTGCAGCGCTGTACCCTGCTAAAAGACAGTGGTTTCGCTGTCTAACAGTCTCCTAGCGGCAATCGCCGCTGGGAGACTGATGGCAGAGCGGAGCTCCGTTATCCATGTGGAGATGCGTGCACATCGGCATGCGGAATCTCCTGAAAATCCCCACCCTAGGGCTTGACGCCAATTGACGTTAGGCGGTCCTAGGGCTGCCGCCTTGATCACGCCCATTGGCGTTAGGCGGTCCTTAGGAGGTTAAAAGGAAATAAATATGGAAGCCTCCATATCCCTCCCACTACAGTTATCCTTTAAAATATCATGTAAAACATTTAAATTAGTAACAGAGACAGCAGGGTTCTAGTTGTCTATCCCAGAGGCATTGTTGGCCAAATACCCCATTTGACCAACAATGCCTCTGGGATAGACAACTAGACAACGTGTACTGCAGAACGTAATGGTTTAGCAGATCGATTCCTCTAGGCTGTGATGAGCAATATCCCACGGCGAAGTGTTTTGCCATACGATTCTCTCAGAGGATAACCTCTGGCTTTGCATTTTATCTTTACAAAATCATATTCTGTTGCCCATGTTGCATTAAATTTGAGTTATAAATACATTTTCGGAGATCTTTCATAAGCAGATCATGAAGGGATTAGAAAGGTCCTCTGGGAGAGAGTATAACCTACTCTTAATCATTTTCCATAGAACAACATCCCTCTGAGAGCCCTGTGTTTGTCTGCATCTCGTGCTCTGTCTGGACCACAGTAGAGTGGAGCAGGTGTGTGAATCAGCTCTGAATGATTATTAGTTGTACTTAGAGATTCCAGTGGGTTAATGTTGAAATCCCAATACTGAACAATGGCAGGCTAGGTGCGCTAAATAAAAACGGTTTACCTATAAAGAGGAACTCTCGTGAAAATCTTAAAATTGAAAACACATACAAATACAGTAAGAAGTGCATTTCTTCCAGAGTAAAATGAGCCATAAATTACTTGTCTAATAGGTTGCTGTCACTCACAGTAGGTAGTAGAAATCTGACATTACCGACAGATTTTGGGCTAGTCCATCTCTCCATAGGGGATTCTCAGCATGGCCTTTATTCTTTATAAAGACACTCCCTGAAAAATCTTTATACAAGAGGTTGGCCAGCCTCCCTGCTCACTGCACACTATTTTGGCAGTTGCTCTGTCTAACTGCCATTCACTAAGTGCTTTTAAAAATAAAGAAAACGCCGAGACCCCCCTATGAGAAGATGGGCTAGTTCAAAATCTGTCGGTAATGTCAGATTTCTACTACTTACTGTAAGTGACAGCAACATAGGAGAACAGTAATTTATGGCTCATTTTACTCAGGAAGAAATGTACTTCTTATTTGTATGTGTTTTAAATTTTAAGTATTTGCGACAGTTCCTCTTTAAATAAAGAAATAAACATTTTATTACAGTGGTCTGAAAAAAAAGGGGAATTTTTATTCAGTAAAAATAGTTGACTGCAAATATATAGCTACATTCCTGATTTTTAAATCAGTGGCTTCTGTTTTGTTCTGATCATTTGTTGTGCTGCAGAAAGGAGGGGAAAGCTACAAAACTATAAACTCTATCAATTAATTTGTTAACTCTCAAAGAGGAATTTTACCGAGTAACAGTGGTAAGGGGGAAAAAATAAATCAATACATTGCAAAGTGAGAAAGTAAAATATAGAAGAGATAGTCAGAAATGATTGATACTCGTCATGCTAGTCACCATCTTTACTACTGGCAAACTAGACAGCACCATAGGCTAAAATGATATATACTTTACTATATACTGTATATAGTATTGTTTACCATAATTGTAATCCCTCTGTGCCAATCAGATGGTTGAATGTGTTTCTGAATCCTGTACTTCAATATATTCTTAGACTAACCAACGTAAAGTTTATTAAAGGGGCACAACAAAAGATAATTTTGTTGATATAGTGAGCTTTGCTAGTTTTGTGACTGATGACATTCTTTGTGGGTACCATAATGGAGCAGATGATGCATCATCCACGTGGAAAACTTCTACAAGTTCTCTGACTTTGTTTAGAGACCCTTTGAAAACGGCTCCTGCTTACAGTATATCCGAGGTGAGAATCGTAAAAAATGTAATTGCTTATTTTGCAGCATAAACCTCTTGGGATGCCGTCTACGTCCTTCTTTCACCCGTTTTCATCAAACTCCTAGCTAAAGGGTCCGGACTGGGCCCTGACCCTCCCCTGGGTCAGGAGCCTTGACCCGAAAACAGAATTAATCAATCTCTGCGCCACCTGCACAGTTCACATGCTTCCTTCCTTTTTTGTAACAAAAAAGCTTGTATTCATTTAGTATTATGGTGTGGTGTAGTCATGTAAGGATTTCCTTTTTCTGGTATTTACATGATGTTTATTGATCCTTTCTACACACACTATATTCACTTGTTGTTTAATGGCGCTTGCCCTCCCCCAGCCTTGTTTTTGTAGGTCATAGTAAAATATCAGTAAAAATGACTGCTATTTTACTATAGGAATCAAAGTAGTAAAATATTGGTCATTTTATAGATATTCTACTACCTGCAACTCTCTGGAACTATTTTTATTAGGCGCCATTTTTATAGGTATGCCATAGGGGAATATAGACATGATGTTTACCTGGGCTGTACATCAGTTGTCTTTCAGTTATAACTGACAGCAACGGATTAAATGTTATTGGACCCTAAGCTGCTGCCCGCAGATCCCATGCATACTTACAACCTTTGGTTAGTATACAGAATATGTTTTAATAATTAGCTCATTCAAATAATTTAGATTGAAAGCCAAATACACAAAATTACTGTTTCGGTAGTTATTATTTAGAGAGCTCATATGGTTGAGGTGAGTCAAAGGGAAACTCCATAGGGGAGCTTCCCCCTGGTCACCTTTTGTGCCTCATACCAGCTCTAAAATGTAAACACTTGTATTTAGATAGCCAGCCAATCACATACTGACATGAAGAAATGTTGTTACAGGAAATCAGCAGATGATATTTAGTCTGGATCCTTACCTCTGACTCAGAACCATCAGTGCAGCAAGGCCACAGCTTCTGTTACACGCTCAGCCTACAGTCAGTCATAGATCTTTGGTGAAGAAAATTAATTCAGAGAGCACCATGATGGACTGGAGAACCTGTTCCAGCACCTTCCTCTCACAAAACTCAACAGAAGATTTTGCCATTGTTGGCCATGAGCACTACACGTGTGTATGGGCTGCTAAACCAGGAGGACTCTTGGCCTCAATCACCCCTCAAGAAGTTGGGATCATTGTTGGAGAAGATCGGAGTACATTCCTGCAGACAGGACTCACCATCGCTGGGAAGAAATGCTGTGTGATTCGGGACAATCTTTTTGCTCCTGATGAACATCTGTTGGATTTAATTACAAAAGGAAATGATAAGAGGCCGATCTGCATTGGCATGACCCCTGAAGTGCTTGTTGTGTTGATGGCGAGTGCAGGTGTGCATGGTGGCATTCTTAATAAGACAGTATATGATATTCTGAGGGGCCTGCAATGAAAACAAGGCAACGTTGTATTCTATTCCAAAATACAAAAGGGGCCAGTAAAACAAATTATTCCTGACTGAGAAGAATTATTTCTTGTAGCATTTTATTTTTTTTAGTGCAAAAAAACCTGCCTCTGACTGCAGCTTTCCCATACATGATTTTACGTTTTAATGTGGGTTTTAATACCTGCGTCATCCATGGCAGCTCTCACTTCCGTCAGTCAGAAAATGCATCCAGTGTGGGATTTTATGGTGCAAGCTGTTTTTTTTATGTATCAAAAATCGTATTTTAAGTGAGTCATCCTGTTGACTTGCATTGTAGTGCGATTTTGGATGTTATGAAACGCGCGCAATTTGTTTGTGTTCCCTGTCTTATGCTGGGTACACGGTACGATTTTCTGTGCGATAGATGGATCAGACAGATAAAATCCGTCATGTCCGATATTGCTCCTGATCGTTTCCGCGCTCGATTTCTCAGGGCAGTAAATGGAAAAAGATAAGAAAAACGAATGAAGAGGAGAGAATTGAGCTCGGAATCGTGCCGAAAAAACTATTGGGTCGCAACATCGCACGAAAAAACCTAACGTGTGTACCCAGCATACAGTATGTCAAGATAGATTTACCTCCCCCGTAATGATAGTTTATGGTTGTTTTGGGTGGGTGACAATCCATGTGTACAGGTGCCTCCAGGCATTGGCAGCATCCTCTTCAGCAGTCCACTCAGTTAGAAAATCCTTGGCCACTCACTGTTGAAGTGTCCTCTGCAACTTGCTAGGCGAGAATGTGTTGGCAGGACGCACAGCAGCACTTCTGCTTAGTGATCATTACTGTATTGTTTCCCGAAGCAACAGGCATCTTTCAAGTGTAATAGTCTTAGGGCCCATTTCCAATAGGGCTGATAGAGACAGATATTATGCACACGAATATGGATCCGGAATCTCAGCCTACTGAAATCAATAGGCTGCATCCGAATTTGTGTGTGTGAAAAAGTTCTGAAGCACTGCTTCTGAATTCTGGACAACGCATCCGAATCCCCAGGTATTCAGATGCGTAATCAGTGTGAACAAGTGGCAGAGCCTGTCTCGGAGGCAGACATCCAGCCCGGTAATAGTGGCCATATAATATATAGAAACAAGCAAAAAATAAGAAATGCAAGTGGATTGGCAGGTACAGGGGATCCACTTCACATGTTGCGCACCTTGTATAACACTATGTGCTATGTCTGTTCTGTCTGTGAACATTAACATTTATTTAATTTAGTTAATTAGGTCTTCCATGTAAAATTGGGCTTAAAACACACTTGAAGTGAGATGGCTATGGAGGCTGCCATATTTACTTCCTTTTAACAATATGCACATTGCCTGACTGTTGTGCTGATCCTCTGCCTCTAATACTTTTAGCTACATACCCTGAACAAGCATGCAGATCAGATGTTTCTCACTGGATTGGCCACATGCTTGTTTCAGGTGTGCAATTCAGATACTACTGATGCCAGAGAGACCAGCAGGATGCCAAGAAACTGGTATAGTGTTTATAAGAAAATAAATATGGCAGCCTCCAAATCCCTCTCACTTCAAGGGTCCTTTAATGAGCCCTTATATTGAATAGTCAGTTAAAAGAGTTTAAATTCTTCTAATGTATTTACTTGATCTAGCCAGTTATATAGACCTGAAACTAAGCTCTGTAAGTACAGTTATTCTATAAGCATCTTTAGTGGGAAAATACAAGAAATGGTAGACAAGCAAAATAATTAATAAGCTTGTACATATAATGGGTACTATACTTCTATAATGGACGATGATGCATGTCTGTATATAAAGTAACATTTGTGCAGTGAGCATTATAGGTACCTGATCTATGAATTGCATAATCCTTCACATTAAATATTGGTAGACTATGAAGTTATATAAATTAGCCACTAGATGGTGCAAGAGCATCATTAACACAACAAGTCCTGAACTGTTGGCTTATTGGATGCTGTATTACTACAATCCTGTGTGATAGCCAAACATTGGCAGACTAATCTGGCAGAATTGGCCAACACAATTTACCAACAGTGCAGGAAATCACTGAGATAATAGAGAGTAGTGACGTTTTATTATGATAGACTCATGTCTGCTCATCTCTGCTTGTGCAAACATCTCCAGCTAACATCCTATATCTGTTTACTTCGTGGATATGAAATAAACACAGGGTAATATTGCACATACCATTCAATAAATAACCAAATAACTTGAACTGTTGATAGATTCATTCTGCCAGCGAGTGACCAGCAAAACAAAATGAATTAAAAAGTAAAACTCCACTTTTACTAAAAAATGAATATAACATGTCACTGCTCCAGTAGCCATTTCAGCCAGGAATGCTGGGAACTCCCCAGTGATTCCATCAGTGGAGATCTTATTAGGAATAGGTGTTTCGCTGCTTTACTGTGCTAGTGTCCAGCATTCAGAGGTCTATTAGACCCTTATACCAATGTATATTTTTTTAAACTGTGAAATGATTGAGAGGTATGGTACAGAGTCTAATTCAGCAGGGAGAGTACCGGATCTACACCAGGTAATAGGAGCATTTATGCCTAGTTAACGTGTTCTTAAAGGGAACCTGAAGTGAAAGCAATATGGAGGCTGCCATGTATATTCTCTAATAAAGAATGCCAGTGCCTGACTTCTGTGCTGACGCTTTACGGCCTCTACCCCGAATATGTTAGGTCACAGTGACCAGAATGAGCATGCAAATCAGATGCTTTGACTCTGGTCTGACACCAATGCTTGTTGCAGGTGTGTGACTCAAACAACAAAGTCAAAAGTTCAGCACGACAGCCAGGAAACTGGCATTGTTCTGGTTGAACTTGATGGACGTATGTCTTTTTTCAACCAAAATAACTATGTAACTATGTAATGGTTTATAAGAGAAATAACATGGCAGTGTCTGTATTCCTCTTCCTCCCTTATGCAGAGGTAACAACCGCACCAGGGCCCCTGGATTAGAGAGGCCCAGTCCTTCAACCAATTTATTAGACCTTTATTAGTGCTAAGCTGGCAATGATCACCTCTATATGTGCATAATTAGTTGTAACTATTAATAGACTGTTCTCCTCCCCAGCTTACAGCTCTCTCTGACACTGCAGTTTCCCTGGAAGGTTTTGGTGCTATATATCAATTGTTATTTATAGAGTGCTTGAGGGTGCCCTGTGTAAAACTCACACTGAGGCCCAGAGCTCCTAAGCTATGCTACTGCTTGTGTGGGATATTACAGCTATGCATGAGGCTGGCAAAAGCTTGACGCGGACCTGAACTCAGAACTCCCTCGTTGCTCTAAAATATAAGCATCAGCATAATAACCTTTAAAGAAAAAAATGCCTTTGTTGCAGCTGATACACTGTAGATTTATTGCAGGATTTGTGTCTACTTCCTGCTTTCATGGAAGCAGACGTATTGTTGTGTGTTTACCAACTAGCTTCTCTGCCGTGGCAATCAGCTAACACAGCTGTGGGATCAAATTACAGCTTGTGCTTAGTTACAGATGAGGGACAATTAGACAGGCTAAACCAGGCATGGGCAAACTCGGCCCTCCAGCTGTTACGGAACTACAAGTCCCAAAATGCATTTGCCTTTATGAGTCATGACTGTCAGACTCCTGCAATGCATTGTGGGACTTGTAGTTCCTTAACCGGAACTGGAGGGCCAAGTTTGCCCATGCCTGGGCTAAACTCTCTAAATACATACAGGGTGCATTTCTATGTGTTTTCCTTCTGTCCTGTGCAAGAGTTCAGGTCAGGAACCCCAAAATCTTGCAGCACGCTGCAGAAGCATTAGTATTACCATAGAAGCGGCCGTGCAAGTGAAGTATTACGGTATTCGGTAAAAATAGATAAAAGGGTTGATTCATCAACCAGAATAATGAGCGTTGCTTTAGCAGCACTCGTTACAAAACAATTAGCGGCCGCTATGGAGGCTACGCTCGCTCCTTGCAGCGTAACGTGCCGTATTTTGTTAAGCGGGTTGCTTTCTTTAGATCCTTTAACTAGCAGCCGCCTCTGTAGTATCACAACCTGGATACTTCACTAGCGCGGCCGCTTCTATGTTAATTAAGGGTAAAAACTCACCAGATGCGGAGACCTCCACGGTCTATCTGCGCTTGCTGGGTGTATGGCCACCACCAGCCTCTCAGGCAATCTCCGTCTGCCGTCCTCCTCCGTCCTGTAGAGAGTCTTCCAGCACAACTAACAAAGTAAAAAAGCTCCAAACAGCATAAAAATACCCTCAGGGCTTTTTATTAAAAATATTTAAAAATGTGCGCTAGCACTTTAAGACACAAACAACAGTGGGGGTATCAAGATATGCCACCTCTGCCGGACCATCCTTGCAAGAGGAGCAATGGATTAAGCTATCCCTCCTAAGCTACCCACTCGGGGCCCCACAAACTTACTGCCATAGAAACAAGCAAAGTTGGGCTCAGCCACGCTGAAGCTCTAACCTCATAGCCAGACTCCACCCAACATTTCATTGCTACGGCAACTCATCGGGTGCTACTTGGACATTTACAGCCAAATGGAGGGACTCAGTAGAGTTTGGTTGGTGACAGCAGCCCACACTGCTGAGTTCTAGCCAGAGCGAGTTTCCCCAGAGCTTTCCCTCTACCTTAAGTATCTAACTTTCAAGGGGGCTTGGGTTCACTGTTCTATTTGAGATAGAGAAAACCCAATGTTGTTTTTCATTAGGGCAGGCTACATGTCTGAAGCTGGCACACAACAAGAAGAACCGTCGGGTAATTATAACATTACCGGAGAAGATGATCCATTGAATATGTATTATACACCGGATATCCACTATAATAGAGGTAGTAAATAAGACGCAAATTGAATGCAAATGTTATGCTGTTTGAAATTGGGCCAATCAAATGGACTTCCTGCAGATTTTGAATTTCTCGGTCCTAAACTGAATGCAATTTGTATGAAATTTGCATATGGGCAAGATTATTTGTCTCTAGTATATAATAAGGACAATAGCAACTATCCTATTTTTGTGAGTTTCTGCTGTATTCTTTCCTTCCTCCACCAGATGGCACCAATTTCCACATAGAGAAAAATTGCCTTCTTTCCTGATCAGCAAAGGATCTGATCACAATGATAGGCTTGTCTGTTATCTGGAAGTGAAGTCTTCTGCAGACAGATCAAATATGTCATTAATAAATGTTATAATATGTTATCAATAAATAATAATTTTATCAGTACTCTAGTAATTGACTAGGATGAGGTCAGCTTGGGATTGGGGAAACAGATGTGCTGGTAAATACATATCAACCTGACATGTCTCACTGTGTGCACATGCAAGTGACTGATTGATGCAATAGGATTCAACGGGAACTTGCTTGGAACAAAGGATTGGCTGGAATAGCCATTGACCAATCAATCTCAGACAGATTGGAAAATCAATTGAAATAATCAGGACGTTGCCTATAATTTTGCTCATGGATATGAGGCCTAAAGCAACTGCTCTATTATATCACCTTTAACAATCGTTATTAGATTGATAGGGCAACAACCACTGCACAGTCACTGTACTCAGCTATAGCCAAGCAGTATGTGCTGTGAATGGAGATGAGAAAGGTGTAACAGGATGACTCATGAGGGAACGGTGTCCTTATTTTGTTTATATTATACTATTAAACAGTCTCCACATGAAAGAAAGCAGATTTTGTTCTAGTTAAAGCCATATTCTAGAGTTACTTTTTAATGTTAGTTTTCAAAAAGTAGGGAAAACATTAAACACCTACAAGGATATATGTAGCTTTCAAAATAAAACCGGAAGACAGCAATGAAAACTATTTGGGTATAATAAATCCTCCCCATTTTACAAACAGTGATTTAATTGTTGCTGCTTATGTCACTCTTGTAGTTTTCCAAATTTCCTGCCTGTACAGGAAGTGACAGAAATTTTTACAGATAGGGACACAAGACAGCAAAAAAAATAATAAAAAGTTTCAAAACTACAATAACAACTTCTCCTTGAGCTGAGCTTTATTTATCACTGGGACGTATATCTGCTTGCTCACTACAGAAATAAGCACTTATGCATGCCCCTGCACTATTCCACACTTGTATGCATGCATCCTTATGAATCCCATTGTAGATTATTTAGGCAAGTGCAATTTTTTTTACATTTTAACACTTTAAAGCAGGTTCCTGTTAAATGTTCTGCATAATATAAACATTTACTTTGTAGTTGTGTGAGTGAGACTCCTTGTCCTACAATGGAGATTGTGCTGGCAACAAAATAAAAGCTATGCTTACAGATTTGTATGTACAGCCAGCATTAGGACAAGGCTGAGGCTGAGTAAGCTCCATCTTCTGGGCTCAGAGCTGCTAGGGTGTTGGTATGGGAGCCTGACTTATGTCATACCTCCCTCCTCTCTCCTCAAGTCACTGTGTGCCTGCATATGTGCTCCCTCACCCCCACCTCCCCCTTCATTTGCAGCATTCCAGTGGGCAAGGATTACAGGCAGCATACACTCAACCTCCTCCATGTTCCAGGAGGTGGAAGTCCCATCTGCCTTCTCTGCACCACTGTCGCTCTGAACTTCCTGCTTCTCGGATCAGAAACTAGAGCCCGATCAGGAAAGTACATAGAGGGGGCAGTGACTGTAATAGCCACACCTTCCCTTCAACTATCAGCAATGGGAGGGAGTGGCTTGAGTGTCATTCCTACTCCTGGCTATTGCAGCATGAGTGAGGAAGTTTGAGGGGAGTGGTGCAAGCAACTTTAAAAGGGCCCATACACTCAGCCGATTAGCAGCCGATCGAACGATCGGGCCCGACCGAATTGTGTCCGATTTCGACATGCTGTAAGATCTAGGTCAATCTGATGAGATTGTTTATCAATATGCATTGGACCTAATGGAAATCTGATGGCAAAAAAATGTCATTAGATCGATTTTCAATTGGAAATCTGTTCCTAGTAAAAAATGCTCCTAAACACATCAGATAGATCAGAAAAGCTATCTGATGATCTATCTGCTGCTACTCTAACGAGTGTATGGCCACCTTAAGAATATAGATAGGTAGACAGGCTTTATAACCCAGCTTTCTGGTGATGTTATGCTTTGCTGAAAACTCCCCTATAGTTGCCCTAACCCCTGCGTGTACTGACAGAAATAGGCTAGTGTATGCGGCATGCCAGCCCATGATGTACTAGTTCACTGATATTTTTGACAATATGCCTAAAACACATGCATGTCATTGCTTTCAGCATGCTCGTCAGTCGTCACTACATTTAAAATTTATTGTATCACTAAGCTCATGACTGCTGTTTCCTTATAAGACTCTATTGTAACAAAGACCAGCTCAAACACATCAAAACAATTAGAAGTTAAAACTAGAAAAGAGTTTTTCTAGGAAATGACTTCTAGGAAATGGCAATCAGTAGATTGTAATGAATTAATTAAATCTGTATGATAGTCATTGCCTCCAGTTTACTCCTTCAACCATGGAATATTATGACTGACGGTATATAACTAGAGAGCTATTAAACAATAATGGGAACATTATACCGCTAAGAAGTTCTTTGCCTTAGATTTAAACTCACATTCACTATTATAATCTGAATCTTGTATACAATCATGAAAATCCCAAAAAGTTGAATTAGGCACCTCTAAGATGAAAGACCACCATTTTTGGATTTTCTTGTTTCATTCTCCTAGTTGGGAAGGGGAGGAGGGTGCTAATTGGTGGACTTTTTCATTTATTTTTTAGAGCTTACTATTCAAATTGGAAACACTCGTGTCTGCAGTTACATAATTATTCAAATACCGTATTTTTCGGAATATAAGAAGTACTTTTTCACCCACAAAATGGGGAGAAAAAGTCACTGCGTCTTATACGCCAAATACAGGGAGTCCCCGACTTACGAACGCCCACCGATTCCAACCCCCCGACCCACTGCGATGTTGTTGGGAACTCCCTGTATTGTCCCCGTGTCCT
Source organism: Hyperolius riggenbachi (assembly GCF_040937935.1). Classification (NCBI taxonomy): domain Eukaryota; kingdom Metazoa; phylum Chordata; class Amphibia; order Anura; family Hyperoliidae; genus Hyperolius; species Hyperolius riggenbachi. The sequence goes on from NC_090648.1 coordinate 353,510,277, forward strand.
CCTCCACTCCCCCTGAATAGATGAAAGCAGCAGCAGCAGCACATCTCACCTAATGCATCGGAATCCGCAGTGATCAGAGACCTCTTCCTCACGCGATCAGAGGTCTCTGATCGTCATGGGCTCCAATGGATTAGATGAGACGTGCTGCCTCTGCTTTCATCTATGCAGGGGGAGTGGAGGAGGACAAGGGAAACAGAGGGGACATGAGGAACAGAAGGGGACAAATGGGGGGCACAAGAGGATACATGGGGGCATAGAAGAACACGTGAGGTACAAGGGGCAAATAATTGGGTGATAACATCTAAAAGATGCTCCAGGACCATGGACGCACCAGGCTTAGTATATTTTTTCAACACAGTAGAAAAAGGCACTCCACAGGCTTCAAACTTTCGTTTGTGATTTATTCGAGCATGGACACATACATGTTACAGGTCACCTGACCCTTCCTCAAGTGTACCATCCCACACAACTTCACCCCATATATAGGACTGCCCCAACAGGAAGTCCCACCCAAGTGCTTGACCTTACATCATTAGTAAACAGAAATAAACAATATGTACAATTCCTATATAGGGAAATACTATACCGTCTACCCTTCAAAAACAGTGAAGGGATCATCAATATTTCCTGCAGCATATGTAATCCCACCAGTTATTCTTTCCTGTAAAAAAAAAAAAGAAATCACAGAAAACACTTATAACTTACATATTCATTCAAGCCTCTAGGGCTAACACAATCTAATTTTCTTATCCACTCCACTTCTTTGCGGAGCAATACCTTTTCTCTATCTCCTCCTCTTCTTAGAGGAGGGACAGAGTCTAACACCATCCATCTCAGCTGAGATGCAGTATGACCAGCCTGAACAAAATGGCGGCACACAGGGACATTCTGTTTCTCAACACCTGGTTCAAGATTCTTTTGTTTTTATTACTCTATACCAAGCTTGCATACATTACAATCACTTTGTGAATCACATAGTAAATTACAGAGAAATGAAACACCTTGTTCGGTCCTTAACCTTTTCGGGACCGCATGCATTAGATTCTACGCCGCACTTGTGGCTGTTCTAGCCTGATGCGGCGTAGAATCTACGCCGGCCCGCAATTTCCGCTCCCGACGCGATCGTGCGCACCCGGAGGGGGAGATTAAGCTGTCATATGACAGCAGACATCTCCCCCGAGTGATCAGCAGCCATCGCGTATGGCTGCTGATCACGTGATCACTACGATCGCCGTCGGATCGTAGTGATCACTTTGACAGCTGCGGCGGCAGGGGGGGAAAAGAAGAGGATCCACTTACTTCCCGCGACGATCGGCACCCCCCTCCGCTCTGGCCGGCATCTCCGCTCCATCTGACGTCAGTGCCGGGTCCCGGCTTGATGACGTCATCAAGCCGCGACCCGGAACTGATCGTCAGACAGAACGGAAATGCCGGCCGGAGAAGAGGGTCCCGTGCGGCTCATCGCTGGAGCCTGGAAGGTAAGTGAAGGCTGCTGGCAGAAGGGGGGGCACTGGCCACCATGGGAGGACACCAATTCAGCCAGCCACACAAGGGATCCGGCCGCCTGACCCCCCCGAACGCGCGCACCCCCCTCCTGCGCAAAATGCCTTGGTCCTTAAGGGGGGGTAGGCGTCCGGTCCCGAAAAGGTTAAAGTGCATCCGGCAAATATTTACAAAACATAATTTTTTCCACATTTTATTATGCTACGGCCTTAATCTAAAATTGATTAAATTCATGTTTTCCCTTTGAATTCTATACACAACATTCTATAATGACAACGTGAAAAAAGTTGAATTGAGGTTTTGACAAATTTATTAAAAATAAAAAACTATCCTTAGGCAGTTTTGCCCATTCCTCTTTGCAGTGCCATCAGGTTGGATGGGAAGCATCAGTGCACAGCCGTTTAAGGCTGGGAACACACTAAGCAGAAACTATATCGTTGCGTAAAACGCAGCATTAACACGTATAATGTTAAGTCAATGGGACACATGAAAATACGCATGTGTATGCGTTTTTAAAAGACGGGTTTTGTTGCATATTTTCAAAAATGCATAAAAACTGCACATAATGAAAGTCAATGGTGACGCAATGTATTGAATTTTGTATGCGTTTTTATATGCGTTTTTTTAAAAACTACTATGTTTTCTGATGTATTTCTGCTTCCTGTTCACTTCCTAGTGATTTGCATAAAAAGCATATAAAAACCTCATGAAAAACGCATGCAAAATGCACAAAAGCGCATGTGCATGAAGAAAACGCAAACCCCCAGAAAACACGCAAAACGCAATAAAAACACACATGCGCACATGACAGAAAACGAGACCTTGCACGCACTGCCAAGTGTGCACCCAGCCTTAAGATCTCTCCAGAGATGTTCAATCGGATTCAAGTCTGGGCTCTGGTTGGGCTACTCAAGGATGGTAACCGAAGCCACTCCTTAGATATCTTGGCTGTGTGCCTAGTGCCATTATCCTGCTGAAAGTCGAACCATCGCCCAAATTCAAGAGTGATCTGGATCAGGTTTTCATCCTGGATGTCTGTACATTGCTGCAGTTATCTTTCCCTTTATCCTGACTAGTCTCCCAGTTCCTGCCACTGAAAAACATCCCCACAGCACGATGCAGCCACCAGCAACCTTCACTGACAGACAGACACAGAACATTTATTTCGTGATTTTCTCCTGGAGGACTCAATGCGCCAGAGCTGCAGCCACTAGGACTAGGATTAAACTATCCAGCTGACCCCACTGTAGGGATGGTATTGGCCTGGTGATGAGCGGTGCCTGGTTTCTGCCAGACTTTGTGCCTGGCATTTACACCAAACAGTTCAAACTTTGTCTCATCAGACCAGAGAATTTTTTTAGCATTGTTCTTCAGGGGCCCTTTCTCAAACTTTAGGTGGGACACCATGTGCCTTTTACTAAGGAGTGGCTTCCGTCTGGCCACTCTACCATACAAGCCTGATTGGTGCATAGCTGCAGAGCTGGTTGTCCTTCTGCAAGGTTCTACTTTCTCCACAGAGGACCTCTGGAGCTCTGACAGAGTGACCATCAGGTTCTTGGTTGCCTCAGTTAAGATGGCCAGCCAGCTCTTGGAAGAGTCGTGGTGGTTTTGAACTTCTTCCACTTACAGATGACTAAGGTCACTGTGCTCATTAAGACCTTCAACGCAGCAGAAATTTTTCTGCAACCTTCCCCAGATTTGTGCCTTGAGACACAATCCTGTCTCGGAGGTCTACAGAAAATGCCTTTGACTTCATACTTGGTTTGTGCTCTAACATGAACTGCCAACTGCGGGACCATATATAGACAGGTGTGTGCCTTCCCAAATCACGTCCAATCAACTGAATTTACCACAGGTGGACTCCCACTAAGCTGAAGAAACATCTCAGGGGTGATCAGGGGAAACAGGATGAAGCTGAGCTCAATTTTGAGCTTCATGGCAGAGGCTGTGAATACTTATGTACATGTGCATTCTCCTTTTTTTGTTTTTTTTTTATTAAGTTTGCCAAAACCTCAAGTAAACTTTTTTTCACATTGTCATGGAGTGTTATGTTTGGAATTCTGAGGGAAAAAATATTTAATCCATTTTGGCATAATGCTTTAACAAAATGTGGAAAAAAGTGATGCACTATGAATACTTTCTGGATGCACTGTATATTTGTGTCTTCCAGACATTTGTATAATGAAAGTCTTTTTTTTTGTATAAAAAAAAAAGTCAATATGGCGTGTGCAATAACCTAGGAGACTAATAACAAACCAAAGAAATAGAGACAATTTTTATTATATTATCACTAGAAATATAGAAATATTAGACCAACAAATATTCATACAAGACATACATAAACATAAATATCCATTAAAAAGAGGCCACAAGCATGTGCAAAAAAGTGGATCGGGCTGCAGTCCCCAAGTCCACAGATACCCATGTATTGTCAAAAATGTTCCGAAAAAAACGGAGCTCCTGTTGCCACAATGTGTCAATAAAGTTCAGATTGTATTCCTCCCGAGCACAGGTAACGGAGTAGACAATATGGCAAATCCAACAAATTCAGCATGCCACTAAGTAAATTGGAAGCTGTGAAAAAGAGTTCCGATTCCCACTCGCAGAATCTCATACTTGACAGGCATGAATCAGTATAGAGGCAAGTCCATATATCCAAGCATTATGATGAAAAAAACTGTAGCGAGGCTGTAAAGCTACAACATACAGTTATGAACCTGACATAGATGGTTAATGAGTAATCATAGCTTGAAATATAAAGTTCATCTGAAAAGAGTCATAAAGCGGATTCCCAATCACAGAATCTCATGCATAGCAAGCATATGTCAGTGTGAAAGCAGTGCAATGCCTCCACGCAATAGGAGGAAAAAAGCAGCGATATTAGCACTTTAAAAAGTTTTTTTTTGTAACTTCATCAAGCTTTGTCTTTTGTAAAACTTTTTTTTTATTATTGTATGAACATATCCTGTTTCAGTTATATCAAAACTTATTTTCAGATCCTTGTATTTGATCTGTAGAAGGGGATCGGTGGTTCTTGTAGGCACCAAGAGCACCTAAACGAGAAGTAGAGAGAGATCAGGAGTCCAATGGTGCAGTATCGTTAGGTATAGGGAGACTAAAGTATATAAGAATACACATATACTCACAAAGGTGGCTCTACGTACGCATGCAAGGATTATCGCGTCCGCTTGTACACATGCGTGGCGCACGTACCTACGCGTCAATCTGCCATCCAGGAAGTATAAAAGGCCAGTCCTCCCTTCAGTCCAGTGCTGTTCGTTCTGACCGCTAATGTGGGTTCCTGTGTTCCCTGCTGTTGCCTTATCCTGCTACCTACTGACACTCCTGTTGTGACCCAGCCTGCCTGACTACTCTGGACCTCTCTGCTGATTTGACCCCTGCCTGGATACCGACTACTCTTGCCTGCCCCGACCCTAGCCTGGATACCGACGACTCTTGCCTGCCTCGACCCTAGCCTGGATACCGACTACTCTTGCCTGCTGCCTGCCTCGACCCTGGCCTGGATATCGACTACTCTGTATATTACTAGTTCCACTATCCTGCCTGGACTCTGCAAACCTCCAATACTACTACCTTTATCTTCAGTATTACTGGACTTCCACATTGGGGTGTCTTGTTCTCCTAACCACCAGTTGGAGTTATCCCAGAGGTGACCTGGTGGGCACTAGGCAGCTAAGTCCATCTTCCCTCACGGGTCGGTGGTGAAGACCCATGATCATTTAGACCCCATGTCTGGGGAACGATCCGTCTACTAGTGGAAGGGTCAACAATTCCCCTGAACCTAACAGATATGAACAGCCCTAAAATGGACGCCTCTGGAAGTCCGGACTCTGCACTGTCTCCCATTGAACAACTATGTCAGCAGATCTCTGAATTTCCGTACAGGAAGTTCAACAAGGTTATCATCACCAACTTCATGGCCAGATCCGAACCCTGACAGCTCCTCCTCCAGTTGCTCCTAGTCTTCCTCTGCCAGCTCCAGTCCTGGAATCGGCTCCTCAGCCTAAAATTCCTCTCCCTGATCGGTTTTCTGGGGACCGCAGTCAATTTGCAGTATTCAAGGGAGCCTGTCTTTTGTATTTCTCTTTACAGCCACGGACATATACATCCGAACTTATTAAAGTGGGTACTGTAATATCTCTTCTCCAAGGGGAACTATTGGCAAGGCAGCAGCCTTAGGAGCCTCATACCTATACCCTCTGACGAAGGGACACCCCGAAACGGCGCTGTCAGGGTATACTCACCCCTAAGGGACATTACATTGCTACATGCTATACCTTGATTGTATCACTTCTGCTATTTTGTTTGTATGCTACTATAGCTTCATTGTGTGTTACGCTGCCCATGCAGGCTATATGTCCCAAAGGGGATTGTGTTATCTCACCCTACTATACCCCACTGTATACTACTATTGTGTTGTTGTATTACATGTGCTATTTGCCCTAACAAGGCTACTTGTCACTATCTTTTCAATACAAATCTTTATGCAATTTACTCTGGCCGGTGTGCGAGTTAATTTTCTCTAAATGTATTTGTAGGACTGTTTCAGCAGTCTGGTTTACTGACTCAGCACCCACTTGATACATATTATATGTGATTGTTCATGTGTGAACCAGGTGTGCAAACCTTTTCTTTTCAATTTGAACCATTGGCATGGGCCTTGCAGCTTCGAGAACAGAATAATCCTGCCCTTGTTTCAGTTGCCGAATTTTTTAAAGCTAGAGTTGTATGATGATCCTGGTCATGTTGCTTCTGCCGAATCTTCTTTGTCTTCTTTGCAATAAGGCAAGCTGCCTGTGGAGGACTATATCTCTGACTTCAGTCGGTGGAGCAATGACAAAGGATGGAATGATGCAGCTTTGAAATTTCAGTTTCGACAGGGTCTCAGTGAACAGTTGAAAGACGAACTGCCTCGGGTCGCAATACCTGATTCCTTGAAGGATTTAGTCCAACTTGTTATTTTCATAGACCGTCGTTTCCGTGAAAGACGTCAAGAACGTTCAGCAAAAGGAGAACAGAGGCGCCAGCAGGGTGAAAGTGGATAAAACCTTTGCTTGGAGGAAGCGGTGGACTTGCCTCCATAAAACAGACACGAAAGACTGTCTGTCTAATAGTAATCACATTTATTATATAGTACCCCAAAAGTGCAACGCGTTTCACAGGCCACACCCGCTTCATCAGGCAATCAACGTGGGGACAAACAGAATTTCAGCAGTAGCAAAAGTAGCGCCTCAGGGACTGAGCAAATTTTAAAGGTTTTATCCATTTTTACCCTGCTGGCGCCTCTGTTCACCGTTTGCTGTACCGTGTCCACCCCTGGTGGAGGGGTGATCTACCCCTTTTCTGATCTACAGAGAGCGACTTCTTAATCCTGAGTGAGGACAGGTCTAATCTCCTCACCTGCCTATACAGTGGTTGCCTTTGTGGTAACCCACAATTGTGAGTGAGTATACTCTTCTCACTAATTATCTTTACTATATTTATGCTGAACATACTACACTATATTGGGCTCTCAGTTTCTCTGACTTTGTTGAGAACGTTCAGTGGGTCCTCGTTCTGCTTGGGGATCTTTATATCCGTCTCCCCTGCCACTACCTCCTGCCCCAGTGCCTACTTCTTCCTCTTCCTCTAATGATGCAGTGGAACCTATGCAGATTGGTTTAGCCAGAGCTCCTTTGTCCACTGAGGAATGTCAACGTCGTATCTATACTAACCTATGTCTGTACTGTGGAGCCTCTGGACACTTTCGACAGGCCTGCCCTGTAAGACCTTCAAGTAAGGACCAAGGAATTAATGAAACTTCTAGTAGTATCAAGATGGGTTCTTCCGCTCATGTGTCTCTCTTTCTTTACAGGGTCCAGGAGGAATGAAATAAGTTAAAGCTATTATTGATTCAATATTCCCTGGACTCACGAGAAGTGTGGTAGTGGCATTCACAAAAAGGGAACTGAATTAATTAAGAATACGTTGAAGATTTTTCGTAAATGGAGAAATATACCAGAGATGTCGCCTTGGCCCACTCCTTTGATCTCTATTTTTGGTAATGAAAGCTTCCCGGCAGGGTTGGATCATAAGAACTACCCACACTGGAATACGGAGCAGATATTAAGGGCCAAGGATATTGTGGTAAATGCAGAGTGGACTCCGATTAGAGATTTGGTAGATATAAGGAGTAAGGGATATTTGGATGATTGGAAATATTCTCAAATAAAATCATATCTGAGAAGCTGTGGAACCAGGGAAGAATTGGGTAGGGAGCTAACCACATTCGAGAAATTATGTAGAGAAGGAGGATTGATAAAGGGGAGTTTGTCGAAAATTTATAAGATCCTTAAAGGAAGGAGGGATAATACCTCAAAAGTGAGGGAGAAGTGGGAAAGGGAACTGGGGAGAAACTTTACGGAGGAACAATGGAAAAAGGTGACATCTCTGGCTAGCAAATCGGCAGTTTCAACGAAAGGACAGGAGGCTGGATATAAGATTTTTACCAGATGGTATTATACACCAGATAGGCTGAGGGGTATGTTCCCAGGTGCCTCCTCGTTGTGTTGGAGATGTGGGGAGGGTAATGGAAATATGTTACATATATTCTGGGGATGCAGTAAAATTAAGAAATTTTGGGGGGAGGTTAGGGGCTTGGTCAACCAGATTAGTGGATCAGAGACACCGGAGGATCCAGCGTTTTTCCTTCTCCACTGTAATGACTGGTCTAGCAAACAATACAGGAACTCATTGACTAAATTTCTGATTAATGCAGCTAGGGTCCTGGTAGCAAGACACTGGAAGTCAACACAGAGCCCTGATATACAGGAATGGTTTAGGGAGATAAATGAAATACAAAAAATGGAAGAACTGACCAGTCATGTGCAGGGAACAAGAGGGGCGCATGATGACATATGGGCTCCGTGGGAGCAGTTTAAGAAGCTAGAAGAATATGAAAAAGAAATGTTGGGCGAGAAAATGGTGTAGGGTCCGGTGGCTTCTAAGACAGAAACTGGAAACTATCTTAATGTAGAATGAGTCATATTTGGACTGACCCGGTATATGAGTGAATGGAAGATGTGCAAGGGGAGAATGGTATGAGGAAGTATTATGAAAGGGTTGTTTGAATACTTGAGTGTTGTAGGGAGGGGGGGAGGGAGAAAGAGAGAAGGGGGGAAGAATACGCAGATATAATAATAGGAAGATATGGAGTATTGAATTGTGGATATGAAGCCTAGTAAGAAAATATGTGGTGCACCTGTGCTCAGATAAAAGAAATTGGTAATGGCTCCTCAATGTAAGATTTTGTTTTTATGTATTGCTTGTTGAAAAATTTTGTACAAATAAAGATATTAAAAAAAAAAAAAAGCTATTATTGATTCAGGGGCTTGTTCTTGTTTTATTGACATCTCTTTGGCCCAGCAACTTGAACTGCCTCTTCGCAATAAGACTCAAGCCCTTCCTGTTCTGCTTGCCGATGGATCTTCTATTAGTACTGGATCAGTTACCCAGGAAACCTTACCTCTCCTGGTCCTCACTCAATCTGGTCATCAAGAATTCCTCAGTTTGGATTTACTTCTTACTCCTCTGTTTCCTGTTATCCTGGGAATGCAGTGGCTCCAGGCACACAATCCACAAATTGACTGGTCTTCTGGCAAAGTATCCTTCTCCTCCAGCTACTGTACCCGTTACTGCCTCCCAGACATTGGTCATGTCTTGTGTAATGAAACTACCAAGGATCTTGTTCCTTCAATTTATCACAACTTCTTAGACGTCTTTGATGAGAAAGGGGCAGATTCTCTTCCACCGCACAGAATCTACGACTGTCCAATTGAGTTACTTCCTGGGGCTGAGATTCCCTTCGGTCATACCTATCCTCTGTCTGAGCCCGAAACCCAGGCTTTAAAACAATATATTGATGAAAAACTTCGCAAGGGGTTCATCAGGCCTTCCAAATCCCCAGCAGGCGCAGGCATCTTTTTTGTGGAAAAAAAAAAAAGGATGGTCACTTCGCCCCTGTGTAGATTACCGGGAATTAAACAAAGTTACCATCAAAAATAGGTACCCTTAACCTCTCATCCCTGACCTGTTTCAAAGATTGAGAGATGCCAGGATTTTCACTAAAATGGATCTTCGAGGGGCCTATAGCTTGGTACGCATTCATGAAGGGGACGAATGGAAGACCGCCTTTCGTTCTAGGTTTGGTTATTATGAATACCTTGTTATGCCCTTCAGGCTTTGTAACGCCCTGGCAACATTCAAGTATCTAGTTAATGATATCTTCAGGGACTTCTTGGATATATTCATGATTGTTTATCTTGACGAAATCCTGATCTATTCCAATACATTGGAAGAACATCGAGTTCACGTTTGAAAGGTTCTGGGTCGACTAACAGTGCATGGTTTATATGCCAAACCAGAAAAATGTGATTTTGAAAATAATCAAACTCAATTCCTTGGCCTCCACATTTCTCCGGATGGAATATCTATGGATCCTCAGAAGATTTCAGCAATACTGGATTGGCCAGCCCCTGTAGACAGGAAGGGAGTCCAGCGGTTCATAGGATTTGCTAACTATTACCGCAAATTTATTAAAGGGTTCTCTTAAGTGGTACCTCCTATTACAAGGCTAACTAAAGCACATCAACCTTTTCAGTGGACGTCTGAAGCCCAAATGACGTTTGATCGCCTTAAAGAACTGTTTACCTCAGCTCCTATCCTTCGTCATGCGGACCCAAGTCAACCATTCGTTCTGGAAGTTGATGCCTCGGAGAATGCTACTGGAGCAGTTTTATCTCAACGTTTTGGGCCTCAATCCTTGCTGCATCCTGTAGCCTTCTTTTCTAGGAAACTTAAAGGATACCCGAACTGACATGTGACATGATGAGATAGACATGTGTATGTACAGTGCCTAGCACACAAATAACTATACTGTTTAGTCACTTCCTGTCTGAGTCAGGAGTGAGTCAGCCACTTGCATACCTGATATTTAACTCTTTCAGGTATAGAAAGAAAAAAAGAAACACAGCATAGTTATTTGTGTGCTAGGCACTGTACATACACATGTCTATCTCATCATGTCACATGTCAGTTCGGGTATCCTTTAACCCTGCTGAAAGAAATTACGATATTGGAGACAGAGAGCCGTTCCCCATCAAACTTGCTCTGGAGGAATGGTGGTATCTCTTGGAAGGAGCATTGCATCCTGTTCTTATTTATACAGACCACCGTAATCTTGAATATTTACGAACTGCAAAGCGTCTTCGTCCTAGTCAGGCTCGATGGGCATTGTTCTTTTCAAGATTTGATTTTCACTTGACTTATAGACCTGGATCAAAGAAGGGGCAGAGTTTTCACTTGACTTATAGACCTGGATCAAAAAACGTTAAATCAGACGCACTTTAAAGGATGTTTCCAGGGGAAGAGTCTCCATAAACTCCAGATACCATTCTCTCATCTCATAACTTTTTGTTGATCCAAACGGATCTCATCTCTCAAATTAAACAGGCAGCTACTTCTCTCCCTTTAGATGAGCTCCCTAGGATACAATGGCAAAAGGGATTACCTTACCTGGAAGGCAAGATTTTTGTTCCCCAAGATCTTGGGGTCAGAGTTCTGCAAAATTGTCATGATCATCTGTTGGCAGGTCATGGAGGTGTGTCTAAGACCCTGGAGCTTCTTCAGAAAAAATTCTGTTGGCCTGAAATGAAGAAGGATTGTATAAGTTATGTTCATGCCTGTCCTGTCTGTGCAAGATCTAAGAGCTTGAGAATGAAACCTTGGGGTTTGTTATCTCCGCTTCCCATTCCCTCCCACCCGTGGGATATGATCACAATGTACTTTATTGTCGAGTTACCGGTGTCTTCAGGGAATACTTGCATCTTTGTTGTAGTTGATAGACTTACAAAAATGGCCCATTTTCTTCCTCTAAAGAATATTCCTTCTGCAGCTGTTACCGCTGAGTTATTCATCAAGGAAATAGACTTCACGGACTTCCTTCGGATATTGTTTCTGACCGAGGTTAACAATTTACTTCCAAGTTTTGGCAGGAGCTGTGCAGGAGATTAAAGATTTCTTCCTCCTTATACTCAGGTTTTCAACCTCAGTCCAACGGACAGACCGAAAGAACTAACCAGACTCTGGAACAGCATTTAAGGTGTTTCTCTTCAGCAGCTCAAGATGACTGGTCCTCTTTGTTGCCGGTGGCAGAGTTTGCATGCAATAACTCAGTACGTTCCTCTACAGGTCAATCTCCTTTCCTTTCTTATTATGGATTCCACCCAACAACCCTTCCTGATGTTAAAGTAGACAGTTCTCTTCCTGCGGTTCAGGAGAGACTTACTTGGTTATCTAAGAATTTCCAGCAGCTGCAAGAAAATCTTCAGAAAGTTCAGGCAAGGGCTTATGCTGGGCATACACGGCATTTGTAGTCCATATCAATCGAGCCGCTGATGGCTCGATTGATAATATCCGACAGGTCCGCTGACCTGCCGGATACATTCCCCGCTCGATCCCCGCCGGCGGACAATAGCGGAGAAATCGAGCGGCTGATAAGGAGCGCCAGCGGGGACGAGCGGGGATCGATCCGCGCGCACGCGCTGGGATGCATGGGCATCGAGCCGCTGGCTCGATCCGGCGCATAATTGTATCAATGTATGCCCGGCATAAGACTCAGGTGGATAAAAGAAGAAGAGAGATTCCGGTGTTCTCTTCAGAAGATAAGGTTTGGTTGTCCACGACAAACTTGAAACTTCGCTGTCCTTCCAAGAAACTGGGACCAAAGTTTATTGGGCCTTATACGGTGCTCAAGAAGATTAATAATGTAGCTTTCAAGCTTGATCTGCCAGATTCCTTACGAATACATCCAGTATTTCATGAAGCCGGTAGTTCAGGATTTCTTTCAGGGAAGAGTTGTAGAACCCCCTCAACCGGTCTTGGTTGACGGCAGTGAGGAATTTGAAGTGGAGAGGATTCTGGATAGCAGGAGGCAGGGAAGAACTGTGCAGTATTTGGTCAAATGGTTGGGATTTAATCCTGTGGAGAATTCATGGGAGCCGGCACAAATTATCCATGCCCCTCGACTATTCACATAAATTTTCCTGAGAAGCCCAAACCAGAAGGCACTCAGAGATTGCCCTTAAGGGGGGGCAATGTCATACTCACATTCTTGCAGCACGGAGTTAGCGTCCGTCTCGTATAGTGAGCGCGCACGTCACTTGCCGCAGTTTGAATCCTGTGGCGGGGGGTGTGTGCACGCTTGCATTTCGCCGGACGTGGCTCTAGGTATGCATGCACGGAGCATCGCGTCCACTTGTACACATGCGTGGCGCACGTACCTACGTGTCAATCTGCCGTCCATGAAGTATAAAAGGCCAGTCCTCCCTTCAGTCCAGTGCTGTTCTTTCTGACCGCTAGTGTGGGTTCCCTGCTGTTGCCTTATCCTGCTACCTACTGATACACCTGCTGCGACCCGGCCTGCCTGACTACTCTGGACCTCTCTGATTTGTCCCGATTTGACCTGGATACCAACTACTCTTGCCTGCCGCCTGCCTCGACCCTAGCCTGGATAATGACTACTCTTGCCTGCCGCCTGCCTTGACCCAAGCCTGGATACTGACTACTCTTGCCTGCCGCCTGCCTCGACCCTAGCCTGGATACCGACTACTCTTGCCTGCTGCCTATCTCGACCCTAGCCTAGATATCGACTACTTTGCATATTACTAGTTCCACTATCCTACCTGGACTCTGCAAACCTCCAATACTACTACCTATATCTTCAGTATTACTGGACTTCCACATTGGGGTGCCTTGTTCTACTAACCAAGACAAGACAAATAACATTTATATCGCACTTTTCTTCTGGCGGACTCAAAGCGCCAGAGCTGCAGCCACTAGGGCGTGCTCTATAGGCAGTAGCAGTGTTATGGAAACTTGCCTAAGGTCTCCTACTGAATAGGTGCTGGCTTACTGAACAGGCAGAGCCAAGATTCAAACCCTGGTCTCCTGTGTCAGAGGCAGAACCCTTAACCATTACACCATCCCACCACTACACACCATCCAGCCACTACAAACCACCAGTTGGAGTTATCCCAGAAGTGACCTGGTGGGCACTAGGCAGCTAAGTCCATCTTCCCTCACGGGTCGGTGGTGAAGATCCGTGGTCACTTAGACCCCACGTCTGGGTAATGCTCCGTCTACTAGTGGAAGGGTCAACAATTCCCCAGAACCTAAGAGCCCCTGGCCACGAGCAGCGCCGCAGTGACGGATACCTGCCGCCGACATCCAGGAAGATCCCCAAGAACAAGCGGGGGACTCAGGAGGAGATAGAGTGCACTTTGCCCGAGATTATCCCAGCGATCCAAGGGACAGTGCAGTGGAGAGGACAGGCAGTAGTTCTGAAGGACCTGTGAGGAGATATAGCAGCATTAGCTTACAGCTGGAGCATCACGGATGAATCACTGGAGCATCTGATGATCTAAAGTGGTTGTAAGTGTATTCATTTCATAATGTCAATTTATGAACTGTAATGTTGTGTACACCAACCCCACCCATGCTGTTTTTGCGAATGTTAATACCTGCTTTATCTTAATAATAAAGGATAACTCAGTGTGTGTGTGTGTGTGTGTGTGCGTGCGTGTGTATGTATAGGCTTACGGCACCTCCCGTGGCCCGGCACCTTCCAATGTTCGCCTGCTATTCCTGGGGTTGCCCTGGTCAGAGGGGTCGGCGCTCTTAGACCCGGACATAGTGCGCTGCGAATGTGTAGTATTTCCTCTTAGGCAGCTTGTGTGCACTGCGTACGTCATCGCGTGTGCACGCACAGCACATTGGGTCTTCAGGGAGCGCAATCACAAGGGCGCCGACTGCTCTGACCATGACAACCGCAGGAATAGCGGGTGAACGAAGGCAGATGCTGGGCCACGCACACCTCCCCACACACAGCTCGCCTTTTTTAGATTTAAATTAGGACTAAAGTATCTTTTAAACTGTGCATGCAAAAGCAGTGGCCCACGGCCCAAGCTCCCGGTAATTATATAACCTGAGATGCTATTTATCTCATGTTCCTTTATGGTCCCCGTTTGGATGGGCTCCCCATGATTGTGCTGCTCTTCTTCCTATTTGTACTTTTGATTAAGCTGTGCATGCTGTGTCCACTCGGCACTCCCTGTATAGTAGCTTTCCCACCAGAATGCTTCCGGCAGCGGTTGTTGTGCAATGCCATACAGGATCACTGACATACACTGAGCATGGCACGATCTCTCAGCGTCCGTTCACTTTGGGACCAAGCAACATTTGACAATGGCAGCGGTAGACAGTTCTGACAGCGGTAGACAGAACTGTTTCTAGCTGCGATAATCCTTTGATCACACTGCCACCCCTCCAATGGGGTTTTATTAGATCTATTCCATAACACTTAACCCCAGCAGGATTATTGTTATAAAATTTTGAAAAATGCTCAGGGACACTATGTACTTTTTTATCGGGGTGTCCAATATTATAAATATGCTCAGAGCACCTCTTCTTAAAGAGGAGCTGTTAGGTATAGGGTCTCAGAGAAAATAAACACATATATCAGTAGCTAAAGATTGGCTGTACTTACATTACATATGCATTTCACTGTCCACGTTTGGATTTCACAGAATTTGTATATAGTATATGCAGAGATAGATGCTCCTGACAGCTCATGGCAGGCTCCATGTTTGTGAAGCCAAATGTGTCGTCATGTCCTGCCTGCTTCTGATCACAGATAAGCTCGTTCTTGAACAACACGGTGTGCAGTGAATATTAATGAGCCATGTGGCTAGGAACAATAGCTGACTTGCAGTGTACTCTGCCCCGAGATTTATCAGTGTTATCACGCTGGACTGATTAGAAGCTCCTGTACCGTCTCATTAGCAGCCGAGGGGAGGGCCCCAGAATGCTTTGCAGTTTAGCTGCGGCTTGCGTCTTTATGGGTCTATAACAGACTTTAAGATAAGCACACATCAAAGGTAACTGAAATGTTTATCTTCACTAATGGCTTTTGAACTTCCTTCTAAACTGTTTAACACAGGAGAATAGAGGTTTAAATTAGCTTCTGCAGCCTGACAGTTACTCTTTAACACGACTGCCCGTGAGGCCCAGATATTGCATGCCGCACAGGCATTCCAGAACATACACAACGTTTGTGGAGTTACATGTAATAAATTTATCAATGACAAATCTTTTTCCAGTTGAGGTAGAGGTGGTAACTTTCTGTCCCCCAAATTCACATATCCTACAAACTTTCGTTTTTTTGCAGGGAAAGAAACCTTTTAAAGCCGGAAACATTGGTGGTTTTAGCTCCCTAATGCAATTTCTTACTATCTTGTCTCCAAGATTTTGAGGTCTCCTGTAAATTATCTTTGGTTTCTCTGGTAATGCCGGGCCTATAATGGTATGGTGGATGATCCTGCTCTGCATTTGAGTACAGGAGAAATAGACCTGCTCATCTCTGGATGTGAGTCATACGATGTTTGGCAGCAGTCAAGGAGCAGACATTTATGTATTGCTTTGTATCCTAGTTGCATTATTATTCTGTATAATGTGTTGCCTGCTTTGCCCTTTTCAAAAGCGCTGCTGGCAGTATAAATATACAATAAAGCCAGATGTGTTATATAAAATAAATCATAAAAAAACAGACAGTTTGTGAAGCACTAAATCTGCCATCACTTCTATTCACAGCACTGATGCACACAAAAGAGCATAGCTCAAACGCATGACTCTCTTTCCCATGAGCATATCTGAAACTCCATGCAAGTCACTTTTATGAAAAGAAAGCCGTATACCGCGAGTGCCTAGTAAAATCATCATTAAATGGTACAGCAGTGTTCAGCATTTATATACGGTAACTCACATTTCACTCCAACAGCATCTCACCTGGATATCTTATGAACTGCTTGACTGGAATTGGACCTGCAAGTGGAGAAACGTTCCATTTTTAAAGTAACATATATAATATGTTGATTTTTTTTTCGGTTAAGTTAACTTTATTCCTCACTAATGTTTTAAAGGATACATCTGGCAATGAAAGAAAAAAGTTTTACTCACCTGGGGCTTCCTCCAGACCTTGGAAGACTGTGTGTCTTTAGCCGCAGCTCCGCTCTCAGGCAGTCTCCTAGGGCCATCTCTGTAGCAGCTTCTAACCGGGCCAGGTCAGCGGCCTCTGCGCTGCGTGATCGTGCTCCAGTAGCTGGCAGTGTTCTGCACCGACACACAACACTCCCAGCTACAAGAGCGCAATTGTGAGCAGTGCGAGCTACAGAGAGGGCCCCAGGAGACTGTCTGAAAGCGGAGTTGTGGCGAGAGACACAGTCTTTCAAGGGCTGGAGGAAGCCCCAGGTGAGTAAAAGTTTTTTGCTTGTTTTTTAATCACCGGATGTATCCTTTAACCTCCCTGGCATTTAATTCTCCCAGGATTTCTGTGCAAAAAGAGGTTCAATTAATTTCAAATAATTTTCAAGCATTTTTTTTTGTAATCAATTTTTTTAAATATTGAATTCAATAATAAAAAAAAGTGTTTGCCACAAGATGTTGATGACGTTGCGTGATCCTGGTGTCATCAACATAGATCGCCAGGGAACATGTCATCGCTGAGAGAGAAACAAATCCGCCAAGGGACATGGAAGAAGGCACTGGGGCAGGTAAAGATGCCGCAGCATAGGTAGCCAGGTTTAGATGCCGCAGCATAGGTAGCCAGGTTTAGATGCCGCAGCATAGGTAGCCAGGTTTAGATGCCGCTGCATAGGTAGCCAGGTTTAGATGCCGCAGCATAGGTAGCCAGGTTTAGATGCCGCAGCATAGGTAGCCAGGTTTAGATGCCGCAGCATAGGTAGCCAGGTTTAGATGCCGCAGCATAGGTAGCCAGGTTTAGATGCCGCAGCATAGGTAGCCAGGTTTAGATGCCGCAGCATAGGTAGCCAGGTTTAGATGCCGCAGCATAGGTAGCCAGGTTTAGATGCCGCAGCATAGGTAGCCAGGTTTAGATGCCGCAGCATAGGTAGCCAGGTTTAGATGCCGCAGCATAGGTAGCCAGGTTTAGATGCCGCAGCATAGGTAGCCAGGTTTAGATGCCGCAGCATAGGTAGCCAGGTTTAGATGCCGCAGCATAGGTAGCCAGGTTTAGATGCCGAGGCATAGTAGCCAGGTTTAGATGCCGCAGCATAGGTAGCCAGGTTTAGATGCCGCAGCATAGGTAGCCAGGTTTAGATGCCGCAGCATAGTAGCCAAGTTTAGATGCCGCAGCATAGGTAGCCAGGTTTAGATGCAGCAGCATAGGTAGCCAGGTTTAGATGCCGCAGCATAGTAGCCAGGGTTAGATGCCGCAGCATAGTAGCCAGGTTTAGATGCCGCAGCATAGTAGCCAGGTTTAGATGCCGCAGCATAGGTAGCCAGGTTTAGATGCAGCAGCATAGGTAGCCAGGTTTAGATGCCGCAGCATAGTAGCCAGGGTTAGATGCCGCAGCATAGTAGCCAGGTTTAGATGCCGCAGCATAGTAGCCAGGTTTAGATGCCGCAGCATAGTAGCCAAGTTTAGATGCCGCAGCATAGGTAGCCAGGTTTAGATGCAGCAGCATAGGTAGCCAGGTTTAGATGCCGCAGCATAGTAGCCAGGGTTAGATGCCGCAGCATAGTAGCCAGGTTTAGATGCCGCAGCATAGTAGCCAGGTTTAGATGACGCAGCATAGGTAGCCAGGTTTAGATGCCGCAGTATAGTAGCCAGGTTTAGATGCCGCAGCAGAGGTAGCTAGGTTTAGATGCCGCAGCATAGGTAGCTAGGTTTACATGGCGCAGCATAGATAGCCAGGTATACATGCCGCATAGGAAGTCAGGTGCTTCACCCTTCCTCCCTCCCCAGAGATCTCGACACTTAGAGGAAAGAGGATTTACTCACTGTAGCCTTTGTCCAGCGGCAGCCACACTCTCCTCCACCGCATACCGCTCCGGTCTGTGTAAAGTACTAGAACGAGGCTTGATGATGTCAACAAGCCTCGTCCCGGAATTGTACACAGACCAGAGCTGTATGCCGTGTATGAGGGTCCAGAGGCCACGTGAGTGAATCTTCTTTCCTCTAAGTGCCGGGGACGGGGTGGAAGGGGGGTGGGGAGGAGAGGGGGATATCGGAGGCTCTTCCATACCACTAGGGAGGTTAAATTGCACTGAAGAGTGTAACCCTTTTTTTAACAGCAGAGTAACCAAGCAGCTCAGGGTGACCCAAACTACTAGGAATGTATAGGGGGATAAAAGGAACCAAAAAGCCCTCCTACTAAAAAAGCAAAGCTTGGTGTAATTGCCTTCTTGCAATAATTCAGTTATAAGTGAACATTTGTGGTTACCCACAATGCCCTACTGAATATGCAAATTATCCCTTTTTGCCCTTGTGAAGCCAAGCAAGCATCCAGAACCGCTGGTTTATAGCAAGCCTATAGCTTTAAGTTTTACACAGCCATACCAAACCCACATGTAGACAGCCTGTTTCGGACTTTTGGTCCTCATCAGTACATGGCAGGGATTGATAAGGCTGTATGAAATAGGGCTTGGACGAGAACAACAGAGTAACCAAGCAGCTCAGGGTGACCCAAACTACTAGGAATGTATAGGGGGATAAAAGGAACCAAAAAGCCCTCCTACTAAAAAAGCAAAGCTTGGTGTAATTGCCTTCTTAAAACAGAAGGAAATTTGCAATAATTCAGTTATAAGTGAACATTTGTGGTTACCCACAATGCCCTACTGAATATGCAAATTATCCCTTTTTGCCCTTGTGAAGCCAAGCAAGCATCCAGAACCGCTGGTTTATAGCAAGCCTTTTTTTAATAGGACATTCTTGAAATAATTGACTTCACCGCCATGCTCCTGCGTTCCTGGGCAAATGTTTGCAACATTGTCCCAAGCATTTTAATGCATCATGCTGGACAAGCAAAGAAAAATTAGTCAATCAATAAGAGCCAAAACAAAGAAACACTAGGAGAAAAACGAACAAGAAGAAAAATGAAACCTAGCAAAGGAGAGAAGGGGAAAAAAAGAAATCCGAAAAAGAAAGAAAGAATCTGGTGTACTGAAGAATTAACAAAACAAACACAGAACATTTATATCGCGCTTTTCTCCTGGCGGACTGAAAGCGCCAGAGCTGCAGCCACTAGGGCGCGCTCTATAGGCAGTAGAAGTGTTAGGGAGAATTGCCCAAGATCTCCTACTGAACAGGTGCAGGCTTACTGAACAGGCAGAGCTGAAATTCGAACCCAGGTCTTCTGTGTCAGAGGCAGAGCCCTTAACCATTACACTATCCAGCCAGAAGCAGGTTTAATTAATCATTAAAGTAGTTAGTAATTTATTTTCGCCAAGTTCTCCAGTCTTTTCTTTTTTAAGTTCTTATGTCTTATCTTTTTATGATCAGATTCAGAACTACAGTAGATTCTATGGTAAGAAACAAATTTATCTCTGCTCTCTATTCTGAGAGGCCTGGATGAGTGCCTTTTTTCCATCTGTCCACAATTACTTTTCTTGCTATTAGAGAAAAAATGTGTAAGGTCGTACCTATGGTAGGCTTGTGCTGATCCTTCTTTTGGACCGACCAAATAGGGCCATTATCTTGTCAACTATAAAGTGGGGCTACTTCTAATAAAGGTTTCAATTTCTGCTGAGAATTGCGCTATCTTCAATACAGCCCCAAAACCAATATGAAAAGTGGAAACCTTTGCTTCACCCAAGCGGCTCAGCCTCCCCACCCTAACAGACCCCATACTAGCAAAAGCAGGTCAAGTAGTGAATCAATGTCATACCTCCCAATCATCCTGATTTGCCTGGGAATGTCCTGGTTTGGGAGGTATGGTCCAGTGGCCTGTGGCACCCCCCCACTGTCCGAAGGCACTCGCCGTCCTGTGCGCCACCCGCCCTGTGCTCCCCCAACTCAGTCTATGCAGAGTATTGGGTGCAGCAGTAGAAGTGCTTCTATCACCTCTTCCAGGCTCCAGTGATGTGTGTCCATCACAGCTTACCTTCCATTCTAGTGCTTGGGTCTCCTGCTGCACCGTGAGATTACATGTGATGGAAGGAGATTGAGATGACAGATACTAGAGTGAAAAGTGAGCGCTGAGAGGAAGATGCACATCATTGGACCACCAGGAGGAGAAAATAACTATTATCATTGCGCCCGATACTCTGTATAGCGTGAGCTAGGGAACCACAGGACAAGGGCCAATAAGACCACCAGAGAACTTTTAGGACACTAGGGAAGCTGTATGGGGGGGGGGGGAGCCTTAGACTACCAGGAAAGATATATTGGGGGAAGCCCTAGACCACTATGGAAGCAATATGGGGAGAAAGGGGGACACCACGAGACATCATGGAAGCTATATTTGGAGATATAGGGGGAAGCCTAAGACCACCAGAGAATCTAAATTGGGGGGGGGAGCCATAGACCCCCAAGGGGGGGTCATATGGGAGTGGTGGGGGGACCACTAGACACCAGGGAAGCTATATTGGGGAGTAAAAGGGAAGCACTAGGCATCAGGAGTACTATATTGGGAGGGGGAAGCACTAGGCATGAGGTGTGGCCTCCATGGGATAGAAATGTATGGCATTTGGAGCCAAAGAAAATGACAATAAACAGACCAGATCACCTACTTCTATGGGTCCACAGTCCATTTCTGACCCTCATGTGCTCTCTTGTGTCCATTGTGCCCATTTTATGTACTTTGGGCAGTGGACAGGGGTGAGCATGGGCACTGTTACTGGTCTGCAGCTCTGTAGCCTATATGCTGTGATGTACTGTTTGCTCTGACACCTTCCTCGCATAGCCTGTATTGTTTTTCAGCAGTGTGTGGTATGCTAGTTCATCTGTGGGATTGGGCCATATGGGCTACCATACGCTCAGTAGACCTTGGGCTCCCATGATCCTGCTGCTTAAGTTATTAACTGATTGTCCTTTCTTTGACCACTTTGGTATTACTAACCACTTTAAAATGGGAACACGGGCCCCCCCCCAAAAAAAAACCTGAATCATCTAGCCTTCACAAATTTACCCTGGTCAATGTCTCTGAAATCCTTCCATCACAATTCCTTTAAGAACAGACAGTTTTTCTGCCTTATATATAACACCACTTGGGGTGTATTCACAGTCAGTACAAGGACAGGGAGCGCTCAGCTAATTTACTATAACTCCCACAGAGCAGATAGCACACACTATGCAATTGGTGCAACTTGCGTTACCTACATAAACACACATGCTACTAGGGTAAAGTAAATGAAAGGAGAGTCCGCACTCACACAGTTTTATTGTTCCATTACACACACACACACACACACACACACACACACACACACACACACACACACACACACACACGACGATTGTTTTAGGTCCATTGCGGGTTCCCTTTGTCAAGGCACAGGATGGACTGTCTAATGCTGGGCATACACCGCGCGATAGTTATCAATCAAGCCGCTGATGGCTCGATTGATAATATTCAACCTGTCCAATCACCGCGGCGGATCGATTCTGCGCATGATCCCTGCGGGCGGACAATGGAAGAAACGAGCAGATAAGGAACTGCCCGCGGGGACGAGCGGGAATCGATCCAAGCGCCCGCGCGGACGAGCAGGGATGCGCCGGCATCGAGCCAGCAGCTCGATTCCAGTGCAGAATTGCACTGTGTATGCCCAGCATTACACAGTCAGATGGCATGTTGTGTGTAATGGAACAATAAACCTGTGAGTTCCTGCAAACCACGCCGACAGTTCTTTGGAATACTGTATTGGATGGATACTAGGTCCAGCACCGACAACATTCCTGCGTAAGGTGTGCGATCTTCTTGGATTCAGTGTTACTAGGGTAACATGAGTTACACCAGTGATGTTTGTATTACCTAGGTTATGTGAGTTGCGCTAATTGCACAATGCGTGCTTCATACTCAGAGTAAATAACGGTAAGAATTGCCAAGCAAACTTTCCGACAGTTAATGAATATACCCCCTTGTCAGATGCCATAATAACAGGATAATCACTGTTATTCACTTCACCTGTCAGTGGTTTTAACGTTGTGGCCGAAATATCCTCCATCTGTTTTGAGTGTACAAAATGTCGGGAAATTGAAAAGCAAGATGATAAAAATGTGAATATTCCATCACTAGCACTTCCAGGCAAACATTATTATAATGACTCATTAAAACACATTCTAATGTTTCTTTGTGTGTCAACTTCAAAGTCATCACCAGGCTTGCCACATAGAGCTTGGCATTAGTGTCTAAAGCTATCCAGCCCCAAAACAAAGAAGTGACACACTGCATTAATAATAACTCATGCCAAATCATTAGATATTCTAATAGCAATGCTATGAAAGTCCACATTATGAAAGAGCTTTATTTGCAGGCTTGCTGTGATGTGTAAATACATTCAGAACTATGTTGGTACGAGTAAAAGCAGGCAAACATGGTTATGGCTATGGACTAAATTATCATTCAATAAGGAGGTGACGTGAACCTCCAATGCCCATAAAACTAAAGATTTAAAGGGAACCTGAAGTGAGAGGTATACGGAAGCTGCCATATTTATTTCCTTTTAAGCAATACCAGTTGTCTGGCTGTCCTGCTGATTATCTGCCTCTAAGGCAACGTTTCCACTATAGCATTGCGTTTTCATGTCAGGAAAATCATATGCGATTTTTCTGAAAATAAAAAAAGCATGGTATTTTAGATGCGTTTTTATGCAAATTTTTGCAAAGGCCTTAATTTACATGTTCTGCCTATTAACAACATGACAAGTTCCTTTTTCTGGTAAGAATATGAACGTGAAAATTTGCAATATATACAAAAAATGTATACAGCGTGTGAAGATATAGAAGAAGCTGTCAGTCCTTTCACGCACACAATTTCATGGGGCACAGTACAGCCACGCAGGCACAGTACAGTCACGCAGGCACAGTACAGTCACGCAGGCACAGTACAGCCACGCAGGCACAGTACAGCCACGCAGGCACAGTACAGCCACGCAGGCACAGTACAGCCACGCAGGCACAGTACAGCCACGCAGGCCTTGCCAAGCCTCTGGACTATCCATCTTGCTTCCTGCTACCTAAGTAAGTATCTAACATTTTCCAATTGTCCAGAACAGGGAAGGGAATATAAACTTATGAGATCATTAATTGTATGCGTTTTTGTTTTGTGTTGTGTATCTTATTGCTATTACCTGTATTGTTGTATCTATGGTCTGTTACCTGTATTGTTCTGTCACCTCTGTTATTGTCTGTAATCCTATTTATTGTACAGTGCTGCGTAATATGTTGGCGCTAAACTCAGAGGGGACCCAACTGAGAAATATCTAAGTCAGTTAAGATCGATTTTGAGGAATGCTGTGGAGGAAGGAGTGATGAGCTGGACTTCCGCCAACAAGCTGATCCCCCTCAACCCTCGAAAGCCTATATTATACTGTATACCAAAAATCCATAAAAACCTATCTTGCCCCCCAGGCCGGCCAATCTGCTCCGCCATCGGATCAGTCTTCGAAAATCTGTCACGCTTTTTGGATTTTAAACTACAGCCATTGGTAGAAGCACTGCCCTCCTTCACTCTCGACTCCACACAAGTGCTCAACAAACTTCAGGAAGTAGAATGGGAAGATCAGTTTCAATTAGCAAGCATAGATGTTACCTCATTATATAGCAGAATACGCCATGCAGACGGGTTAGGGGCAGTTCGGTACTTCCTACCGCTGCTTCAGGAGAGCCCAGAGGAGAATAAATTCGTCCTGTCTGGCCTGGAGGCGGTCCTGACCGGTAACTCCTTCCTCTTCGACGGCCAGTGGTACCATCAGGAGGTTGGCACTGCGATGGGGACCCCGGTGGCCCCCACCTATGCCAACCTCTTCATGGGGCACTGGGAACTTGAACATATATTTTCCGGGAGGGGGGGGGGGGGGAAGTTGCCGCTCGGGTCCGCCTCTGGGCCAGATATATTGACGATATTCTCATTATCTGGGCAGGCAAACGGAGTGAGTTTTGATAGTTGGATATCGGCTCTGAACCTGAATGATGTGAACCTCCATTTAACCTCGAACTGGGGTGGAAATAGTATTGAATTTTTAGATTTGAAAATTGAAGTCATCAACAATCAAATTACTACAAAAACCTTTAGGAAAAGTACGGCCTCAGACATGGTTCTACATGGAGAAAGTTTCCATCCTAAGCAATTAAAAAATAGTTTACCATACAGCCAAATGGTCCGGATGAAACGAAACAATTCAGACACACAGGAAGGAATCAAACAAATAACAGAAGTTAAAGATAGATTTGCTAGGAGAGGATATGGAGATGAAACATTGAGGAAGGCCTTGAATCGTGTACACAGTGTTGAAAGGTCGACTCTACTGCAACCTAGCCAAAAAAAGAAAAGAAATGGCTTTTTCATGCACTTTTCACACTCATCAGTAGGAGACATCATTGCAGACTCCATAAGAAGAAATTGGAGTCTTTTACAGACCGATCCTCTATTAAAATACAAATGTCAGGAATTCCCTTGCATATCGTATACAAGGTGTAAGAACTTACGTGATGAGCTTGTGCATAGTGAATTCAAGTTCCCTCAAAAAAGAACGTGGTTGAATCAGTCAAGGGTGGTGGGCACGTATCCATGTAGTAAATGCATTTACTGTAGATATGTGAAAAATGGTAAAGGTTTTATGCATATGAATAAATGGTACGGAAGTAAACACTTTAACTGCCAGACAGAGATGGTAGTGTATGCAATATCATGCCCATGTGAATTGATATATATTGGGAAAACCACGAGAGCCATAAAAGAAAGGTTTTCAGAACATTACAAATCTATTCAAAATGGGAGAGGAGCGAAGAGGCTGATAGACCATGTTAGGGAAAAGCATAATGCCAACGCAGACTGTCTCAAGTTCTTTGGAGTGGATAAAATAATATCAAATTCCAGAGGTGGGGTTGATCAAGACCGTGTACTTTTACAAATTGAAAGCAAGTGGATTATGAGGCTTCAAACTGAAGGCCCAATGGGCTTTAATGATAAATTGGATATGGCTATCTTCTTACAATAGGTGGTACCATGATAAATTGGGCACTCGGTGGGGAATTTTCTCCTCACCGAAGGTCCTTCGTTGAGTCCACCAGGGTGTTATCTAGTTCTGCCTGCTCTTGATAGCCTATACAGCTTGACAGTTTGACTTTCTCTCCTTATATATGACTGGTATGTATTTATATGCTTGTAGGACAATGATAGTGACCTGCGCAGGGTTCCAGTTCCTGGCCCTGAATTTTGGTCACATTTGAGTCCCTTTATGTATCACTTAACCTATGCATATGTGTTCATTGCCATGAAATGTTAGGGGTGAGTCTATGATATAGGAGACATTCCCCTGGAGTTGCATCCAGGGTGTGTCTCTGTTTTGAGACACCCTATATAATGATATGGGATGTATGTATAGCATATTACCAGCATAACTCCAGAAGCAGTTCGCTCAGGTTGATTGCCTGGTTATTTTAACACATGCTCTTTTCCTTTTGTAATTTGTATGTCTGTTTGTATGTTCCTTTTCGAACCAAGTGGGTCTTTTATGTGTTGCAAAAAATACCTTTTCACTTCCCCCAAGCTGTGTCACCATTTGGCCACCAGGTGGTGCTAACAGCCACCCACAGTGTACGCATATGCGCATGCCCATCTCTTTGTGCGCATTGATCGTTGCCGCACGTCACTGCATGGAGCGCACTGCGCTCCACGAGTGGGACGCGGCGCGAGACGCGGCGGTGTGGCTGCGATCGATGCGCCATTTCCGGGTTACGTCACGTTCAACGTGACAGCGCCCGAGAGCCAGCGCAGGGCAGCAATATGGCCGCGATATGCGTGTCATCGCCACAGCGACCCGCTGTGGCGTCACTCATTACGCGACCACGCTGGTGGTCACCGCCCATGTACAGGTGAGATGACGTGGGTGAGTGGAACCCCTCCCACATTACAGGTAAGCGTTGTCTTGCCTCTCATCAGCTCTTATATGATAGGTTAGTTTGAATTAAAGGGTGGAGCACCACTGTGGCAATTGGTGAATGGGTGGAATGCACGCTATAAAGTCCCACTGTTACGACATGGGGTGTTCGGTCTCGAGAAAGCTCTGATTTGGGGGCGAAACGGCCGTCGACTATACCTCCGCACTTCCTTGCTGCTGCAGTGACTGGATAAGTAATCTTGGTGTATTATTTCTATACTACGTTTTTATGCCATTACAAAGCCTTGTCTTTTTTTAATGAAGATGATTAAAAGTTGTTTTTAGAATATTGGATGAGCTGCTCCTGGGATTGCTTTTTTTTCTCTTGCTACTGTATCTATGGTCTGTTACCTGTATTGTTCTGTCACCCCTGTTATTGTCTGTAATCCTATTTATTGTAACAGTGCTGCGTAATATGTTGGCGCTATATAAATCTAATAAATAATAATGTGTTTTACTAAAGGTAAGTAGAACATAGAACTGAATTTCATAATTTTATGTTTAATTTAAGGACTTAAAGACAAACCGTAACCAAGAACTGAACTTCAGTAGCTGATACCCCCTTTTACATGAGAAATCTATTCCTTTCCACAAAATGGATCATCGGGGGCTCTGTATGGCTGATATTGTGGTGAAACCCCTCCCACAGGAAACTGTGAGGACCATGGTCCTGGCAGTTTCCTGTCTGTGAACCTTGTTGCATTGTGGGAAATAGCTGTTTACAGCAGTTTCCAGATTGAACAAAATAAGCAAGCAGCAGCTACTTCCACTGACATCACCTGCCAGCAGTGAAAATGTCACCATGTGATAAATGTCAGAATGTAAATCAGGGAGAAGTAAGCTTTCACAATGGGCAAAACACTGACTAAATAATTTATACTTAATTATTGTAAAAATGAAACACTTTTTTATTACATTATTTTCACTGGAGTTCCTTTTTTAACCACTTGCCGACCGCCCCCAGCCGATGGGCGGCGGCAAAACCTGGGCCTAAACGACCGCAATACGCCCATCGGCGGAGGCAGGCGTGGTTAGGCGGAGATCGCGTCAGCATGACGCGATCTACCGCCGGCATCTGGCCCCGCCCACTCTGCGCCGTAACCCGCCGGCCAATTAGCAGCACCAGCGGGTTTCAAACAGCGCGATCGGGCCAATAGGAGAGTATAATACACTTTGTTATTGTAACAAAGTGTATTATACTGGCTGCCTCCTCCACTGATGGTCACTCGTCGTGCGACCATCAGAGAGAACAGGCAGCCCATAGATAAGTAAAAAAAAAAAATAACACACCTTTGCCACACACAGACCCCCCCGATCACCCACCCCAGCCCTCAGAACCCCCCCTGCTCACCCCAGCACACCACATTTTGCACCCAAGCACCCCCATAAAACCCATCAACCACTCCCTGTCACTATTTAGCGACGCTATCCCCTCGGTTAGGTCCCGAACTGCCCCCTAGGGTCCCCTGATCACCCCCCCCCCCTACCCTCAGATCCCCCCAGACCCCCCCCCCTGTATACTGTATACAGCTGTATAGCTGCCTTACCCACTGATCACCTGTCTATCACCCATCTATCACCCCTTGTCACCGCCACCAATCAGAGCAGACCCTAAACTGTCCCTTGGGGGCACCTGATCACCCCACCCAGACCCTCAGATTGCCCTCAGACCCCCCCCCCCCCCCCCCCCCCGATAACCTCCCCAGTGCATTGTTTACATCTATTCTCCCCTGTAATCCCTCACTGATCTATCGTCACCCCCTGTGTCTGCCACCCACCAGATCAGGACCCAGTCTGCCCCGTGCGGGCACCTAATCAACCCCCCACACCCTTAGATCACCCTCAGACCCCCCCCCCCCCCCCAATCCCCTTCCCAGTGCATTGTATTTGATTGTGCTGTAATTGTATTTGTGCTGACATCATATTTGATTGTCCCGTGATTGGCTTTGATTGGTCTGTGATTGTCCCGTGATCGGCTTTGATTGTCCCGTGATCGGCTTTGATTGTGCCGTGATTGCCCTGTAATTGGCTTTGATTGCCCCGTGATTGGCTTTGCTTGTCCCGTGATTGGGCTTTGATTCGTGATCGCTTTGATTGTCCCGTGATCGGCTTTGATTGTCCCGTGATCGGCTTTGATTGTCCGTGATCGGCTTTGATTGTCCCGTGAACGGCTTTGATTGTCCCGTGATCGGCTTTGATTGTCCCGTGATCGCTTTGATTGTCCCGTGATCGGCTTTGATTGTCCGTGATCGGCTTTAGATTGTCCCGTGATCGGCTTTGATTGTCC